>NW_025423350.1:0-354351 GCF_020497125.1 Mauremys mutica | reverse complement strand
AAACAGAAGGAGTTTGCCTGGGAGTTCGCCTGGAGAGAGCTCTTAGAAGGAAGAAACCATGGATGCTGAGCAATCCGCCGTTGTGACCTGCACAGGATGCGCCATGTTCGTCTTCCTTCCACAGGATAGGAGCGACTTTGTCTGTACCAAGTGCAAGCTGATCTCCATCTTGGAAGAGAAGATTCAAGGTCTGGAGAAACGAATAACAACCCTGCATTCCATAAAAGAAAATGAGGATTTCCTGGATAGACGTCAGGATCAGCTGCAGCGGGCACAACGTTCTGAAGATTCAGAGCAGGCTACGCAGCGGGGACAGAAGGCCAGCGAGGATAAGTGGCGGCATGTGACTTCCAGAAGGGGAAAGAGTACCAGAAACATCCATGTACCAGAAACACAGATACAGGTGAGCAACCGTTTTCATGTTCTCTCCACAGGTATTAGTGCAGAGAGTGGAGTGGATGATGCACCTGAAGGAACAGAGCAGAAGGAGACTCCACTGATTGGAAGGCATGAGATGCACCTTCCTAGGGATGGGGGTTCCACGACCACCACTCCCAAGAGGAGGAGGAGGGTGGTGGTGGTCGGGGACTCTCTCCTCAGGGGGACTGAGTCATCTATCTGCCGCCCTGACCGGGAGAACCGAGAGGTGTGCTGCTTGCCAGGGGCTAGGATTCACGATGTGACGGAGAGACTGCCGAGACTCATCCAGCCCTCGGATCGCTACCCCTTCCTGCTTCTCCACGTGGGCACAAATGATACTGCCAAGAATGACCTTGAGTGTATCACTGCAGACTACGTGGCTCTGGGAAGAAGGATAAAGGAGTTTGAGGCGCAAGTGGTGTTCTCATCTATCCTCCCTGTGGCAGGAAAAGGCCAGGGTAGAGACCGTCGAATCGTGGAAATCAACGAATGGCTACGCAGATGGTGTCGGAGAGAAGGGTTTGGATTCTTTGACAATGGGATGGTCTTCCAAGAAGAAGGATTGCTAGGCAGAGACGGGCTCCACCTCACGAAGAGAGGGAAGAGCATCTTTGCAAGCAGGCTGGCTAACCTAGTGAGGAGGGCTTTAAACTAGGTTCACCGGGGGAAGGAGACCAAAGCCCCGAGGTAAGTGGGGAAGTGGGATACCGGGAGGAAGCACAAGCAGGAGATTACAAGAGGGGAGGACTCCTGTCTCAGACCAAGAAAGCGGGACAATCAGCAGGTTATCTTAAATGCCTATACACTAATGCAAGAAGCCTGGGGAACAAGCAGGGAGAACTAGAAGTCCTGGCACAGTCAGGGAACTATGATGTAATTGGAATAACAGAGACTTGGTGGGATAACTCACATGATTGGAGTACTGTCATGGATGGATATAAACTGTTCAGGAAGGATAGGCAGGGCAGAAAAGGTGGGGGAGCTGCGTTGTATGTAAGAGAGCAGTATGACTGCTCAGAGCTCCAGTATGAAACTGCAGAAAAACCTGAGTGTCTCTGGATTAAATTTAGAAGTATGAACAACAAGGGTAATGTCGTGGTGGGAGTCTGCTACAGACCACCGGACCAGGGGGATGAGGTGGACGAGGCTTTCTTCCAGCAACTAACAGAAGTTGCTAGATCACAGGCCCTGGTTCTCATGGGTGACTTTAATCACCCCGATATCTGCTGGGAGAGCAATACAGCAGTGCACAGACAATCTAGGAAGTTTCTGGAAAGTGTAGGGGACAATTTCCTGGTGCAAGTGCTGGAGGAACCAACTAGGGGAAAAGCTCTTCTTGACCTGCTGCTCACAAACAGGGAAGAAATAGTAGAGGAAGCAATAGTGGATGGGAACCTGGGGGGCAGTGACCATGAGATGGTCGAGTTCAGGATCCTGACACAAGGAAAAAGGGAAAGCAGTAGAACAGAGACCCTGGACTTCAGAAAAGCAGACTTTGACTCCCTCAGGGAACTGATGGGCAAGGTCCCCTGGGAGAATAACATGATGGGGAAAGGAGTCGAGGAAAGCTGGCTGTATTTCAAAGAAACCTTATTGAGGTTGCAGGAACAAACCACCGCGATGTGTAGGAAGAGAAGTAAATATGGCAGGCGACCAGCTTGGCTTAACAGTGAAATCCTTGCTCGTCTTAAACACAAAAGAACAGCTTACAAGAAGTGGAAGATTGGACAAATAACCAGGGAGGAGTATAAAAGTATTGTTCAGGCATGCAGGTGTGAAATCAGGAAGGCCAAATCACACTTGGCGTTGCAGCTAGCCGGAGATGTTAGGAGTAACAAGAAGGGTTTCTTTAGGTATGTTAGCAACAGGAAGAAAGTCAAGGAAAGTGTGGGCCCCTTGCTGAATGAGGGAGGGAACCTAGTGACAGAGGATGTGGAGAAAGCTAGTGTACTCAATGCTTTTTTTGCCTCTGTCTTCACAGACAAGGTCAGCTCCCAGACAGCTGCACTCTGCAGCACGGTATGGGGAGGAGGTGACCAGCTCTCTGTGGAGAAAGAAGTAGTTCGGGGCTATTTAGGAAAGCTGGACGAGCACAAGTCCATGGGGCCGGATGCGCTGCATCCGAGGGTGCTAAAGGAGTTGGCCGATGAGATTGCAGAGCCATTGGCCATTATCTTTGAAAAATCATGGCGATCGGGGGAGGTCCCGGATGACTGGAAAAAAGCTAATGTAGTGCCCATCTTTAAAAAAGGGAAGAAGGAAGATCCAGGGAACTGCAGGCCAGTCAGTCTCACCTCAGTCCCTGGAAAAATCATGGAACAGGTCCTCAAGGAATCAATCCTGAACCACTTAAAGGAGGGGAAAGTGATCAGGAACAGTCAGCATGGGTTCACCAAGGGCAAGTCATGCCTGACTAACCTAATTGCCTTCTATGACAAGATAACCGGCTCTGTGGATGAGGGGAAAGCAGTGGATGTACTATTTCTGGATTTTAGCAAAGCTTTTGATACAGTCTCCCACAGTATTCTTGCCAGCAAGTTAAAGAAGTCTGGGCCGGATGAATGGACGGTAAGGTGGATAGAAAACTGGCTAGATGGTCGGGCTCAACGGGTAGTGATCAATGGTTCCATGTCTAGATGGCAGCCGGTATCAAGTGGAGTGCCCCAAGGGTCGGTGCTGGGGCCGGTTTTGTTCAATATCTTCATTAACGATCTGGAGGATGGTGTGGACTGCACCCTTAGCAAGTTTGCAGATGACACTAAACTGGGAGGAGTGGTTGATACGCTGGAGGGTAGGGATAGGATACAGAGGGACCTAGACAAATTAGAGGATTGGGCCAAAAGAAATATGATGAGGTTCAACAAGGACAAGTGCAGAGTCCTGCACTTAGGACGGAAGAATCCCATGCACTGCTACAGACTAGGGACCGAATGGCTGGGTAGCAGTTCTGCAGAAAAGGACCTAGGGGTTACGGTGGACGAAAAGCTGAATATGAGTCAACAGTGTGCCCTTGTTGCCAAGAAGGCTAATGGCATTTTGGGTTGTATAAGTAGGGGCATTTCCAGCAGATCAAGGGATGTGATCATCCCCCTCTACTCAGCACTGGTGAGGCCTCATTTGGAGTACTGTGTCCAGTTTTGGGCCCCACACTACAAGAAGGATGTGGATAAATTGGAGAGAGTCCAGCGGAGGGCAACAAAAATGATTAGGGGGCTGGAGCACATGACTTATGAGGAGAGGCTGAGGGAACTGGGATTGTTTAGTCTGCAGAAGAGAAGAATGAGGGGGGATTTGATAGCTGCTTTCAACTACCTGAAAGGGGGTTCCAAAGAGGATGGATCTAGACTGTTCTCAGTGGTAGAAGATGACAGAACAAGGAGTAATGGTCTCAAATCGCAGAGGGGGAGGTTTAGGTTGGATATTAGGAAAAACTTTTTCACTAGTAGGGTGGTGAAGCACTGGAATGGGTTACCTAGGGAGGTAGTGGAATCTCCTTCCTTAGAGGTTTTTAAGGTCAGGCTTGACAAAGCCCTGGCTGGGATGATTTAGTTGGGTTTGGTCCTGCTTTGAGCAGGGGGTTGGACTAGATGACCTCCTGAGGTCCCTTCCAACCCTGAGATTCTATGATTCTATGATTCTATGATTTTCAACTGTCAGTCCTCAGTGACGCCCAGCTGTCTCAATCCTTTCAGCTCAGTCGACTCCTCTTCTGAGGGTATTAAAGTCCAACAAATGCTGACCCTCTTCTGGGTCTCCAGCCCCTTCCCTGGGCTACTCCCTTCCTCAGGGCTTTAACCACTCCGTCTGTGGCTGGTGTGTGTGGGGTCCTCGGCCTGCCCACTATTCTGGGTACTAAACCAGCGACCCAAAATTAGCAGCTGCCTGTTGCTTCCCTTTAACTATTTGCTTCTAAGCCCTTCCCTTCCTTGCAGCCTGGCTCTGCCCAGCACTGATCTGTCTAGTCCTGCAGCTCCTGCAGCCTGTTGGGGCACCATTTTTGTTCCTCTGGCTCCAGCCAGCAAACTGAATCTGCTCAGGCCCTGCAGCTCTTTTTAGCTGGACCCGCTATGCACTGATTGGCTGCTTCCTGCAGCCTCTCTCTGATTGGCTGCTTTCCCGCAGCCTCTCTAGGCAGGCTGGAGGACTCATCTCGTTGGCTCTTTCCTGGGGTGTGGTGTGGTGGGACTGTGAGGCCTGCAGCAGGACGCCCTAGCGAGGTACACTCTGTCACACCAAGTATGACTGGGATTTGAATTTTTGTCCAGAAATGTGTAGGGGAGGAGAAGGAGGAAGGCTATGGAGTTCTGAGTGTTGACATGCAGCCGTAACAGGGGGTAAGCCATATGGAAGCTAACTCAACACCCTGTTGATTCCCTCATGAATTCTGACCCAGTCCTGGGTATGACAGCTGCCAACTTTTCCTGAAGCAGGAACTCCAGATAGGGAGTCACATTTTGGAGAACGGTGTATTTTCCAGGGTAATCTTGGTAGTTGACCAGCCCACTTCATTCATAGATGTGCTGTTCAGTCACTATACGTTTGAGCACTTCAGCTACGTACAGTGCAGGTTTCCGACCAGCAGCTTGGAGTAATATCTCCCCTTGCCAATTGGGCACCACAAGAACGTGCCATTAAAAAGATGGAGAAAAGTTGTTCTTTCTTGCCACAGAGGGCAGAACAAGAGGCGATGATGTCAAACTACAGCAAGGCAGATTTAGATTAAATCTCAGGAAAAACTTCCTAACTGTAGGAACGGTAGAACAATGGAACAGACGCCTAGGGAGGTTGTGGAAGCTCCTTCACTGGAGATTTTGAAAAAGAGGCTGGGTAGCCATCTGTCTTCAATGGTTTAGGCACAACAAATCCTGCATCTTTGCAGAGGGTTAGACTAGAAGACCCTGGAGGTCCCATCTAACCCCATGATTCCATAATAAAGAATAGAAGGAGAAATATAATTTTTTTGAAATGAGATCTCACCACTTATCTTAATGGTGGGTTGTGGGTACTTTGTACATACAGCTGGCCTGGGCGCACAGGGGATTCTGCAGCTTCTATGTGGGTTTAGTCCAAGGGTAGGCAAACTATGGCACGTGTGCCAAAGGCAGCATGCGAGCTGATTTTCAGTGGCATTCACACTGCTGGGTCCTGGCCACCGGTCCGGGGGGCTCTGCATTTTAATTTAATTTTAAATGAAGCTTCTTAAACATTTTAAAAACCTTATTTACTTTACATACAACAATAGTTTAGTTTTATGTTATAGACTTATAGAAAGAGACCTTCTAAAAACGTTAAAATGTATTACCGGCACGCGAAACCTTAAATTAGAGTAAATAAATGAAGACTCGGCACATCACTTCTGAAAAGTTGCCGATCCCTGGTTTAGTCAATTCTAGGGACCCACAAGGTGACCTCAGTTTTATATATCCTGACTCCAGGGCTCATTGGAGGGACCACCATCTGATTTCTATGAACCATTTGCCAGCTGAGTGCCTCAGATTGCAGCAGTTGTAGCTGTGTTGGTGCCAGGCTATTAGACAGACAAGGTGGGTGAGGCAATATCTTTTACTGGACCAACTTCTGTTGGTGAGAGAGACAAGCTTTTGAGCGTACACAGTTTTTCTTTTCTGTGTAAACTCAAAAGCTTGTGTGTCAGATTTCAGCTCTCAGTTTCTCTGCTGCTTCAGTTGGTATCCAGTAGCCGGTGCTGGCGTTTAACACATGTCCAATCCGTTTCTTATCAGTGGCTTTTTATGTTCAATACAATCCTTGAAATGAATTTCAGCATTAGCTGAAATTGTTGTTAATTGGAATTTCCCCCTTTTTAGCAATTTCTTTTAATAATCACGTAAGTCAAAGTTATATCCTGGCTCTCTCTTTCAGCCTTCCTTTTTTTGCTCTAAAATGCCTATTGCTTCTAGCATGCAACAATCATTTACCAAGAGAACAAACAAACTCCTTTATAGTCTTCTACATTTGCTGGATATATTCTGTACTCTTTGATTGCATATAAGCATTTCATATTATTTAGGGCTTACATCAGAACAAGAGGTGTTATCTACGTACAGAGAGTTTATCTGCTTCACAGGGTAGACAAATGTGTAGCTTCTAATTCAGTGTGATGGGACAAAACAGACTATCCATGATATATTTGATTTTTTTTGGTGAGGAAAACATGCATGGTTTACAATTTGGGGTGAAACCATGGGGTTTAGCTTTCTTGGGGTAAGAGGCAGTTTGCCCTGGCTGACATTCAATCTGACAATGAATTGTTTCCAGTTTGGTTAACTCACATCTTCCCCATTCATCATTTGATCCACTTCTTAGCATATAGACCACGTGACTCAGGTGCCACACGACCAGGATTCATCACCGAATTTGGTTTACTTGGCTAGGTCCTGATGAGGAGTGCGACATGAACACTGATCCAGGCCCCCATTTGATCTACTCGCAATGTGCAATGGGACATTTTGTATAGGAGAGCAGGATGTTACCCCTGCCTGGTAGCTTGCTGGACTGCTTTTTAGCTACACGAGGCGGGAGAAAGAGGTTTTATCCATATGTAATGTATGAGAGAGTCTTGCCTAGGGGCTTAGCAGTAATTTCATTTAGCCATTTCAGTTTCTGTATTTGGGAAGTGGAGCTCCCAATCTTGGTTGATCTATGGGACCTGAGATGAAGTGTCTCCACAATATGAACCATTTTCTTATTGTCTTTACTTCCTAGGTGGACCCTATTTGGGGATAAACAGGTGGATGGGTTTTTTCCCCTAAATTTGAGGGCCAGGAGGAATTAATAGTTGTTAATCATTCAAGGCTCTAGACCCCTTACATATCCTACAAATGATGACACAGCAGTCAGTGCCACCCGAATGAAATATTTGCTCAGGCTGACTTCCTCTGGTATCATTTTCAACAAACTTCTGTTTAAATCAATGGATTCCGTTGCATCTGTCTCTTTTTAGTCTCTTTATTAAAATATCAAAGGCATGGATGGCACTCAGTTAAACACTGTGGGTATCTTATGAACCCCAAGGGTTCAGAAGAATGGTAGATTCTTTTCTGATGTATCCATCCATGTGCTGTCCTGTTAGTCTGTGTTACTGCCAAAAAAGAGGTAAAAGAATTTGCTGCGTCTCTTCTCCACATCTACAAATATTCAACAGGGCCAGAATATCATTATTTGGGATGTAACTGAGTGGAAGACACAAACGGGGATGTAGGTGGAAATAAATACACACTCCAAATGTTATCCACTTTCATGTAGATCTAGTCTGACTGTATGATCAGGATGTTCTTTACTTTATTTCTCTTTTCTTAAAAAAATCACTGAAAAGATAATGAGGCAAAAATCCCTGCTATGAGCAAAGTCTGGAAATCTCTTCACGCCATCCTGTGGGAGAAACCGCCAGCAGCTTTAATCATATTCAAATGGAATGTCTAGGACAAATTCCATCATTCTCTATGTCGCTGTCGTGTGCTGGTTATGCCTTCATCGTCAGACAGCTGCCTTTTTCTGTGACTCTTCTCCCTGGTTTCAGAGGATGCATTTTTTAACTATGGTGGTTGTTGTGTGTTGGGTTTTTTTTGGGTGGGGGGTGTTGTTTTATAGCGAGGTAGAGTCAGGCACGAGGGTGGGGAAGAGGGAGAGAGTGGGGCACAGACTTCCTTTTCTCATCTCTCAAAAGGGTCAGACTTTCCTATCTGACACAGTGACTTTTCTTGTGCCTCGTTTCTATGCTACAAGACACTCTGCCATCCTGTGCTGGAGGCTGGCTATGTATAAAGACTCTGAAATAAACAAGAAAAGAGGGAGTATATTTAAGAGAATAGATACCATGCTTCCTATGGTCAGAAGCCAGGATTTACCAAGGAGAATTGTTAAAAAGCTGCCTGATCAATGAACAAGTTCAACATACAAATCCAGAATCTGTGTAGCCTGTACCTGACACATCACACCAGGAATTACTATTGTTAGTTTGTTTATTTGTTAAACAACCCTCTGTTCAGCCCCGGTCAAGTCACAAACAAAAGGCTTTGACACCTCCGTAGCATCCCCCCACATGCCCCGGGATTCTGGTGTTCCTCCCAGGGGTGGGGTCACACATTGTCCCCCGCACCAGTCCCCTTACCCTGTTACCTAGGCTCTGACACTGAGGCGCCAGGGGAGCTATGTTTTGAGGGGGCCGGGAGACGGGATGCTGTGGGAGGGACCCAGAGCTGGAAAGTACAGGCTGCCTGTGGATCCCTGGCAATCCCATGGGGTTTAGGATTAATGCCAAAGACTGCCTTCGGGGGAAAACATGAAGGGGAAGTCTGAGGAGAATCTCTGTGGAGATGGTGCTGGCTGGCCCTTCCCCTTACAGCGCTGAGCGACTGCTGAGCTGAAGCATCTGTACAGCCAGTGCGGAAGCATTTACCGCTGCCGCCGCCTCCTCTTGGCCTGTGGCAACGCATTGGCTTTGCTGGGGGAAGTTCACAGCACTGCCCGGAGGCTGGAGGGGCAGCACCCACAGGCACTGCAATCCTCTCCCTGGTCCTAGCCCAGCGGAGGGAGTGGGAATGGGAGGAGGCAGACTCGCCAGAAGGTGGCAGGGCTACTGGGGGTGGAGGTTGTGGCCTGGAGGAAGGGGGAATAGGCTTGCAGGATGGGACCCCTGGGGAGACTCTGTGTGTGTGGGGAGACCCTCAGGTGACCAAGAGGTTTGGGGTGTGAAGGAGAGGGTGTGTCATGAGGAATAATAATTGGAGATATACCAATCTCCTAGAACTGGAAGGGACTTTGAAAGGTCATTGAGTCCAGCCCTCTGCCTTCACTAGCAGGACCAAGTACTGATTTTTGCCCCAGATCCCTAAGTGGCTCCCTTAAGGATTGAACTCACAACCCTGGGTTTAGCAGGCTAATGTTCAAACCACTGAGCTATCCCCCTCCCCCTGAAAATGTGTGTGGGAGCAAATGGGAGAGGGGAACAGCTCCCTAGAGAGCATGTCAGTGGGTGGGTAAGTTGGGGACCCACTCAGATGGGAGCAGTAGCATGGGGTTAGTCGGGGCATTTTGGGTGGGTTGCGGGGGAAGAAAAAAGAGTCTTTAGAAGTTAGGGTGGGAGCTGTCATTAGAGAGTCCTAATTTATCGTTATGCTCTTGCTGGTTGTGTCCTCCTCTCGCACTGCTCTCCCTGCTGGTTGATTGGGGGTGAGGTGCTGTAAGAACATCCATTGCTGGGACCCAGCAGACATGGGGATGGGGAGAAGAAATTCTGATCCCTAAGACCTCTGCAGGGCACCATTCTTTGGGAGCCACACTCAGTTAAGGACAGGATGGTGCGGGACTGGAAGCTAAGCCCTGATGGGAGGAAGCAGCTGGTGGTGGAAAGGTGATGGGGGAGAGATCATGAGCCCGTGTTACCCCAACACCAAACTTCTAAGCTCGCTACCTTCCCTGAAAGCTTGCCACCTGCTCTTTCACTCTCTAGTTGCTTTCTTCTTTGACTCCCGTCCATCAGCTCAGCAGCGAGGATGGGGCTGAACAAAGGCTTTTGTTGTCAAAGTGCTACTCTGCTCTGCTCTCTCCAATGTTGATATCACTCGGCTGCATGCGTGTGTTCCCTCTGTGTGCTGCCCCAGCTTTGCGCAGATAGCTGACCCAGCAGACCCGACGAGAACCCCCAATAACCACAGAGTCCAGTAAGATGCAAAGTCACGTCGACTAGGTTTATTGCGACCTCGGACACAATGGCAGTTCCCTGTAGATTACTTAGTCTACGGGGCATACTACGAGAAAGTGCCTCTTGGCAATGGACTCAGCTCAGTCAGTGGTGGGACTTTCCACTGCCCCCTCGGCTGGACAAAGACACCGCCCCAGGGGTACATTCTTATACACAGGTACAAACAAGTTACACATCACTCCTGACGTATTGAGGGGCCACCCCTCTACGCAGCGAGGTTCAACCTCTCTACGTATTAAGGTGCCGCCTTTTACCTTGTACATGTTGGTTCGATCAAAACAACTCTATCCATCATTTTACCCTTTTGCCCCTGTCATTGGGATGGTTCGGCCTGTCCTTTTATTATCTATGGAATGTTTCAGTATAGTGTATTCTAGTTTATACTTTGATATGCTAGGTGAATATATGTTTATGCAGCATTAGCCCTTTTCCTGCCAGCTTCTGTGAACTGAGCCGGCCTTCAGCTCACAGCCTCACTTTGCTTTTTAGCTAAGTCTTGTTCATTACTTTAGTTCAGGCCTCAGGCCTCATAATGGGCCTTTATCAGGGCCTGCACTTACTACAGCTTTCCACGGCTTTTTTTCTTGTACCGGCTTCACAGCTTTCATCTCAAAACCTTTTTGTTTTGTATCATTCTTCACCAGGTCTATCCAATGCATCCTTGGCCTTCCTCTGTTTCTAGTTCCTTGCACTCTGCTATATGTCATCGTTTATGGTGTGCTTTTTGGGTCCATTCTTGACACATGTCCAAATCACTGCAGTCATCTTTCTTGGAACTTCTGTAACAGTGTTTTTCTTTCTTGCCCTTGCTGTTTTCTTATCACTTCATTTTTTATTTTCTGCAGTCTTGAAACTCTCAGTATTCCCCTCAGCCAGTTCATTTCTGTAGTTGTTATCTTATGTTTGCCGGCTTTCCTCCTACTCCAGCATTATGAGCTGCAGAGCAATAGCAGCACAACAGTTTTCTCATTTACGCTGATTTTTGTTTTTATTGAAATACCTTTAGATTTGCCGTTTTATAGAGTTTTCTAAATGCAATGGCAACTATTTAAGTCTTTTTACGTCATCTTCACAATTCCCATTCTTTAATATCAGTTCTCCAAGGTACACAATTTTTTCCATTTGTTCTAGTTCTTTGACTTTGATCTTTACCTCTTCTTCTTGTCTTCCAATTGCCATAGTTTGTCTTCTCCATGCTCATCTTCAGTCCAAATTCAATCTCATAGCTGCCAACACAAACTTATGATCTGAGCTGACAACTGCAAATGATTTGCACAACGACACGCTTGATTTCTATTTGTGATTCACAAGTACAAAGTCTGTCATGTTCTATCATGTTCTTTGTTTGTCCATCAGGTGATATCCAAGTCCACTTTCTCTGCAGCTTTTTCTTTTCTTTTCTGAAATAGTGCATTTGTTATCAACAGGTTGTTACTTAGGCAGAAACTTAGTATCCTTTTTCCTTCTTCTCACCCAGTCTGAATCTGCCTATTGTTTCAGCCTTGGTTTTCTAGACCAAACCTACTTTCACATTAATATCTTCCATCACCTACAACATGTCTTGTCTTGAAACTTCTGGTATTGCTTTCTGTAGATCGTATAACATTCATCAATTTATTCCTGGGGCACTGCTGAGGTCAGCACATACACATGCACTACTGTGCCCGAATCTTGCCTTCAACATACAAGGAGATATGCCATAAAAGCCTGGCCTGCCTTCAGCTTTAGAATCAATCTGACACCATCCTGGTACCCACCACTTTCCCTTCCCAATGTCACTAAATTCATTGTGGTAGACTTTTGCTTTGCCTTCCAATCTTGTTTCACATGAACTGATGATGTCTCACTCATATCATTTTGACTCATCCATCATTACTGCAAGTGCTCCATCCTGCTATGATGTTTTTATGTTCCACATTCCAATAAATGTCTTACCCTTTGAGTTCATCACATAATCTCCTGTTCTGCATGTCGTGTCGGTTCCGTTTGCTTACGTTCACCCCTCCTGGGTTTCTGAGCGGTGAACCTGGCCCTTGTTTGTCCTGGTGATGACCAAGCTGTCGTGCTTTTGTTTCTCTTTCCATTCTTCATAAGATTTCTGTGATTCAGTATTCTCTTTATAATGCCAAAAGGTGAAATCCTGGCCCCACTGAAGTCATCAGCAAAACTCTCTTTGGCTTGATGGGGCCGGAATTTCACCCAGAACGTGTAAGATGTGGTTTAAACACATCTAGATTTCCTCTGCCATGGGGACACGCATAGGAATTGAACTTTGGTCTTACACCCTCTTTCCTTCACATCTTGTGTACATGGAGGAGGAGCCTGGGGCAGGAAGGTGGTCACAGAGTCAAAGCAGGGCGAGTTTGAGAAGACCTGTTAGACCGTCCCATCCATCTCCCTGCAAGCAGGGACTGTTCCCTACCGTGTGCTCTTTGGATCCAGTCGAGTGTTAAAAACCTTGTGCATTGTGAATGCTCTTGGCACCCTTGGGAGTCTGTTCCACAGTCCTGGGGTGGGTTAGTCCATGAGTTGTTTATGACATGTCTCACAGAACAATCTCTCTCAAACAAGTAGGCAAGTACTTTCATGCCTGGATCCTTCATGAGGTCTCTCCTATCTCCGGAACACATCTGTTCCACTGTCTATGCTGTACTTAAAAAAAAAAAGACAGGTTTTAGATGAGTGAGATAAGATGAAAGAGAAAAATTAAACCATTTATGAAACTTTCATCAAAGGGCTGTTTATAATGCTGAAGGGAATGCTGCCTTTTCTTGACACAAACTTCATTCATAAAACAGATTTTCATTATTTTTCAAGATTATTTTTGAAGGAGTTTGTCAGCAGCTCAGCGACTCATGTAGACAAGCTCATGATCTGCTTTTTGCATGTGATTATCAGATTACCAAAAATGGGTGTTTATGTGCCTCAAATTATCCTGAGGTTTTGTGCATGTAATTAAAGTTTGACTGAATTAGAAAGGTAATAAATAATAATCGGTCTATGATTTCATCCCTGTTCAGAATATGAAACTTTCCCCAAATGTTACACAGGCTCTAAAATATTTTTGAAAGGTGAACAAAACACCTGAGGTCAAATAATTTCAGCCCAAGCCCTTGCAATGATTATGGAAGCTAAAGATGACTGTTGACATCATTAAACTGAGTCTAGATTTGACTAATGGCATGAGAACTGTGAGCCACTTCCTGTCGCGTCAGGTGATTTGAAAAGAGAGATTACCTTTTGATTTTTTTCAGAACAGGTAATTTTATTTACTTGCAGGATTAAAAACATACATTTTCACATCTGTGTATATTTTACTTTACCCTTTTGAAATGTCAGATGGGCTAGAGTTCTTGGAGGAGTTATTTTTGTATTAGCACAGTTTGGGTGCTGCTCTGTCATATAAAAAGAGAGAGTCCCTATCCTGTGCAATCTAAAAAGGAAGCATAAACAAAGGATGAGAGAAAGAGACACTGCATACAAAGTGGTTGGTTTGATGTTTGGCACGTGTCTTGTTTCGTGTGTCATGGATAACTAGACATTATAATGAAAGTCCTTACTTGTGTATTTTAACAGGCACTTCTGTTAAGTCCAGAAACTCCTGTTTCCCGAAGTTCTGAACTGTCTGGGTGGAATGGAGTTTCATGTGGAGGCGCTTTCCTCTCCACCACATTAAGTCCGGCCAAGGCTGCTTGAGTTAGGCGCACAGGCTTTCTTACTAACTGGGGACTCTTCTGAGTCAGCAGCCTGCAGACCCAGTGCTACTCCAGCAAAGCCTTATGCACTCACTCACCTCTGTGCACTGTGAAACCCCCTAAGGATGTCGGTGAGGCTACTCTCCGTGGGTAAAGTTAAGATCACTCACAAGTTCTTGCAGCTCAAGTTAGGCATCCTTTGGGTTGGGGATATTTCCTTGTATTATTTAGCTGTTTTTATTTCAGATAATTTATTTGGTTAGCCTGGACCTGTTGGATTTGAAAGTCCCATAGGTACTTCCATGTGCAAGGGCTAGAGTAGATTTATTTATATTTCTAAAAATCTCCTGCATTGATAAGGCACCCATGACTGTGGTGTCTAGGTGTTGGCTATTTCCATGTCTCTTATTACCTGTAGCTGGGCCTGATCCTGCAGGCAAAATGCCCAGTGAAACTTGTGAATACTCCAGGATAGAGTAGCATGAAAGATTTGTATTTCCATCTTCAGGAAGAAGGAAGGGACACTCTGAAGCTTCACAGCACTAGATTCCAATGGTAGGTGTAGTCTGGAGCAAGGGGTGGTGCATGAATTGCCCTGGGAGGCACGGTGTCTTAGAGAGACTGCTCTGAGGCATAGTTCCCAGCCCGTTGCCACCATGTGCAAGGTGGGTGTAACTCCCTCTGATTACTCTCTGGTGTGGATGTATGTTCTGAGTCATAGTTTAGCCCATAATAAGTATGTGTATTTATAGGTGAGTTCACACAGTAGGGGTGAGTTCGCCCGCTTTCCAAGCTTCCATTCTCCAGTCGTACACCGTCCAAGAGAGGACTGAGCCTGTTGCCTTTCATTCGCTTTGGCGCAGGCAGCGATACACCCTGTGCACTTCCAAACAAACGGGGTACAGCAGTGTACTTCCAACAGGGGCGGCTCTACAAATTTGGCCGCCCCAAGCAGTCATGCCCGGGAGGCGCCCCGGAGCCGCGGGAGCAGCGGACCTCCCGCGGGCATGACTTCGGAGGGTCCGCTGGTCGCGTGGCTCGGCTGGACCTCCCGCAGCTGCAGGCGGTTCGCTGGTCCGGCGGCTCCGGTTGAGCTGCCGCAGGCATGCCTGCGGGACGTCCAGCCGAGCCGCGGGACCAGCGAACCGTCCGCCTTCATGCCTGCGGCAGGTCCGCTGCTCCCGGGGCTCCGGTGGACCTCCCGCAGGCATGACTGCGGCAGGTCCGCCGGCCCAGCCTGCCGCCCCCCCAGGAAAGGGCCGCCCCAGGCGGGTGCTTGCCCCGCTGGGCTCTGGAGCCGGCCCTGACTTCCAAACAGGGTACAGCAGTGCACTTCCATACAAACGGGGTACAGCAGTGCACTTCCAAACAAATGGGGAACAGCGGGGTACAGTGGGGTACAGCAGTGCACTTCCAAACAAACGGGGTACAGCGGGGTACAGCAGTGCGTCTCAAACGGTGCTCTGTGGAGCCCTTTGCCAACCCAGCCCCTGCACTTATTATTATCTCTCCCCTTTGAAGAAAGAAAACGGGGAAGGGGAACAACCCAGATTCTTTTGTTTTCTGAAAACTAAACCCAGAACAACCTTTTTATTTTTGTTCCACCCCCCAAAAACAAAACAAACAAAACAAACAAAACAAACCACACAAAATTTTTAGAACTAAATTAAATTTGTTTTTGGCCCAAATAACTTGTGGACCATATTTGCATTTTTTGACTGGCTTGAAATAACTGCTTTCCTAACATTACGTTACTTTGCTACAGGGTGAGGGTTTATGAGATTGCCAGTCTCCCTATTCAGCTGTGGATTGCACGTGGAATACCTCATAATATGTACACAATATCCCAATGGACAGACACCAGGCCATTAGAGTAGTTGGAAATAATCTCTGCTGAGCTGTTGGAGGACTGTTTGCAGTCTAGAGGAATGTCGCATGATGTGCAGACTTTCGGTCCATTTCCTGTAATGTTTACTCAGGCAAAACATCAATTGACTTAATCTGACTTTGAGTGCAAGATTGGGCTCTTTATGACCCGAGTTGGGTCCCTGCTTTCTTCCCTCTCCCTCAACCCCAGTACACAACATAATCATGGAAACATCTTCTCAGTTACTGAATGATTGAGCCGGAAAGCCCAGTATGTTTAGTGCAGAATGACAAACCCACCACAGTGAAACCTCAAGCTGCCCTGATCTATCTTTCTGAAGTGCTTGGTGCACAGACGGAAACCTTTAGCCATCTTGGATTTTGTGTTCTTATTAAGTGCCTCAGAAGTAATCAGCAAGGTTGAAAACATATACTGGAGAGAGTTCAGCTTGTAATGATTGTATGAACGAAAGATGTTAAGGGAAGGTAGTTTTGTCAGTGTGTCCATTTTTTTAAAATTAAAGTACAATTCTTATCTTTGTTAAAATGGCCCCTTGCTCTGCTCCCTTTATGTATCCAGAGAGAGCTCCACGGATGTCAGTGGCTAAAATATCTCCCAGCGTAGAAAAGGGGTCAGCAGCCTACACTGCAGAGTAGACTCCCTGTCCTTGACCCTGTGAATGTCCAGGCATCTGCAAAGATAATGGGAGGGCCAGTGGGGGATGGTGGGATGTGTATTGTCCTGCAGAGATCAGGGAATAAGCACAGCAAGGCCTGGGACTATGTTAACTGATGCCCCTTAGAACAGCCTATGAAGTGCCTGTGAAGAAGGGAATGTGGCCCCAAATCTTTCTTAATAAGAGGGTATGTATGGTGTGCTGCTATTACCCCAGGACTCATGTGAAGTAGGATCTGTGCTCTTTGCTTGTTTCGAATGTCGCTCTAGATATTGTTACTAGAGACCCGACAGATTTGCCAACACCAAAAATGGTGTCACGGCACAGACCAAGAAAATGGTAAGAAAACCTAGCTGGGAGAGCAGGCTGCCTCCTCCTTGTGGGTGTTAACCCTGGTGCTCGATTATATTTCCACCCGTGCATTTTGGTATCTCATCAGCACACAGTGCTTTCGTGGAGCCATTTGTTATCACTCTGAAGGCTCCCAATGATGCCCATTCAATTGAACCTGCACCTGCATTTTGCCATCCAACAGCCGCTTAAAAGCATTAGACACAAAGGTGATCTATTTACAGGTGACTTATGCCAGTGGTGATCGGGCCCATAGTGAATGAAGGCAAGAAGAGGCTGTCATGTGAAGACTCAGTTTTCAAGGTGTTTGGACAGTGCGGTGAAACCTAGAAGGGGATGACATTGTTTCTGTACCCTTTTGAAAAGATGTAGACACGTCTATTGGATGAATGCATACAATTCCAAAAAGGGCTAGACAATCTTATCCCTAGTGTCTTCCTACTGCTTCTACAGAAAGGATAGTTCTGGCACAAGAAAGAACAAGACGCTGCTTCTTAAAGAAGAAAGGATAAAGTAAGATAAGGAACCTGAAAGCACATGGCATTACAGTATATCCAGAGAGAAACAAGAAATGACTAGGAAGGATCAGGGCTTTACTGCTGTGGTTTTCGGAAAGGGGGGAGACGACACATTTAGCACCTTGACAATGGGCCTGGGTAATCTCCTAGTTAATGCAAGTGAAATGTCCAACAAAAGACGAGGCTTTAATAGACAGACTTGTTGCTTGATATTTTCAGATCTCAGCATGAGTTCAGCAGAAAAATGTAGCTTATTGTAAAATGTATAAAAGAAAGTTTTATGTCACCTTAGGAAAACTTTGTAAAATACTTTGCAGCTCTTCAAAGAATAGAAGTTTAGAGATGAGACAAGCTCTCATTAGGAATTGACCTCAGAGGGGGGTGAGTGAGAGAGGTTTTTTGGTCACCTTTTTGGACTTCTTTGATTAGTACAAAACCTTTAATGGATTAATCTCCATATATTTTGCTTAGAATGCAAAAAGGAAGTTAATATAATTACTAATCAAAAACTGTCTAGAAGGTCACTGGAAGTAGAGGTGGAAGGGTCTTTTTCTGTTACTCAGGAACGGGGTTTTGAATTCTTCAAAGAACTGTGAAGCTGGTTTGTGTCTGAGTGGAACGGGGAGTACCACCACTCTAAGGCCGGTGAGGGAAGTTTCCAGGGACAGCAATAGCTCATTCCAGGATGATCTGATTAAAGAAATAACTGGGACAGGGCACCTGGTTACTCAGGGATAAATGGTCTCAGGGAGGCAGTTTGGGGAAGGAACCTACACTGCTATCTGTGTTCACAAAAACAACAAGGAGTCCGGTGGCACCTTAAAGACTAACAGATTTATTTGAGCATAAGCTTTCCTGGGTAAAAAACCCACTTCTTCGGTGCCACCGGACTCCTTGTTGTTTTTGTGGATACACACTAACAGCTACCCCCTGATATCTGTGCTCAGGGGCTGAGCTCACACAGGCAGGCAGCCCTCTTTCCCCTCAACGCTGAGGGCTCAAGCTGGGTCTGTGGGTGCATCCACCAGCCCGCCTCTCACTGGAGCGAGAGAGTAGAACAGGCTGGGAATTGTAGTCACCAGGACAGGTAGGAATGAGCTGGCAAAGTCTGCTGGGAAGGAGGGCTAGTTATATAAAGAATTCCCACCCCTCAGAACAGAGGGAGACTTGGAGGGATTGAGAAATCTTTTCAGGAGAAGAGGCCAGGAATGTGTTGGTTTTGGGGGTACATTTGTGTTCTGACTGGACAGCCTGTGATGCAGACCCTACTGGGGAGAGGCCTGGCAACTTCAGAAGGAGGATGAAACCCCCCGGCAGGGAAGTGTTTAGGAAAAGAATACTGCAGGCTTGTCCCTTTGTCTCCTGTGGTGTGCCGCAGCGAGGCTTAGTGATGTATTGCATGAGGTGCATGCAAACAAGCACTGAATTATGGGAACCTTTCCCTCATATGCACTTCCACATCCTGCTAGGATATGCACTGGGCAGGGTTAGGGCTGTCGGGCATCTCGCAGCAGCCTTGGGACCTGGCCTGAGGCAAGCGTACTGAAAACAATAGCTATTGCCAGCCCAGTGCATTTCAAACAGCTCTCTCAGCTGGGAGCTTAAAGTGAGCTGCAGCACTTTGAGGTGGCTGAGAGACAACCTGCATTTTGAACAGGTGAACTTTCCCCAAACTGTACGTTTCGTGCATCTGTGCCTTTCAGTCCGGGGTGTAAAGTACCAAACTTCAGTATGGGATCTAATCCGGCTCCCACTGAAATGAATGGGAGTTTTGCTTTTCAGGATTAGAACCAGGGGGAGTTGGAACCTGACTGGAATAGTGAATTAACTGGATGTGGAACCAATAGTTTGGAAAAATTGGGTTGTTTTCCCTGAGCAAGGACTTCAGGATTGGATCCAGTGCTTAGTAATATTTCCCAAGTTCTCCCAAAGATTTAGAGCATATTGCTTTGATTCTAAAGAGGTTTTTTAATATTTAATCTGAACGTATATCAAGAGGAAAATAATTTGCTCTGTATTTCCAGTAGCAAAACCTTGCAGAAGAAGGAAATTAGTTCATTTCACATACTGTGTATTTTGCAAACATCTGACTTCTGCACAAGATGTAAAATTGCCAGTCACGTGACTTTGCCATTCCTAAGTGCAGCTGCTCCAGGTGGCCAGGCCCCTCTGGGAATGACTAATCGGAGAGTTGAGCCTAACCACAATGCAGTAGGTCTGTGCAACGCATCTTCACTTGGTGTTGGCACCGATGGAGACACACTGCTGCTTGTAATGCAAGATTATGAGCAGCATTTGACAGCACAATGGGATGAATCTGACAGCATGGCCAGAGAAAAGATGGCGGCCAGCACAGTAGCATAAACTAGGGCCAAAAACCGGGCTGCGCTGCATCACCATTACTTCATGAAAGCTGTTTTTGGTCAGTGTTGTCTGTTGATGGAGCTGAAGATCTGTGGAGTGAGGCAACTTGCCTAATAGAGCAGTTTTCAAAGGATACATTGAAACCAAAAGCTGGAAAAAAAGCCCCTTGAAAATGTCTTTACAAATCACTTTCTGGCTTTTCATCACAAACTAGACAACGTTGACTGAAATGAAAATGTTCACTTTGGTTAAAAATTCATTTTCCATTAAAAAAAATTGTTCTACAAAATTTCCTCCCCAGCTCTACTGATGAATGCTTATCAGTCCTCTTTTCCCAGCTGTATCAAGCTTACTTGAGAGGGCCAAATGACAATAAAGACAAACAGCTTTGATCAGAAGTGAAAGAGCCAGTAGCCAAGACAGGAAGCTCGTGGTAAGAGAACCAGACAATAAAATAAACCTGTGATTATTCCGTTTCTGGTTTCAAAATGTGCTAGCAGCCAGAATGCTAAAACAACAGCCTCCAAGTTTTGCAAATGTCAATGTCAGTCCAGGCCACATTATCAAGACCTGCTTTTTTATTATCTAGACCATCCCTGACAGGTGTTTGTCCAACCTTCTCTTAAAAATCTCCAATGATGGAGATTCCAAAACCTCCCTGGGCAATTTATTCCAGTGCTTAACCACCCTGACAGTTAGGAAGTTTTTCCTAATGTCCAACCTGAACCTCCCTTGCTGCAAATTAAGCCCATTGCTTCTTGTCCTGTCCTCAGAGGTTAATGAGAACAATTTATTCCCTCCTCCTTGTAACAACCTTTTATGTACTTGACAATGGTTCTCATGTCCCTTCTCTGTCTTCTCTTCTCCACACTAAACAAACCCAATGTTTTCAATCTTCCCGCATAGGTCATGTTTTCTAGACCTTCAGTCATTTTTGTTGCTCTTCTCTGGACTTTCTCCAATTTGTCCACATCTTTCCTGAAATGTGATGCCCAGAACTGGACACAATAGTCCAGTTGAGACCTAATCAGCACAGAGTAGAGTGGAAAAATTACTTCTCATGTTTTGCTTACAATACTCCTGCTAATACATCCCAGAATGATGTTTGCTTTTTTTTGGCAAAAGTGTTACACTGTTGACTCATATTTAGCTTGTGATCCACTATGACCCCCAGATCCCTTTCCGCATTACTCCTTCCTAGACAATCATTTCCATTTTGTATGTGTGTATCTGATTGTTCCTTCCTAAGTGCAGCACTTTGCATTTGTCCTTATTGAATTTCATCCTATTTACTTCAGACCATTTCTCCAGTTTCTCCAGATCATTTTGAATTTTAATCCTATCCTTCAAAGCACTTGCAATCCCTCCCAGCTTAGTTTGTTCACAAACTTTATAAGTGTACTCTTTATGCCATTATCTAAATCACTGATGAAGATATTGAACAGAACCGGACCCAGAACCGATCCCTGAAGGACCCCACTTCCGGCCTGACTGTGAACCACTAATAACTACTCTCTGGGAATGATTTTCCAACCAGTTATGCGCCCACCTTATATTAGCTCCATCTAGGTTGTATTTCCCTAGTTTGTTTATGAGAAGGTCATGTGAGACAGTATCAAAAGCCTGCTGTGAGGAATTACAATGCAGCTTGTCACCTGAGAAATGGGTGGGAAAAATTAACCTCCCAGCCTAACAAACGCTCAATGCAGTTTGTAAAAAAAAAAAAATTGACTAGCTCAATGAGATTTGTGTGGAAATAGTCACAACGTTACTTCTCCCTGGTTAATTAGCAGTTTGAGTTTGTTGAGGAAATTTGAATAGGTAGAGGCAGATGAAGCGTAGTTCACCTTGTGGCAGTCATTTGCATATTGCAACCATTAGGCCTGATGCTATCATAATCTAGGGCAATAGGTGGCAGACATTTTGCTTTCCATCAAGGGCTACCGTGCAATTCTGGGTAATCTACAGGGTTATTTTATTTTCCTGTAAATTAAAAAAAAAATCTGGAAGGAACGTTTGCAGCCCTAGTGTTTAATGTACGACTTGCCTTTTTCATTCACAATCTCCTGAAGCAGGCTTAATGTCATCAGATGCTCCCGAATGACTTCTTGCATGTGTTCAAGCAGCACTGATGTGCTGTCGTGACTGGCAACTGCTTGCAAATTGCACAGATCACATATTAAAGTGGCATCTTAAAATCAGATTTGCGTCCTAAAGATCTTCCGTCTGCCTTTTCTCATCGGGCTATTATCATGGTATATTATATGTGCGGAAATTGTTATAAACACAAATGTTTGACAATCAAATGTTATGAATGAATTTTGGTGTCTCTGTTACCATGTATCGAAAGCATAAGTCGTCATAGTCATCTGTTAAGAGTTTGATTTTTTTTTTAATTGGGTGCTGCTTTTTTCTGCCTTGGATATGCCAATAATAACCTTAGATAAAGCGTAGGCTGTATAGTGGGTTAGAAATGATGACATATAAGACAGACATGTAAGTTTTAAACACATTGCAAACAATGCAGAAAATGTGATAATTCCCTGGCACGATACCACACACATGAGTTAACAAATTCAGCTTAATGCACATCAAACTACCGCTCTTCTGGAAAAGGTGGCACTTCCTTTTCAGCAGTCGGGAGTTGAGCCATTGTTATTCTGGTAGTATGAAAATACTCAAATCCATACTTGGATTAGCTGGCTACCTGGGTTCTGCCAGCTAGAAAAACCACTCATGCATTGCATCCTCCAGGTTTTCTAAGCTTATGCTACAATACCCGCACAAGTCACTCGGAGGCTCACTGCCATTTCATCCCTTCAGTGGATTCGCTTATTTATTTATTTTTTTAAAATATAGAGGGTAGGGAGCAAGTGTCCCATAGGATTAGAAAGCCGGATGGATACACGGAGCAATGGCCAACCAGGGGGCTAAATTCTGCTGTCAGTTCTGGCAGTGTCAATGAGTAGTTCCTCTAGCGAAGTGAATTTTACAGTCCTTAACCCAAATTCTGAGTACTAAGAGCAGAGTTAAAAGGCAAAATGATCAAAAAAGAAGTGGTCAAAAATGTGTTTTCTATGAAAAGTTGTGATAGATACTAAGAGTTTTGGTTTTTTTTTACAAATGTTTTTGTGGATTATTTTTCAGTTTTTTTAATTAAATGTTTCTATTTTATATCTCTTTTCTCCTTCTCCCAACCCCCACTTTCTTTCCAGAGGGAGGGAAAAGTGGGGAAAAACAAAAAATGATAAAAATGGGGAAAATAACTCTTTTGAAAAATTAGAAAATTTCAACCAAAACAAAAAAATTCCCTTGAAAACTTTTTTTTCGTCCAGATAAGCCATTTTTCATTGGGGAAAAAAATATTTAAATGAAAACATCTGAGCAGTTCTAGTGGTAAGTGTTCCTTGTGCCTGGCTTTCATTACAACTTCTCCTTTTGGGAGCACGGGTAGACTGCACCAGCCACTAAAAACATGTATACGTTTTCCTATTGGACACAGGGCCATAGTTATAAGTACAAAAGGAACTCCGTGGTCCAGGTTGGAATTAAGCCTTAACTATTTTGGTACTGACAGACTATACGGAGTGGAGTGTTCAAGCACAATAAGGTAATACCTCCCTTAGAGTGGGGTGAATAATTGATTTTTTTGTAGGGAGGAAGGGTTCAGTGGCTGAACTGAAAAAAAAATCAGTTTGTTTAGGAATGAAATGGATTTTTTTTCTTGATGAAACAAAATAATCTAATTTTTTTTTCAACTCCAGTGAAATGTTTCAAATATTGTTTGTTTCACAAATATCTACATGAAACAAAACATCAACATGGTTCTTTTTGAAAGTCAAAATGAATTGTTTGACAGTTCCAATTTTATTTATTTATTTATTTATTTTGGCTGAAACTATCCACCCAATTCATCCTGAATTCACGAGCAGATTCATTACTTTGAAAAATGCATTTTTTGGCTAATTTACTAAGGGTACGTCTATACAACCCGCCGGATCGTCGGGTAGCGTTCGATATATCGGGGATCGATTTATCGCGTCTCGTCTGGATGCGATAAATTGATCCACAAATCGACGCGTGTACTCCACCTTGGCAGGAGGAGTAAGCAGAGTCGACAGGGGCGCCATGGCAGTCGACTCGCTGCCGTGAGGATGGCCAGGTAAGTCGAACTAAGATACTTCAACTTCAGCTATGTGAATAGCGTAGCTGAAGTTGAGTATCTTAGTTCGAACCCCCCCACTAGTGTAGCCCAGGCCTTATTCACTAAATAATTTTGGCCCAGCTCTAATCCTATGTCATGCCTGGAGATTGCTTTATTGAGCTAGGAATGGCTGTTTCAAATCTCTTATTCTTAGACAGTCCTGTGTAAGGGTAAATTGCTTTCTGAGTTCAGACCTTGTTTTTCTGTATTCCCATCCAGGCGGAAAATGATGGCATTTATACTCTAAAGGAAAGCCAATTACTGACCTAGTGCAAGTCTTCTTTAGACCCAAGTAAGCAAGAGCTAGAATGCTCTCACCCTTGCTCAAAACGAGAGGTCCCTCTGTCCTTGCTATGCCCCATTTGAATTCAGTGGAACTGCTTTCAAAGTGAAGCACTACTCACCCTGAGTCAGTATGGCAGAACCTGGCCCTGCTACAGGTTTTCTTATGTTTTCCGATTTTACTGCACCTGAGCTGAAAGCTCTAACAAGAGAAGTACACTTCAAATGTCATCTCTGTTGATTGCAATATGCCTCCAATATTTATACTTCAAGGACCATCAACTACATCCTGTTGTCACATCAAACCTTTGTAACCTGAAATAGACACCTGGTGCTAAGGGTGTTGGAGTGGCTATGAGAGGCTACAAAAAAGCATTTGGGTTGAATGTTGGTGCTGGCATTGCACATCCATATCAGTGGCACCAATTACAACTTGAAAAGAAAACGGAACACTCCCATCTAAATCTCACAAGTCCAGATTGAGTCTGAATCCTGATTGGTGGATTTAGGGTGGGGAAAGTGTGTTTATGTGTGTGTTGGGGGGGGGGCTAGTTTATGGGAGATCTCAATGGAAAACCATGAAATTAACCATTCATAGAATACCAGGGTTGGAAGGGACCTCAGGAGGTCATAGTCCAACCCCCTGCTCAAAGCAGGACCAACCCCCAACTATTTTTTTTGCCCCTGAGCCCTAAGTGGCCCCCTCAAGGATTGAGCTCACAACCCTGGATTTAGCCGGCCAAAGCTAAACCACTGAGCTATCCCTCCCCCCGTTGCAAAGTTTTTATCCCTTTTCAGAGTTTGCTCCCAGCAAGAATGTGATGGTGTAGCTGGCTGCTGAGCACTATAGTGATAGGAATAATACATACACCTTCCTCCTGTTCTAGCACCTCTAGTCTGTCAGTTCCCACATCTTACAAATATTAATTTCTTTATTATTAGTGTCCCAAAGCAGTAGGCACTTCACAGAGGTGTAATTAGAGACAGTCCTGTCCTGAAGAGCTTACAATATAATGACTAGATAGTGACGTGCTTTACAAGCCTCTGCAAGGGAGTAAGAGACAGTAAAAACCTCCCTTCCCTGGATGTAGGCATGAAGCAGTAAGCAGGCACCGCTGGTACTCCCTATGCCAAAAGTGGCTGGGGAGTGGGTAGAGAATGAGCAGAGCCCTGCTCCTCTCCCTTTTTCCTGCCCGGAGTAGCTGAGTTGGCTTGGGGGATGTTGTAACCTGCGGATGGTATAGGCCAGAAGCAACCTGCAACCCCTTGTCATCCCCTTCCAAGGAAGGGAGCAGGGCAGCTTGCACACCAGTCCTTGCTCAGCGATGTGCCTCCGGTCACCATCTAGCCCCAAATGTCTCAGACACCGACACAACATAGGCAAGTACTAGGCTCCGAAGATACCCTACCGAGCAGCTTCCACCATTAGGTCTGAGCTCCTAAACATGAGGGAGGCTGGAACTCTCCAAGATCTCCAAGATTTTTGCCCCTTCGAGGCCCTCTGAATAATGTTAGTGCCTATTTTACATGGACTGGCTCCCTGGTGATGCTAGTGTCATGCTTTGACTGGTGTGCCTAAAGCTTGCCTCTTGCATCTGATTGAGATGGATTTTTTTCAAATCCCTGGTCTCAAGAATGAACACCAATGAAGCCACATGTTCTGTCCTCCTTACATGCTTCCCTTCCTGCAATGCCAATTGGTCGTTACTTATTGATCTAGAGTCGTACATAAATTACTGTTGTAAGTTAATGAAAATAACAGTTGACACTGTAATGAAACTTCTAAGGACATTAGAATGTACTCAACAGTTTGGTACCAGCAGCCTTAAAGTTACTAGCCAAAGCCTGATGTGAGTGGGACATCGATACGCAGAAAATCCATTTCTGTGTGAAGGCTTGGTACCTCCTATTGTCACTAGAACATCGTTGCTGGCTAACACTCAGAGAGGGAATTTCTGTGTCTTTGCTTGGAATTCTTAGAATTCCCAACTCCAAACATTTCAGTCTGTACTCCTAACTTTATGTGATCATTTAAAGTTCAACAAAAAATTTCCTTTCTAGTTTGTTGGTGGGGAACTCCATTTCCCTTTTCTAATTCCTGGGATAGGGGATATAACGATATCTCCCTACTACCTTCCCACTCCCCATCATTCTCCTATCTCAGCCCACCAGTCTCATTCTCCCTGTACACCTTCTAACAGTTGTCCGTTCCTCACCTGCCTTTGCAGTCTCCCTGCCCCTCCAGACATCAGAAAGGGGATGGGATTGGATCATTCCTATGCTCGAGTGATTTCAAGTCATTGGGCCATCAACAGATAGATTAAGTTAGTGAATCCCTGAGTCTGCTTTAATTTACTCCTGTGACCATCCTGGTGGCCAGAAAGCAGTAGGCGCGGGGCAGGGCAAAAGTGGCTTAAAGCCATTTTACCAACCCTTCTCCTCCCTAGAGTTGTTCCATACCCCTCATAATTTTTGTTGTCCTTCGCTGCACCTTTTCCAATTGTAATATATCTCTTTTTCAGATGGGGTGACCAGAACTGCACATAATATTCAAGATGTGGATGTACCATGGACTTATATAGTGGCAACATGGTATTTTCTGTCTTATCTATCCCTTTCCTAATGGTTCCCAACATTCTGTTCGCTTTTCTGACTGGTGCTGCACATTGAGCAGATGATTTCAGAGAACTACCCACAATGACTCCAAGATCTTTCTTGAGTGGTAACAACTAATTTAGACCCCATCATTTTGTATGTATAATTGGGATTATGTTTTCCAATGGGAATTACTTTGCACTTATCAACATGGAATTTCACCTGACACTTTCTTGCCCAGTCACCCAGTCCCTTTGTAATCAGCTTTGGACATAACTATGTTGACTAATTTAGTATCATCTGCAAGTTTTGCTGCCTCAGTGTTCACTGCTTTTTCCTGTATGTGTGAATATGTTGAACAGCACAGGTCCCAGTACAGACCCTTGGGGGTTCCCACTATTTAACTCTCCCCATTCTGAAAACTGATCTTTTTCCCCCAACCCTTGTTTCCTATCTCTTAACCAGTTACTGATCCATGAGAGGGCCTTCACTCTTATCTCATGACTGCTTAGTTTGCTTAAGAGCCTTTGGTGAGGGTTGCTTTTGTATGGTATTTCATTAGGACCACTGGGTGATGGATGAGTGGAGCTAGCTGCTTACCTTTCAGTGACTGCTGGGCCTGATTCTGCTCAGTGATACTCTTGTTTTCTGCTGGCAACTCCAGATGCCAAGAGAATTATACTGACTTAAAACTGGCATGAATCAGAGGTGAATCAGTCCCAGGATTTTTGCCATTAATTGAATTATTTGATTTTTTTAATAAATTATTCACCCAACTTGATTGCTAGTTGAATGGCATTTGTTGGATAATTTATTCAGTCAAAAGTTCAGTGAATGAATTTTTAGTTTATATTTTATGTTGTTGAACCACCTCCAATCCTGAACTTGCAAAACGTTAAATTTCCTGCTGGCTCAATAGTGTGTCGTGACTTTCATTTTTTTATAGTCTTCCTCTTGTTTGCTTGTTAGTGAATGGAAAGGGTACGTAGTCAGGTATGCAATGGAAAAAAACCCAGCTGTCTCAATATCCAGCGCTTGTTAAGTAGATGAACTGTTCTGCTGTTCTGTATAACATGCTTTTACAAACTGCAGCTGTAACCTCCTTGTTCTTAGGCTACAAAGCATGGAACGTGTTTGAAGTCCTGTGCTGTTACAGCATTCTTTGGAGTGCTAAAGGATTCATGGAGTGTTACAGAGTCCTCGCTCCAGAAAGCCGATAAAAACGGAGACATTTTGCTGCAATGGTGACTCACTGGAAGGGAATGTTGTCAGTTAAAAAGGTATTTGAGTTGGATGCAGGTAGAACCACTGGGCTAAAGAATGCATCTGGGGTTTGCTTTTCATTAAATAGCAATGCCATTCTATACATGCCAACTGGGAAAGGATTTTGATTAGCCGTGGAGTTTGCAATGATATGTGGGGCCTGAGGCTCAGGAAGTGGTAGCTTTGAACATGCAGACTCCCATGTATGTAGTTTTGGGGCACCTGTGCTTTGGCATATAGGTGATCAGGTTTAGAGGCACCAAACCCATCACCTGCTTGTGCAAACATTTGAAAAATGTGTGTGAATGCACTGGGGTGTGCATGAGCAAAAAGAGGCCAGGTCAAGGCCATTGGGAAATATCTGGTCCTGTAAACCCATTACTATGAGAGTGGGTGGATATTGAAGACTGCCATTGATTTCAGGGGGGTTTGCATCATGACCTGGTAGCAGAAGGACCCAAGTCCCATTGACATTCCATGGTGGTTAGGCACCTAAATAGTTGCCTTTTGAGGATCTGGGCATTAACTGCCTAAGTCACTTTTGAAAATGGAACTTAGGCTCTTAAATCATTTAGGAGTTTTTTAAGATGTTACCCTGGGCTTAGGGAAAATGATGTTTTCCCTAGTGGTTTTGTTTTATTTGCTATACCTGAATTCTCTGCTCCCTAGTAGGTCTGATTTAGATTTTTCTCCTGACCTCTGTGTCCATATGTATCATTTTAATATTTTTGTATCATAGCAAAGCCCCTCCTTTGGGTTTCTGAAGATGTGGGGACAAGCTGTTCCTGGGGTGATAACAGCAATCGTCCATTTAATTAGCACAATGCTTTACAGTTCCCCGCCCCCACCCACCCCAAGTGGTCAAAAATAGCTAAAGGTTGGTTCCTGCAAACTTCAGCCTGGCTGGTAGCCCAGGTAAATGCATTAAAAATTAGTCAAGGGTCAAACCTGACCTTTAGACTGTGGCAGCTGAGGGGTAATTGCTCTGAAATCATTACTTTTCCCAGAAAAAAAGTGTGTTGAACATTGACCTCCTGCTTCCATTAAAGGGGGTAATTTTTTCCTAGTCTTTTGACACTTGGTGCCAAGTGGCACGAGCCTCGTCAATCCTGTTGATTCTAGAGTCTGGCACGTACAATTTAATAGGCTGAAAGTGTCATGAAATATTCATGGTTCTTTATGCTGAACTGTCTCAGAAGATTTCAGCCTTTACATGGCGGCACCGCATTTGCATTGCAGTCTGAACTGAAGGTGACATATTGGATCATGTTTACCTTTTATAAATCAAATGTCTTCTCCCTATAGAGAAATGCTTGCTCTGTTTAGGAGAAAAAGGACCCTATTTAATAGGGGATGATGTTCATTGTTCAGATGTTTTCACAACAGTTTTTTTTCTCTTTCACATACTGACCTCAGGTCATATTCCCAGTTTTTATTTCCCTCTTGTGATTATTATCCAGTCTTGTATATTGGGCTTGTCTAATGTCTCAAGAAGCTGCATAATTTAATAATCTACTTTCAATCTGTCTGAAAAAAGTGTATATACAGACAGAAAACATTGGCAGTGTCTTAAATCTCAGCTCGGAGAAGATTTTCTGTAAATCGGAACCAAAACTAAAGGGAAAAAGTCCCTGAAGCAAGAGGGGAAAAAGAGAGACAAGAAAAAATGGCAGGAAAAGAGTTTTCTAGGGCATAAAAGTCCTTTTACTGAAGAAGGGAATAATTCTGTGTCCAATTTTAAAAGTGCAAAAGTCTCCTATGTCAAAGATATTATCTGTGTGTGTTCATGACATTGGGAATTTGAGAGCACTGTGGTTGTTTAGTGAGAGGAATTCAAAGAGAATGAAAAGGGGGAACGTTTCAGAAAAGAGCATTTTGAAAGGCTTCCTCTGCAAAGGTTCGTAAATATTTCTCTTTGGAAAATTCAGTTGTCCCTGAAAGAGTTATTACATCAAATGTGGATTCAGTAATTAAAGTGCAAAGCAGTTCCGCTTGGAGTGAAAATTTCAACACACCTGTAACTATGGAGTCGCTCCTGAAGCATCCATAATATGAAGATTATAACCCCCCCTCTCAAAAAAAAGTTATGGTGGGCCTTAGAGAAGACACTAAAGTGCATGTTTGATGCAGTGGACTAACATCCTGGGTCAAAAATATTACACCTGGCTGCCTAAAGGTAAGCTCTTAAATCTCCTAAACAGCCTGAATGCCTGTGCGATGCCACTTCTTGATTCAAAGGGAGCCTGCAGATGGCCACCTAAGCCAATTTGGGGCTGTCAAAGTTAGACTCAGGACTCACAGTTTGTCAGACCACTCTGTTTTATTAGCACAGCGCTCTGCTAATGACACCCAGATAATGTGAGCACCATGCAAGACACAAACTATCTTATTTATACAGATAAAGGGTGAGAACTTAACAAGATAACAAAGGAAGCAGAATCAGATGAGTTTACCTGGGCTAGGCATGCATATCTTACTTCCTTACTAAATATTACCCATCTTCTGTTAATGTTTCGCCATTAGCACCATTGTTTATGCCTAATGTTTCTTTTCCTGGCACCTGTATTTCAACATTTCTTATTTCTGCTTAAAGGTACATACAACATTTCTTTAATCCATTCTTATTTTTACAATATAATTCATTCTACTTTCACAATCCCTCCTTTTGGTCAAGCTCACGCCATGACCAAAATTTTACTGGGTTCCACGTATTAACCGTTCTTTATCTCTTTGTTCATCAGCAATATTCAAAATCATCATATTAGCACTCTGTTCTGGGGCAGTCACCTGAGTGGCATGCCTTACACAATTTTGGGTACAACAGGAGACTAACTGAAAACATACAAAAATTATTAGGATTCCAAACAGGATAGTCAGGGCTCCCTGAAACAACCAGTTTCCTATGCCAGAGAATACTTAGCCACTTCCATAAAGAACTTGGCTCTTCATGGGGAAGATATGCGATTTGTTCTAAGTGGCTAGCATGATCTATTACCTCATTGGTATCGTCAGGTATAAACACACAACATTGTTTTCCAATGAGAGCACAGGTCTGTTGCACCTCAGTGCACCTCATGCGGGCGTGGACATATGCTCAGCAGTCAGTATGATTGGTAGCAGAGTCATTTATTTCTCTCCAGCATACATCTTTATACTCTAAAAGCAGGCAAGCAAGCAATTGCTAATTGGTTAATAAAATACACACAAACACTGCCATAACTTCATAGGGTAACATCATCCTAGACAGCTTTCTAATTTATTATCCTATTATTGCCTGCTAGAGAGAAGTTAGCCAAGGCCAACTTCTCATAACAAAACTCACAGCCTAATTAACCCAACCTAGAAACCTAAACATCTCAAGCTTCCCACACTACCATCTGCCAAGCTAGCAAAATATTCCCAACACCTCCCCCCTTAACTCAAAATCAAAACAAAAAAAAGCAATAGCAAAACAATCCCAACTCACAATATCAATACTACATTCACGGTAGCATCAGCAAAAAGGCAAATAAAACACCAGCTATCTAACTAAGCCGTAACAATATCTTCCGCAGTGCCCTGCTCTTACCTATCACATCCCCCCTCCAGGTAACGCAAGTGGCCCAAGGGGCCAGGAGGGTCCTGCCAACGTGCGTGCCACACAACAGCAACGGCGGGCACACACATAGCAAAAATATAAAAGGCATGCAACAAAAATACACAGCATTCCTAACATTAACCCTTGCAATAAATGTGCAGCCCAGCCACGTAGCGACGACATCCATGACCACAGCCAGAAATCTCCCTGTTGCTGGCGGATGCCCTCCGCTAGATGGCGCAAACGATCCAAATCAGCTTCAATAGCCGCACTTGCATCTGTAATATTAAAGCAGCACATACCCACAAAATCAGAACAGGAATGACCATGTCGCAGCAATAAATAATCAATAGCTAAGCGATTTTGCAAAACTCCTCGGCGAACTTCTCCCATCTCTTGAGTTAGCAAGGCAAGAACAGTAGAGGTCAAATTCAAAGCCTTCGCCACAGTACAGGCAAGATGTGCCACAGCATGGTAATTATGCACCACCAAACCAGGGAGGCCCACCAAGGTGAAAGTAAGGGCTGCTGCCTCTCGTTCTGAAAACAATGTAACATCTGCCTTACAGGTAGGGCCTAAGGGGATACTCTCCCGCCGTTGGCGATGCCCTTTCACTATGGGATGGGGAAACAACAAAGGGGCCACACGGCCAATAGCACAGGGACCACCTGAACTATTAGCTGGAACATAAGTAAAGGCTGTGCGGCCGCACAACAAAAACCACCCCAGGGGCAACTTCATATGTCCATAAGGAAAGGACACATCCCTCTTATGGCGACAAACAAGCTCCACATTATCATGATTAATAGCTACATACTTAGCATTAACAAAATTCATACACGTAACAGCAGCTGTCACATTAGCCAAACGAAACGAATACATACTGGCATCTAGCTTATCTGAAATGGCTCCAGGGCCCAGAGCATACAACTCTTCATAAGGTATATCCCTGGGGATACGAAACAACCAGGTGTGCTGCTGCAACACCTCCAATTCAGTACACACACCCACAAAGCAGGTTTCCATAAGGGCTCCCACTGCAGCAACATGGGGCAGGCAAAAGGCCATTGTATTTATGGCACTCTGCGCCAAAGTCAGCCAAGCATTAACTGGGGGTATAAGATCATACGTGGCGCCTCCCCTCATAAGGAGCGCCAAAACAAGCAACAGAGCAAAACCAGGCGAGGCTGACTCTTCGCATCCAGCAGAATAGGAGCCCAGGCCAGGGTCACGGAGGCTTGTGGGGCGCATTGGAAAGCTGGCCATGCTGCACTGCCCGGAGCGCACGTCTCTAAACCTATGGGCAACAAAAGGGTACAACACAATTAATATGCAATCACACAAAATCAAAGAAAGCAGGCAAGATTCCTGGCGTGGCCAGCGAACAATTATTCTCCAGGGGCTCTGGTTCCTCGGCGTCTGGGCGCGTCTCGTGTGGCTCTTCCGTATCTGTCTGTTGTTGCGTCCGAGGACGCAGCCAAGGCCGGACCCATTTCGCCGGTATCCACCTAGGACCTGCGTCAGTGGCAACACAAGCATAACCCCTCCCCCACGTTAGCAAGTCAACTGGTCCTTTCCAAAGTTGCTGCTGATAATCAAACCATTTGACCGAGGGTCGTGGGCTTGTACCCTGCTCTTCCCCGGTTATCCCGCCAACATGTTTAATCGCGGGGGGTACTTGGCTGTCTTTCCCAAGATGTAACCAATTGAGCACATAAAGAGCTTTCAGCAACCGGGCGGCAGGCGTCTTGTCCAAAGCATCTGCCCTTTCACTGCGAATGCCCCCCTTTTGTTTCAAAAGGAGCGCCTTTAAAGATGCGTGGGCACGCTCAATAATAGCTTGTCCAGTAGAATTGCCAGGAACACCGGTAGAATGCTGCACACCCCATTGTGAAAGAAACCGGGCAGTGCGGTGAGAAACATAACCTCCGCCATTATCAGTCTTAATAAGTGCAGGAACCCCCATAACAGCAAAACAGGCTTGCCAATGCTTAATCACATCGCGGGAGCTGGTAGAGGTTAGTGCCGTTGCCCAAATAAAGCCAGAAAAGGTATCAATGGTAACATGAAGATTGCGCAAGGTGCCAAACTCAGCAAACGTAGTAACATCAGACTGCCAAATTTGAAGCGACAAAAGGCCACGGGGATTAACACCGGATACAAGAGGCAACACATGTTGTTGACAATCAGGGCAGGAGGCCACAATAGCGCGAGCATCAGTAATAGAAATCGCAAACTGGCGTGCCAAAGCACGAGCAGACTGGTGAAAGAATTCATGAGAGACCCGTGCCTGAGCAAAGGAATTCGGAACTTGGGCAGCGCCAACCAAATGGTCAATCAGGGCATTGCCTTCCGCAAGACCATCCTGCAGTCCAGAATGGCTCCTAATATGCATAACAAAATAAGGGCACCGTCGAGCATTCAGCAAATGCCAAAGCTGAAAAAGAGCAGTCCACAAAACGGAATTCGTGACTCGGCCCAATAGGGACCGTTCCAAACGGTGAAGCACACCCACAGCATATAAGGAGTCACTAACAATATTCAATGGAGTGTCGGGCCATTTTTCAAAGGTTCGAACGATAGCACGAAGCTCCAACACCTGCAAGGAGCCATCAGCAAGGACAAATTCGTGGTGCCAGCGATTGTCAGCAAACCAAAGAAGTCCTGCACGCTGAGCACTACCACTGGCGTCTGTAAAAACGGTGAGGCCGGCAACAGGACTGGGCCGTAACATCAGGGCTTTCTCCAAGGGCAGCATAGTAGCAAAAAACCGATGTGGGGGAAAATGGCTACTAAACTGACCGGCATAATCCATGGTGGCAAGTACAAAGGAAAGGTGAGTAACAAGCAACTGAGTCACGGTAGCATCATCAAAGGGCAAATAAATCATGTGCGGATCCATGCCCGCAATGGCTAACAAACGCTGTCGAGCCACTCGAATGAGATGAGCGACTGCATCAAGTCGTGTGGTCACAGTTGTAGCATAATGCGAAGGCGGAAAAACCCACTCAATACCCACAAGCGGATCTGAAAGAGCTTCATGCCACTGGAAAAGCAGGGCCGTCAGGGAAATATCCGTAGAAAAAATGGCCAAAAACACAGGTAAATCCGGATAAATGTGTCCGGAGTACCGCGTGGCTAACTTATTTGCAATGGTTTGCAGAGCAACATGATGTTCAGCTTGAAGAGAGCGTGGCTCATCCGGGGCACGACCACCCTTGAGCAATGAAATGAAGGGTGCAAGATCCTCATTTGTAATACCACAGAGACCGCGAATCCACTGCAGGTCACCCACAAAACTTTGCACATCATGTAAATTACAAATATCCAATTGAATGGTTAAATTCTGTGGCCACACAATCGAATCGGTTATCTCCATACCAAGATACCGATACGGGGCTTGCTGTTGAATCTTTTCTGGAGCAATGACCAAACCAGCCTTTTGTAACACAGAGTCAATTTCAACAATGGCTGCTTCCATTGAAAGGTGGGCGCTGGTAAACAAAAGATCATCCATGTAATGATAAATAATCCAGTCAGGATGTGCCGCTCGCAGGGGCGCTATGGCCCAAGCAACATACAACTGACAAATGGTAGGAGAATTTTTCATACCTTGTGGCAGAACAGTCCATTGATACCGTTTGACAGGTTCAGCCTTATTAACAGAAGGCACGGAAAAGGCAAACTTCTCTCGGTCCGCAGGATGCAAAGCAATGGTAAAAAAGCAATCCTTAAGATCAATAACAAGCAAAGGCCATCCATGCGGAAGCATAGTAGGTGTGGGCAGCCCAGGTTGGAGGGCGCCCATGTCCTTCATCACAGCATTAACAGCTCGTAGATCTTGCAACAAACGCCAGCGCCCAGATTTTTTGGGTATGATAAAAATAGGGGTATTCCAGGGGCTAAGGGAAGGTTCAAGATGACCCTTAGCCAGTTGGTCCTGCACAAGTTCATGTACTCGGGCGAGCTTGTCTTTGTGCAGCGGCCACTGAGCGACCCAGACCGGCGTGGTGGTTGTCCATTCCAGCTGTAGGATCGGCCGCCCCTCAATGGCCGCTAGGCAAAAGGTGAATTCTGCAACACAACGCCCCACTGACTTAAACAATCTCGACCTAATAACCAGATCAGAGCCTGCATCACATAAGGACGAACCTTTGCGCTCGTGGCCGGATCTTCCACATCAACAATGGTAATAAAATCCACACTAATGCGAGTCAACTGAGTCCCGCCAATCCCGCTCACAGGCGTGGCGGCATCCCGCAAGGGCCAAGACTCCGGCCAAAATCGAGAGGGGATTATAGTCACATCGGCCCCCGTGTCCAAGAGGGCTTCATGAACAATCTGTCGCCCATCGGACCCCTGGAGCCGAACAGTGCGAATGGGCTTACGCGGAGTAACTTCCATGGCAAAGGCAATTTGGGGAGGTCCGGTAGATCCAAACCCCCGAGACCCGCGATCAATCTGGGTCGTCCTGGGCACACATCCTTTAAAAGGTATCAACTGAGCCAAGCGCGTGCCAGCAGTGATGGTTATAGGGGGACAAAGGGCGCGTACCATAATTCCAATATTTCCCGTATAGTCAGCATCAATAAGGCCAGGCAAAACAAAAATACCTTGTTTTGATGTTGATGAGCGGCCGATCAAAAGGGCACTCAGTCCAAATCCTAATGGGCCATCAGTATTAGAAGGAAGAACATGGACCTTGTCATCCTCTATGACTGTGTCTGTCGCTGTGGCCACATCCACTCCGGCACTGCCACGGGTTGCTCCGGTGAGGCGGTCCAGGCAGCCGGGTTGGTGGTTGGAGGCATTTGTGTCGTCGCGCTCCTCCGAGGGGCGCTCTGAGATCCGTTTCCCGGCAGCAGTGTGCCATCCTTTCTACGACGCGACCAACACTCAAAAGCGCGATGGCCAAACTTATCACATCGTGCACAAACGCCGGTAGCGGCTTTAGGCGAACATCAGGGGGTCGCTGCCCATTTTGCACAGGGCAGTTCCGCCGGATATGTCCGGGTTGTCCACAACCGAAACAGAGGCCGCTTGACCGGGTTGGCCTTCTGGCCCCTCGCTTCCGCCCGATCAGAAGTTGTAATGCAACAGCCAGTGCAGTGGCATATGCCTTAGCATGAATTGTAGCTTTATCCGTTTCTTCAAACATGGCGGCCCTGTTACATGCCTCAATCATTTCCATCAGGGTCGCAGTCTTTGGCAAAGTGGCTAATATGCGGCGGCAAGTGGGGTTTGCATTCTGGGTGGCAAGATCAAGTCCAACTGCGGTTCTGGCCTCTGGCGTGAGATTAGGGGATCTATCAATAGCCTCCCGAAGGCGATCCAAAAAGGTGGCATAAGGTTCCGACGGGCCTTGTGTAATTTTAGCATATGGAGGGGCCGGCTTCCCCATCTGGGGCACCGCTTTAAAGGCAGCCAAAGCCAGTTCCTGTGTTTGCTGCAGGATTCGGGGGTCAAGGTGGGCTTGCAGATGCGGGTCAACAAATCGGCCGGTCCCCAAAAACATATCGACGGTGGCTATACGCCGAACATCATCGTCCGGTAAATCCAGATTGTGGACAAGGGCCAAATCAACTCTTTTAGCCCAATCATCTTTCCACAAAAGTCTCTGGGTAGGTGTAAGAAGCATATCAGCTAGCTTAATCGCCTCATATGGACACATTGCCTGTCCAGTAAACACCTGTTCAATTATAGACTGTACATACGGATTATCTAGTCCATAAGCCATAATCGATTTCTGCGCCTCACGAATCAACTTCCAATCCAAAGGAGCCCACTGCCGACGGTTAGGATGTTGAGGGTCTGGCGTGACCACTGGAAAAGCCTCGGGTGTCAAACCTTCAAGGATGGCTTCCTTTAAAACTCCATGCCAGCGCTGTACTGGATCCGGAGGGCCCCCAGTTGGAAGGTCCCCGGGGCCAGGCGGGGCGGAAGGGTGAGTCGGATGAAAACACTCGTGAAGATGCGAACGCGATGATCCAGGCGGCAAGCCTTGCAGTCGATCCAGCTTTTCACCAATATCCTGCAGCTGCTGCCTCTGGCGCTCCATCTCCTTATAAAAGGCATCAGACTGAGTAAACTGAGTAAACGTCGTCAAATCGGGATATATCTGTGATGTCTGTAATGGCACATGTTCCGTCCGAGCCCCCTCTGCTTCCCCGCAATCGTGACACCCCCAGGCCCCGTGGACACAGCATGGCTTTGGGGGGGGTGCATACGGCGAGGCCGTCTCCATAGGCTCGGGCGTGTCGGGGGGTAACGGGACCGTAGCAGGATCAATCATGTCGGGGCCAAGAGCCACACTGGAGGGTAGTGGGTCCGTAGCAGGGGCAAAATCATCCAGGTCGGAAGCCAAAGGTATCACCGTGTGCTCGCCACCGAAAAACTCCCGGGCTCCAACCGGCAACACAGAAGGCACTTCGGGCGGTGGGTGGAAAATCTCAGAAAGGGCCGCCTGCACTCCTGCTTCGGCCGCGAGAGTTTCCACTATCTTCTTCGTTTTATCCCATACTGGGCTCAGGGAGAAAGCTTCCTTATCGCCCTGAGCCACCGACTTCCAAAGCTCGGAGCCTAGCCGCTCCGGAACAGTTTTATCAAAAATTGTACTCGGCTTAACGAAAAGTCCCCTTTTCTGTCCCCACCGTAGCAGGCGGGATAACGTATCAGAGGGGAGCTTTTCTCCCTGCCGTTCCGCGATGCGTATCAAATATTCATGCACTGTTTTTTCTTCCGCTGATGCAGCGGTACCCATATTAGCCGCTCACCTCTGAGCTCAGATGCGCCTCTCCTTCGGACGCCAGGGGCTGGCCCTTCTCCAGCTCTCCCCGCTGTGGCTCTTCCGCCTGGGTCAGGCCACCGACACTATCACCATTCGATTCGAATCACGTCGGGGTCACCATTTGTTGCACTTCAGTGCATCTCATGTGGGCGTGGACATATGCTCAGCAGTCAGTATGATTGGTAGCAGAGTCATTTATTTCTCTCCAGCATACATCTTTATACTCTAAAAGCAGGCAAGCAAGCAATTGCTAATTGGTTAACAAAATACACACAAGCACTGCCATAACTTCATAGGGTAACATCATCCTAGACAGCTTTCTAATTTATTATCCTATTATTGCCTGCTAGAGAGAAGTTAGCCAAGGCCAACTTCTCATAACAAAACTCACAGCCTAATTAACCCAACCTAGAAACCTAAACATCTCAAGCTTCCCACACTACCATCTGCCAAGCTAGCAAAATATTCCCAACACAGGTCCCTCCTTTGGGCGCCAGCACTATGTACAATGCCTGACGGTTTTGGAGGCCACCTGTTGGATTGCCCCTGTTTCTTTGGCCAGGGCTCTTAAACTTTCTCCAGTTTTATTTGCTATTATTTTAACTACTTCTTTTAACCTCAGGAGCCTTTTTTTTTCCTGGTGTATTACTCCCCCAAGTGGGTTAAAGGAACTGCCAATAGTCTCTTCCCAGGTATCATTACTGTTCCATATTGTGTTAAACGGTCAAGGTCCTCCAGTGAGGTCTGGGGAATTGAGTGGGATAGCCAGGACAGGAACATCAGTTTGAGAGTGGGCAGGGATGTGGCTGCAGACCCAGCATTTAGAAATATTAAGGGTCTGAGCTATCCACACTTGCTGCTGGATAAAAGAATTGTCATTGTGGGCTCCCCAGACCTACAGACACCAACAGCCGAGGAACAGGCACCACCAGAGGCGCATGTTGGAGACAGGGCCCTTCTGGTTCTGACAACCTCAGCTGAGGGAACTGTAGTCACAGTTTTATGTCCACCAGGCAGCAGGCGCTAGGCTCACTACTGCTTTTTCTTGGGCCTTGCTTTAGGTCGTCATCTGCTTCTGGCAACCCTTACGAGAACGTAGATTGTAAGGTATTGCAGGCTGTTCCTCTACGTCATCTTCTGGAGTCAAAATTGACTCTGCGTGGTCCTGAGGTGATGATTGGTTCGCTGGGGGTGGTGCATTCTTACACGGCAAAGCATGTATTCATGCTGCGGATGCCAGACAGTTTAACAGCTGTCTGGGTAGTAAGCAGTGCCTGATGATTCTTTGATACTCTTTAAGTCTTTTTGCTTCTTTCCTTGACTCTGGCTATAACAATGGCCTTCACACCTTATCTTTTCCTGATGCATTCATTCCTCATTCACACAAACAGATTGAGAATACAAACAGTAGTATTTTATATCGAGCAAAAAGGCATTGCAAATTAAACCTTGCTAAGTTTTACAATTAATAACCAAGACAATTTACATTGAGACCCAGTCCTTCAATGTTTCTCTAATTTACTTAACATAGACACAATAGAGAATCCTGTCTCTTACTACCTAATTCTTAAAACAAAGAGTTAGAGAGGGCCCAATTTGTAATGCATATGGGAAAACAGAATCTTATTTATAGTCCCAGAGGGTCATTTCTTTCTGCTATTCAAAAAGGGTGGCTGGCAGGATGAAATTAAATTATACATTATAAAGTCCAGCTCCTACATATCCCCCTTTTGACACTAAGATTATCAATCGCCAGTGTCACTTCTTATATAGTAAAATACTGGGAGGTGATTTGGGCCTGTGGGCTCTAGCTTTGCATACATTTGTTTTATCCACCAGCATATTTTAAACGTTTCAATTAAACACATACAGTTTAAAACCAAAAACAATTAGGGGTAGCAACATTAGTATGCCAGTAGTTGTGGGAGACAATCCAGATAATATGAATGGTTCTGTTTCCCACATTGTTTTGTTTGTTTGTTTTTAGGAACTATGTTACCTTTTTACCTTTTTAAACAGATAATTGGTAACTGTTTGCCATTCAATGCCAAGACTGATAGAGAACTCAGCTAAATCAGTGCTTACAGTAAGCTGAGACTTTTTGGTTGTGGCAAATAGTAAATGTGATTATTGGTAAACACAGTACTTACATTACATGTACATTTGTCTACTGGTGGGTTGCTAACACTTTTATCCTTTTAAAACACTTCTTTCCAAGAATTAACACACACATTGCCCATTATACAATACTTTGGTCTAATTATTAATTTTATCCCACATATAGGATCCTAGTGAGACGTCTTTACTACAGGGCTTTGGAGCAACAGGCATGGATAAGCATACCCACTTTTGAGGAGTCCACTTGGTACAACCTCTAGTGTCCAATAGTTTCCCTTCCTCCCCAGCCCACTGGCTTGAGGTTTGAGGTAGCCAGAAGGATCCCAGGTGCAATCTGTGGAGTGGGCTAACTTTCCATATCTTTGCTTCCAGAGCCTGTTGGTGTGCAATTTTAACAACAATTTCTTCACTTAACAAATTTTGTCTTACCGTACTGGAGACATACTGCATCCAGTTATATTGATAGGTATTAAACAATTATCTTTTTCTTTGCTTTAACATATGTATTAAAACCTTAATATTCTATGATATTACCCAAAACATCTTATGTTCTAAATATCTGCATTTTAGTACATTCCATAGCTATTGCAGTATGTTTTTTTTTTTTAACTTTTATTTGTTTTTGTAATAGGTTGTTCTGTAGCTGGTATTAGCTTTTTCTGATTTTCTGAAAGACAAAAATAACATTTTTCTACCCCTTTCAGGGTGGCATTGATTGTTGCTTAAAAGATTCCTTTCTTTTACAAATACCCTTGCTGATTGCAGGCAAAACAGAGGAATTACTCCCATATTTTCCTGTGTGTGTGGTTTTTTTTTTTGTTTTTTGGTTTTTTTTATATAGGCAGGCCAGGTTTTAATGGCTTCTACTTTTTAAGGGTTATGGGGAAATTACCGTATTTTCCGCACTATAAGGCGCACCGGATTATAAGGCGCAGTCTCAATTACGGGATCTATTTCTGTACTTAACCCATACATAAGGCGCACCGTATTATAAGGTGCATGCTAAAACATACGGTCTACAAAAAAAGGTAACGGTGTTCATAGTGTAGTAAAAAGGTAATGGAAGCAAAACAGTGAGTTTAGTTGAACTTTATTCTACTATTTAACGGAATAACGGAACAACTCACTCAAACAGTGAGTTTAGTTGAACTTTATTCTACTATTTAACAATACACTCACATTATTTTTTAATCAATCATCTCCCACAAATCCATCAAAGTCCTCATCTTCTGTGTCTGAATTGAACAGCTGGGCAATTTCGCCATCAAACATGCCGGGTTCTCTCTCATAATTGTCGGAGTCAGTCTCGTTGCCAGGTGGCTGTTCAGCAATGATGCCAGCTTTCGCGAAAGCTCGGACAACAGTTAAAGCAGATACCTTAGCCCAGGCATCCACAATCCATTCACATATGGTGGCGTAACTCGCCCGGCGCTGCCTCCCAGTGTTAGTAAAGGTGTGTTTGCCGTCTGTCATCCATCGCTCCCACGCCGTTCGCAACTTCACTTTGAACGCCCTGTTTACACCAACGTCCAGCGGTTGGAGTTCTTTTGTTAATCCTCCCGGAATGATGGCAAGCTCCGAATTCATTTGCTTCACTTGGTTTTTCACAGTAGCGGTAAGATGGGAACGCATGGAGTCGCAGATCAACAGGGACGGTGATGCGTGGAAAAAACCATCCGGTCTCTTTACATACACCTCTCTCAGCCACTCTCTCATTTTCTCCTCGTCCATCCAGCCCTTTTGATTGGCCTTAACGATGATTCCAGCTGGAAACTTTTCTTTTGGCAGCGTCTTCCTCTTAAAAATGACCATAGGTGGTAGTTTCTGTCCATTACCGTGGCAACCAAGAACAACAGTGAAAGCCGACTTCTCATGCCCCGTGGTGCATATCGATACCGTGCTGGTCCCCTTTTTCTCCACAGTATGGTTCACGGGGATGTCAAAAGCGAGGGGGACCTCGTCCATGTTGGTGATGTGGTTGGGCTGGATCTTTTTGTCGGTAATCTTGTTACTGCAGTAGGTGCGGAAGATGGCCAGCTTTTCTTTGTAATCCGCCGGCAGTTGCTGCGCCACGGTAGTTCTTGCGCGGATGGAGAGATGACGCCTTTTCATAAAACGAAAGCACCAAGACGGACCTCCTTGAAAGTGTTCGATCTTCATGTCTTGTGCTATCGTTGTTGCCTTCAGTCAAATGCTGACTGTAGAGACGCTTCTCCCGGCTGTTCTTTGTTCAATAATCCATTGTTCAAGTTGGTCTTCTAACTGTGGCCACCTCGATTTGTTCCCACGGAAACTCTGTTTCGTCTTCCTAACTTGGCGCAGTTCATTTTCTTGCTTCCTCCACTTCCGAACCATAGATTCATTGATGTTGAATTCTTTCGCAGCTGCTCTATTCCCATTTACAACCGCGTAACTGATAGCCTGTAGTTTGAATTGTGCCTCGTAAGCATGTCTCTTCACTGGTGCCATTTTCGGGGGTCCTTAGACAAACAAATGTTGTTTTGCAGCATACCGGTAGTATACCTACCGGAGGAGTGGAGAAGGTAAACATATGTACTGTACGTATTATGTAATGTTCTCTGATTGGTTTATCGCTGCCAGAGTACGTAGTTTGCGTATTACGTCCCTGTGTCAGCGAAAAATGGTCCGACAGTCAATCAAGCAAAGTGCTTACCAAAGTCGCACAACAACATTTTTACAGATTTTGGAACTCAGTGCACACATAAGGCGCACCGGATTATAAGACGCACGGCCAATTTTTGAGAAAATTTAAGGCTCTTAGGTGCGCCTTATAGTGCGGAAAATACGGTATTCCACTGTTTAGTTATTAAATTCATGAGATGGTGTACCTCAAGTTTTTCTTCTTATATAGCAGACCAAGTTTGTAATGTTTTTCCTGCTGTGTTAAGTTTTAAGTTTATTCACAGGTAATAGCTGAGAAGCATCATTACCATATTACCTTCAAGGATTTTTCCAAAAATCATACACACTATACGTTGTTACAGGGGTACTTACTAACATTAAATTTATTTAAATGTTTAATATTAACAATAACATTTAGCATCAAATCTCTTAAAGGGATCTTGTTATACCATGTCTTTTATTTAGGCAATTTCTTTTGTGCTGGCAGTTTTCACCTTCCTTTATCAGTTAGGTAATTTGCTTCAACACAGGATTGGCTTTTGGAGTCAAAGCCATCAGCAGAGCTCAGAGACTCTGTCTTAAAAGGGACACAATCAGCTTCCACCAGAGTTTTGATTTCTTTCCACTTTCAACTCCTGCTTACAAAACACACACAGATCTGAAAAAGAAAACAGTGTATTGCGGCTCTTTTTGGAGCCCTAATAGGATTTTAATTCAGTAGCATATTTCATTTGTATTTCTTTTACCCCTTTTTACAATATATACTGCACATGTCCTAGGGAAAAAGCACATTCCTTCTATACTACAACTTTTTTTTTTAAAACATTAGCCATATCAATTTTTACATACAATGTAACTGTTTCTTTTTTCTTACAGAGTTTTCATGTACCCTTATCAAAAGTGACAGTCTGATTACACAGAGCCATTTTAAGGCTCAGTATTTTTAACATTGCTTCTTTTTGTTTTATGCACCTCACCTCTGCTGTTGCTTCAGAGGGGCACTGTTAATTTTTTTTTTATTCTTTCACTACAGCTCTTATCTGCTATTGTTACACAAAAAAAACCCAACAACAACCAAAAAGACTCCAGAATCTCTCCCTATTCTCCTGATTTTGACTGCCCTATTGCAACCATGACTTGGTTTTTATTTAAAAAAAACATTTTAAATTTTATAAAGAATCAAATTACCCCTTAAGGGTTAAATGCTAAATCCCAAAGCCAAACAACACTAATTACCTGTGTCTTGCAAAAAGGTCTGTCAGTTTTGCAACTTTGAATTAAGAGTCAAATGAATTTTTAGTGGCATTAAAAACAAAAACAAAACCAATTTATCTTACACCCACAAAACAGGAGTTTTACAAACCAGATGTGCTGGTTTAGATTCTTAGAACTTTGCATATTTTCACAGACAAATAGATACATACACATTTTCTATTCCTTTACACTGCTTTGTTTTTACATAGCTCTCTATATATTTGGATTATTTACAGGCATTCTTTTGGAAAAGGGCCCATTTTCCCTTCAGAATGACTGCAAAGAAACCAAGAATTCTCTCCTTAACATGGTCCTTTTTAACATTTTCACAAAGTTTAACTGCTTAATTCTCTCCAGCCTTTGTAGAGTTAACTTTTCACTCTCTTTCCTTAAATCACTCGTTTATCTCCCAAAATAACACCTTTATCACCTCAGATTTCACCATTTTAAATATTGTTCCAGGGGTTCATGCCTGCATTTGCTGCTTTTCTTACTCCTTATACTATGCCCTTAGTGCTTCCAACCTGTTTTTCAGTTTCTTTATCTGTTGCTTGCCTGCTTTTCTGGGCCTGATCCTGCTTTTGCTTTTTTTTTTTTCCCAATGAACCGTCTGTGAGTGATATTGTGGTCACTTCACAATTTTGAAATAAATGTTCAAGGAAAGGGACCAGGAAGGGTGGGGGGCTAGTTGAGGAGCCCACCTTCTTTGCTGAATTGGTAGTGGAACACTAAAGAATCAGTTTTTGAGGCAGACAACAAAGGGGAACAGAACAAGGGGCTTTTTGTCCTTTTTACAATGAGATGGGAGTATTAAGGGGGTTGGATCGATCCAGGGTGGGTTTTTGAGAACGGGGTAAAGGGGAGCGCTTGGTCTGGTGGTGGGAGAGGAGGCTTTTAATAAAGCTTTCAACTTATTATTTGAATATTTGAGAGAGGCGAGTTTTTTTATTTTGTCCAGCTACGATTTGCCTCTTCCCACCACTGAGTGAAACAATTAACCTCTTCTTTAGCCAATTTAGTTTTAGGTTGGCCGAGTTTGTCCTTTAAGACGTCCACTCGGTCTTGTTCCAAGATTTTAACAGTGGCCACTGAGTTTTGGGATCCCCCTGAGTTAGCCTAGACCATTTTTCCAGAAATTTACAGGAGTCCAGACCCTTCTAGGGGTGCAAAGAAAAGTGATATGTAGTGCCTGGTTTATTAAAGATGCAAAAGCCAAGCCGGAAGACTCTTATCACCCCTTCTCTCCCCCTTGCTCTCTTCCCAGGGTAAATCCTCAGTTTTATGCCTACACAAATAACTCTTGAAATGTCCTTGGACTCATAGAATCATAGAATAGAATCATAGAATCTCAGGGTTGGAAGGGACCTCAGGAGGTCATCTAGTCCAACCCCCTGCTCAAAGCAGGACCAAACCCAACTAAATCATCCCAGCCAGGGCTTTGTCAAGCCTGACCTTAAAAACCTGTAAGGAAGGAGATTCCACTACCTCCCTAGGTAACCCATTCCAGTTCTTCATCACCCTACTAGTGAAAAAGTAGTTCCTAATGTCCAACCTAAACCTCCCCCTCTGCAATTTGAGACCATTACTCCTTGTTCTGTCATCTTCTACCACTGAGAACAATCTAGATCCATCCTCTTTGGAACCCCCTTTCAGGTAGTTGAAAGCAGCTATCAAATCCCCCCTCATTCTTCTCTTCTGCAGGCTAAACAATCTCAGTTCCCTCAGCCTCTCCTCATAAGTCATGTGCTCCAGCCCCCTAATCATTTTTGTTGCCCTCCGCTGGACTCTCTCCAATTTATCCACATCCTTCTTGTAGTGTGGGGCCCAAAACTGGACACAGTACTCCAAATGAGGCCTCACCATTGCTGAATAGAGGGGAATGATCACATCCCTCGATCTGCTGGAAATGCCCCTACTTATACAACCCAAAATGCCATTAGCTTTCTTGGCAACAAGGGCACACTGTTGACTCATATTCAGCTTTTCATCCACCGTAACCCCTAGGTCCTTTTCTGCAGAACTACTGCCCAGCCATTCGGTCCCTCATGATGGCCTTCTGGCTACTGTCAAAGTTCCTCCGAACAAAGCCAACTTGACATTGTACAAATTTGCCATCCCAACACCCCCACTCCTGGTTGGCTGTGGAGCGTCAGCAACTTTTGCCTCAGTTTCCCCCACTCTCCTCCAGCTGCCAGCATGTCCTGGTCCTCCAGCCAGACCATGTTAGAGTCCATCTTCTTCTTGGGCTTCAGAATCTTTTATCAAAGTGCAACAAAATGATCAAACCTTCAGCCCCACTGGGCTGAGCAGGCCACCTCTTTCTCACAGGTCCATCGTGGCTTCTGTAGTCTTTTCCTCACGCCTCATCCCACATCTCCAAAAACCCCACTGTCCAGGGGCTGGCATGCTCCTCCCCTTGCTCAGAGCTGCAGCTTATCAGGGTTCCTGCCTCAGTCAGACTTCCAGCTCGCTCAGGAGAATCCTGCCTGCTCAGCTCTCCCTCTCAGGCACCTTTCAGACCACTTCTCAGCTCTGGAGGTGTCTCCTTCTCTCAGCTGGGCTCACTCAGCTCTTTATGGAAACAACCCTGCTCTCCCTCACCTGGGCTGTACTACTAATTAGTCCTGGCCCACCCTCCAGATCTGAGCAGACATGTTAATTGGCCACTCAGGCCCATATTAACCCTGTCATGGCATGTGTGGGGTGAACACCCCATCACACTTCTAAGCTCAGTAGCAGCAGCACAGATACCAAAATCCCCACATTCCTGTAGGTCTTTGCTATGCCTGGAGACAAAGCTTTCCATGACTGCCAAACTCTGGACCATATGAAATGCATCTGATAAGAAACATTTATCTACAAGGTAAGTATCTCTTTTCCTCAGATGTTTTGACTGCAGGAGATTTAATTGCTATCTGCCACACTCCCAGCTATTTATTATTCTAGTTGTTGGCAATTCAAATCTGCATCAGAGTGGGGACTATTAACACAGTCTCTTTCTCTCGCTTTGCAAAACATGTTTTGTTCCCAAATCCAACCAGTTAATTTGAACAATAAAAGGTTAACAATACTGGGCTGAAGTTTAATCACAAGAGCATGGCAGATGGTCAACGGGATATTGGCAGAAATATATCTGACCCCTCATGCTGAAAGCGTGCCTGTAAAGCTGCAAAGAACAATGAGGAAAATCCAATAGGTTTGTAAATAGATACACTCTTCGGGTTAAAATTGGGACATGAACACACAGCCTCACTGGAGAAGGGATACAGTAGATGGCCTGTTAGTACATAAATTGCACCTTAATGTCAAACTGATCCTTTGTTCTTTAAAGTGATCTTTGTATTTGGTCTGTGATACATTCTGTGGTGCATTTTAAGGTAGGTGCAGAGCTTCCATTAATAGGGGGAAGAACTGTGGCTATAACTAAAGCTGAGATTATAACGTTGGGTTGGTGGGTTGTTGTGGGTTTTTTTGTTTGTTTGTTTTTTAAAGACAAGGGACCAAACCAAAAAAAAATCCAGTTCAACTCGAACTGAAAGCAAACTTTTTCAGTTTTTTTCAACTAATTGAAATCTCAGTTTCAATTTGAATTGATCAAAATGTTTTGCTTTGACTTGAAATGAATTTTTTTCACTTGCATCCATTTTGAGTTGATGAAAACACTTTCAGCTGTCTCTAAATGACCTCCTCTGTTTCATTTCAGTCATTTTGTGGGCTTTTAAAAAAAATTGGCAAAATTTGATATTGAAATATTTCACATAGAAAAGTTGAAACAAACCATTTAAACTGCTTCAAAATGAAATGTTTGGCAACAAAATTTGAAAGAAATATGTAGACTCTTTTGACATTTTTTTTTAAACCTGAATTTGATGATATGTTTTGGGCCCCAAAAGATTGTTTTCTTCATTGAAAAAGGTATGTGTTGAAAACCTCAACAAATACACCTCAATCTGAGTGGAAAATATACCGACTATGATTCAGTTTGCATGATGATTATGGACAAAAAACCAGAAGTTGATAGCATATTTTCCACCATGACTCGTTAAGGGGGATGTCTGTCTATCCAACACAATTAGCATTTCATTGTGGCCATCTAGTGCTCTCACAATTTCCCTTTTCTCCTCTGTCAAGGGCAGAGGTTCTCAAACTGGGGGTTGGGACCCCTCAGGGGGTTGTGAGGTTTATTACAAAGGGGGGGTCGTGAGCTGCCAGTCTCTACCCCAAACCCTGCTTTGCCTCCAGCATTTATAATGGTGTTAAATATATAAATGAGTGCTTCTAACTGATAAGGGGGGGTTGCATTCAGAGGCTTCCTATGTGAAAGGGGTCACCAGTACAATAGTTTGAGAACTACTGGTCAAGGGGAAACAATGAACCAAATTAAAGGCTTGTGTGATTTGCACAGCATGTGACACTTGTCCAGAGCTGTCATTGGTTGGGATTTCCAGATGTGACTGTTTGCAGTGACAGAGGACTTACTACCACAGATGTCATTATCAATGGGTATTGTTGTGTATTTGGTTGTCATGGGTTTTGTTACTATGGCAACTGAGTTAGACTATTAAGGGATAGCTCAGCCGGTTTCAACCGGCTGAGTGAGCTCTCTGTCTCTGTAAATAAAATGGAGGTTTTGGTTAGCTGTCTGCTCTCTGGCCTCAAGTGATTACTTCCTAAACCGGCTGCCCCAAGGATATAACACTGGCGACGAGGGTGGTATCCTGGTGCTGCTCCAGTAACAGAAGGAAGTAGAAGTCAAGGTAAAGACCAAACAAAGAAAAAAAGCTGCTTGTTTGAACTGACTGTGAAAGTGAAACTAAAAATCATGGCTACTCTGACCAGGCCCCTGGAGCCTTTTGATGAGAATACAGAGCAGTGGCATGTGTATACTGAGCGTTTTGAGCTTTTTGGTATTGCAAATGACATTACAGAAGCGAAGAAGGTGCCAATATTCTTAACTGTTGTAGGGGCTAAAACCTACTCTCTGCTACGCAGCTTACTACACCCTGTTAAGCCTGAGACTAAATCTTACAGTGACATTGTGGAAATCCTGGGGTCTCATTTCTCCCCAAAACCACTGGTAATTGCTGAAAGATATAGGTTCCAAAAAGAGACCAAAAGGAAGATGAAACAGTTGTACAATTTGTAGCCATTTTAAAAAAGCTAACAGAACACTGTGAATTTAAAGAGATGTTAAATGATGCCCTGCGTGACAGGTTAGTGTGTGGCCTCTGCAATGAAGCTATACGGAAGCGCCTACTGACAGAGGCTCAGCTTACATTACAGAAGGCTGTTGATATTGCTGTCTCCATGGAACTGGCTACAAGGGAGGCACAATACATCGGTGCATCCCCTAGGGTGCAAAAAGTGTCACAAGAACTGACCCACAAAACGGTGCAGAGTCAAGAATGTTACCGCTGTGGTAAGCTGGGTCACCAGGCATCAGAATGCTGGTGTAAGGACCTGGTGTGTCGACACTGTGGCAAAAAGGGACACATCGAGTATGCCTGTAAACAAAAGAAAAAGAGGCCTGTGGTCTGGCCGACAAAAAGAGGAACCTTGCATACCCTAGAGCAGACCCAGGATGATCAAGGTGACACCTCCTCACAAGAGGAAGTGCCACTGCATGCTTTGTCTTTGGCAGCGGGCTCACATGAATACTGGGTAACCCCCTTATTGGAGGGCAAACCTATACGCATGGAACTAGACACCGGTGCAGCTGTCTCGCTGGTTCCTGAGACTGTGTATAAGGAAAAGCTACAGCATCTTCCGCTTAAGGCAACAAAAACTGTTCTGAAGACGTATACAGGTGAAGCTGTGCCCATGTTGGGCACTATTGATGTTAAGGTGGAGCTCAATGGACAGGCGGCTAAATTGCCACTGTTTGTGGTGAGAGGTGACTACCCAGCCTTAATGGGTAGGTCTTGGCTTGGGAAGATTCAGCTGAACTGGGCAGAAGTGCACCGGATGACTAAAGAAGAAACCAGTCTAACCCCTATACTAAGGAAACATGCTGCTGTTTTTGGAGATGATTTGGGAAGTATGAAGGGAATCACTGTGACATTGAACATTAAACCTGGCAGTCCACCAAAATATCTGAAAGCCCGAACTGTGCCATATGCCATCAGGCCAAAAGTTGAAGCAGACCTGGAGCGCCTGGTCACCAATGGAGTCCTAATACCAGTTACCCATAGCTCATGGGCCACTCCTATCGTTCCAATAGTAAAGAAAGATGGCTCTCTCCGGATTTGCGGTGATTTTAAAGTCACTGTCAACCCAGTGTTGTGTGCAGAGCAATACCCGCTTCCCCGCATCGATGACCTCTTCGCAGGCCTGGCTGGGGGACAAAAGTTCAGTAACATTGATCTGAGTCAAGCATATTTACAGATGCACGTCGATGAAAAGTCCCAAGAGCTGTTGACTATTGTGACTCATAAGGGGCTTTATCGATACTGTCGCCTACCCTTCGGAATCACATCGGCTCCCGCCCTGTTCCAGAGGGCTATGGACCAGATCTTGTGTGGCTTGTCACGAGTTCAGTGCTATCTGGATGATATCCTGGTCACTGGAAGAAATGAAGAGGATCACTTAAAGAATTTAGAGGCTACCCTACAAAGACTGGAAGAGTATGGCCTACGAGTTCGCAAAGACAAGTGTGAATTCTTCAAGCCCTCTGTTGAATATTTGGGACACATCATCGATTCTGCAGGTCTTCATAAGGCCCCTGCAAAAGTTAAAGCTATTGTGGAGACTCCCCCACCTCGAAATGTAAGCCAGCTGCGCTCATTTCTAGGACTACTGAACTATTATGGGAAGTTCATCTCACAGTTAGCCACACTGCTAAAACCACTTCATGAGCTCCTTGGGCAGAACAAGGCCTGGAAGTGGACTGAAGCCTGTGATGTTGCATTTAACAAAGCTAAGGATGCATTGTTAAATTCTGAAGTTCTAACGCATTTTGATCCGTCCTTACCCCTGCAATTGGCCTGCGATGCTTCCCCTTATGGAGTGGGAGCGGTCGTGTCACACATTATGCCTTCGGGAGAAGAAAGACCTATTGCTTTTGCTTCACGCACTCTAAGCAAAGCAGAAACTAACTACGCCCAAATCGAACGTGAGGCATTAGGAATTGTTTTTGGAATTAGGAAGTTTCATCAGTACCTGTTTGGGCGAAAGTTTACTCTTCTTACAGACCATCGACCTCTGACATCAATTTTTGGACCCTACACAGGCATTCCCCCATTAGCTGCTAGTCGTATGCAACGTTGGGCATTGATACTTTCTGCACACACATATGAAATCAAATATCGGAAATCCACTCTGCACGGCAATGCAGATGGCCTCTCAAGGTTGCCTTTACCGGTCAAACATCAAGATAGTGCCCAAAAGGAAATCTTCTACTTTGAACAGGTAGAGAATACACCCATCACTGCTACTCAGATAAAGAAGGCAACCCGCGTTGACCCAGTATTATCCCAAGTTATGGACCTAGTGATGCATGGAAAATCTCGACAAACCTCTTCGGTCTCACCCGACCTTGTTCCCTACATGTCCAGGCGGACGGAGTTATCAGTCCAATCTGGTTGTTTGTTGTGGGGGAGGTGTGTCATTATTCCACCACCCCTGAGATCACAGATGTTAGAACAGCTACATTCCGGTCACTGTGGAATAGTGCGCATGAAGGAAATTGCACGAAGCTATTTTTGGTGGCCTAGATTGGACAGTGCTATTGAAGAGAAGGCAAAAGCTTGTATGTCATGTCAGGGTGTAAGAAATGCACCCCAGTGGGCACCCCTACACCCATGGGACTGGCCTGAAAACCCGTGGCAACGTATTCACGTTGACTTTGCTGGCCCCCTTGAAGGAAGCATGTTCTTGGTGGCAGTAGATGCCCATTCTAAATGGCCAGAAGTCTCTATAATGCAGTCCACTACTGCAGAGAGTACTATCCAAAAACTACGAGGACTCTTTAGTCGTTTTGGTCTGCCAGAACAACTTGTGAGCGACAACGGACCGCAGTTCGTCTCTCAGGAGTTTCAAAATTTTATGAAGGCAAATGGGATACACCACATCACGTCAGCACCATATCATCTGTCCACCAACGGATTAGCTGAAAGATTTGTGCAGACAATGAAAAACGCTTTGAAATCAGCAAAGGGACAACACTCCATTCAAAAGCGTCTGGATACCTTCTTACTTTCCTATAGAAACACACCTCATGCTACGACCCAGGCTTCCCCAGCCTTTCTAATGATGGGACGACAGCTGCGCACTTGCTTTGATCTGCTGAAACCTTCTGAACCCAGACAAACTGTGCAACATCAGCAGCAATATCAAGTCATCAGACGGGCACACAGAGCAAAAGACCGAACCTTTAGTCCAGGGCAGCCAGTTTTGGCTCGGAATTATACTTCCAGAGCTAAATGGGTCCCGGCCAGTCATCACTCAAACAGGACCTGTTTCCTATACAGTCCGGACTGCAGATAATCTTACCTGGCGGCGACATGTAGATCAGCTGTTGCCAGGTCATGCCAGTCTACAGGACCCATCTGCAGTTGAGGGGTCTGACTTCACCCCTCCTGGTGAGACACCGAATCATGAGTCACCTGTTCCTGACTGTTCTCCTCCATTACTGCCGGCAGCTGAGATACCCCTTTGCCCAGCACGAGCTGATACCACCTCCTCACCTATTCGTGCTGCGGACCCTGAGCCCCTAGTACTTTCGGGTGCAACAACACCAGAAGTTCGCCGTAATCCACCTAGAGACAGAAGGCCTCCTCATCGGCTGGAGCTTTAGTTAGGGCGAACCCACGGTTATGGGGCAAAATAATCCCCAGGGTTTAGCCGGGAATGGAGGCAGTCTACCCTCCTTCTCTAGTTTAGTGTGTGTTTTATTTAGGGGATGTTCTTATTAGGGGGGGAGGAATATGTTGTGTATTTGGTTGTCATGGGTTTTGTTACTATGGCAACTGAGTTAGACTATTAAGGGATAGCTCAGCCGGTTTCAACCGGCTGAGTGAGCTTTCTGTCTCTGTAAATAAAATGGAGGTTTTGGTTAGCTGTCTGCTCTCTGGCCTCAAGTGATTTCTTCCTAAACCGGCTGCCCCAAGGATATAACAGGTATGTCAAACCTAGATGCAATGGAGGGTTGGGGGGAAGTGGGTGATTTCAAGGATCTTTTAGAGAGGAACTCCATGGAATGCATGTATCTGTCAGATTTTGTCTGTGCGGTGGCTTTTTGTGATTTTACTGCTCTGCATGGAACCTTAGTTCAAATGCATCAGTCTTCTTGTAGCATCTGCATCACTCACAACACACTTCAGCTAGAAAACCTGCTCCTCACTGTGCTTCTAACTCACTGGAAACTGAGTCTGTCAGAAAGAAAACAATCTGCATCTGTCAATTTCTTATCTGCTGGGCCTGCATGTAGCCAGCTCTGACACCGATCTCCTTACGTGGGGGGGTGGATCAAGGACGAGATGCAGGTGGAGGCCAAGTTCAGGCTGCTACTTGGCTCAGGCTGGACTCTGCAATCGTACAATGTTTGTTTTGGTGCCAGGGTAGGTGTATTGGCAAATGATTCGTGCAGTGGTGTTTACTGTAAAAGTGTGGGGGCTGGAGGTAATATTACATTTTTGTTATAAAGCTGCACAGTGTTATCTGCTGGCAAATGTCAGCTCAGGGTAGTTACCATGATTAATAGAAGCCATCTTTTCCGTTTGACTCCCAGTGTGTGTCATGGCAGCACTGTCATTTCTTTCTCTTTGGCGCTGTAGAAAACGTGCTGTGCCCGACGCACTGCTCCTTGCCAAGCTGGGCAGGGTGAAAGCAGATCCAGTGCAAAGCAACCTCTGTGTGTGTTAATGAAAAGATTGTGGGCCCAGGGCCTGTTTCAGCAAAGCACTTAAGTTCAGTTGACTTCAGTGGGATTTAAGCACTTACTTGAGTGCTTTCTATCAGAGGGGTAGCCGTGTTAGTCTGGATCTGTAGAAGCAGCAAAGAATCCTGTGGCACCTTATAGACTAACAGACGTTTTGCAGCATGAGCTTTCGTGGGTGAATACCCACTTCTTCGGATGCAAGCAGTGGAAATTTCCAGGGGCAGGTGTGTATATATAAGCAAGCAAGAAGCAAGCTAGAGATAACGAGGGTCGAAATGACAGTCTGGACCTATACATTGAATGCTTCCGCCGACGTGCACAGGCAGAAATTGTGGAAAAACAACATCGCTTGCCTCACAACCTAAGTCGTGCAGAACGCAATGCCATCCACAGCCTCAGAAACCATCCTGACATTATAATCAAAGAGGCTGATAAAGGAGGTGCTGTTGTCATCATGAACAGGTCTGACTACCAAAAGGAGGCCGCCAGACAACTCTCCAATACCAAATGTTACAGGCTACTTCCCTCAGATCCCACTGAGGAATACACTAAGAAACTGCACCATCTACTCAGGACACTCCCTACACAAACACCGGAACAAATCAACATGCCCTTAGAACCCCGACCAGGGTTATTCTATCTACTACCCAAGATCCACAAACCCGGAAATCCTGGACGCCCCATCATTTCTGGCATTGGAACTCTCACTGAAGGACTGTCTGGATATGTGGACTCTCTACTCAGACCCTATGTTACCAGCACTCCCAGCTATCTCCGTGACACCACTGATTTCCTGAGGAAACTACAATGCATTGGTGACCTTCCAGAAAACACCATCCTAGCCACCATGGATGTAGAGGCTCTCTACACAAACATCCCACACAGTGATGGAATACAAGCTGTCAGGAACAGTATCCCTGATGATGCCACAGCACAACTGGTTGCTGAGCTCTGTGCCTTTATCCTCACACATAACTATTTCAAATTTAATGACGATGTATATCTCCAGATCAGTGGCACCGCTATGGGCACCCGCATGGCCCCGCAATATGTCAATATTTTTATGGCCGACCTGGAACAACGCTTCCTCAGCTCTCGTCCACTCACACCCCTTCTCTACCTACGCTACATTGATGACATCTTCATCATCTGGACCCATGGGAAGGAGACTCTGGAAAAATTCCACCATGATTTCAACAGCTTCCACCCCTCCATCAACCTCAGCCTGGACCTATCTACACGGGAGGTCCACTTCCTAGACACCACGGTGCAAATAAGTGGTGGTCACATTAACACCACCCTATACCGAAAACCTACCGACCGCTATGCCTACCTTCATGCCTCCAGCTTCCATCCCGGGCACACCACAAGATCCATTGTCTACAGCCAAGCACTGAGGTACAACCGTATCTGCTCTAACCCCGCAGACAGAGACCAACACCTAGAAAATCTCCACCAAGCATTCTCAAGACTACAGTACCCACACGAGGAAATAAGGAAACAGATCAACAGAGCCAGATGTGTACCCAGAAGCCTCCTACTGCAAGACAAACCCAAGAAAGAAACCAACAGGACTCCACTGGCCATCACATACAGTCCCCAGCTCAAACCCCTCCAACACATCATCAGCGATCTACAACCCATCCTGGACAATGATCCCACACTTTCACAGGCCTTGGGTGGCAGGCCAGTCCTCGCCCACAGACAACCTGCCAACCTGAAGCATATTCTCACCAACAACTGCACACCGCACCATAGTAACTCTAGCTCAGGAACCAACCCATGCAACAAACCTCGATGCCAACTCTGCCCACATATCTACACCAGCAACACCATCACAGGACCTAACCAGATCAGCCACACCATCACCGGTTCATTCACCTGCACGTCCACCAATGTAATATATGCCATCATATGCCAGCAATGCCCCTCTGCTATGTACATCGGCCAAACTGGACAGTCTGTAAGGAAAAGGATAAATGGACACAAATCAGACATTAGGAATGGCAATATACAAAAACCTGTAGGAGAACACTTCAACCTCCCTGGCCACACAATAGCAGATTTTAAGGTGGCCATCCTACAGCAAAAAAACTTTAGGACCAGACTTCAAAGAGAAACTGCTGAGCTCCAGTTCATCTGCAAATTTAACACCATCATCTTAGGACTAAACAAAGACTGTGAATGGCTTGCCAATTACAGAACCAGTTTCTCCTCCCTTGGTTTTCACACCTCAGCTGCTGGAACAGGGCCCCATCCTCCCTGATTGATCTAACCTCGTTATCTCTAGCTTGCTTCTTGCTTGCTTATATATACACACTGCCCCTGGAAATTTCCACTGCTTGCATCTGAAGAAGTGGGTATTCACCCACGAAAGCTCATGCTGCAAAACGTCTGTTAGTCTATAAGGTGCCACAGGATTCTTTGCTGCTTCTTGAGTGCTTTGCTGAATTGGGGCTTTAGTCCTGATGCCTTTAATTAGCCCTACCCTTTTGGAGACTCTGGGAGTTGTGTCTGAGTAACTACTTTGGGACTGAGCCCAACAAGATGAGTTTATTACACAGTTTCATAGCATATTGTATAGGAGACTGAGTCCAGTCTGGTCAATACCCCATGTCAATGCTACCACCTCTCAACTACAGTACCAAAGTGGTGGGGCTACTCTAGCCTTTCCTGCTTCCCCCACCCAAGATTTCCCACCATTGCTAAGACCTTTGCACCTCCAGTGAGGGCAGCAATGGTGGTAGTGCTAGTGCAGGGGAGTAGTGGGTGACCATTGAGATTTTTACCACATTGTTGTCTACCCTGCTCAGCCCCAGTCTAGAGGGCACGGTGGTGGAAAAGCCCCGATGCTTTGTCTACTCTGGAACTGGCTGTAATTTTTTGGACAAAACTTATTTTCACTGAAAAATGCAGATTCAGGTCAAAACAGTTTGTGAATTCACCAAATTATTCTGGCTGGAAACCTCCGACCTCCTGCCAAAAAAGACTGAAAAAACCTGAAACATTTTATTTTGACATTTTCAGAATGAAATGTTTCAGGGTTGTTGTTTTTTTAATTCTAAAAGACATTGTGTTTAGGTTTTTGATTCAATTTTATATATATTTAAAGGTTACATTGAACTGAACTGTTTCATTTCAGTTGGGGAAAAAAGTCTGGCTTGACCTGAAACAAAGTGTTTTACTTCTTTTGGTTCACTGAAAAGTTTTCATATCGGGCCAGCCAAGAAGGATTTCTGTTGGGTTTGGCCTCTGAGCCAAAAAATTGGTTATTCACGTGCTCTAGTCTTTGCTATTGCACCGGTGAGTCCTCAGCTGCCCACTTAGGAAGCTTGACTGGGCATTGGTACTGCTCTGGTGACACTAAGAGGCCAAAGCATGGACCACAAGGTGACCAGCTATTTTGGGGGATCAGAAGGTGTCATTTTCATACAGTCGCTTCCTGTAAAAGAGAGAGAGCAATAGTGAATATAGCCCAGTAATATGTGGTTGAACGAGGCCATATCTCTTAAAGACACCTAGGGAAGATCCTCAGCTAATGTAAATGGTCAGAGTTACACTGAAGTCAGTAGAGCTATGACAATTCACACCAGCTAAATATCTGCCCCCCTTTAAATATCTGTGATTTAAAGATTCCAAGTGATGAGGAATTTACCTCTCTTGATAACAAGTTCCAATTGTTAATTGCCCTCTCTTTCAAAAATTTGCATCTTATTTTCCCTTGGAACTTTTCGGATTTCAACTTCCAGCCATTGGAATGTGTTATGATTCTGTCTATATAAAATGTTACATTAAAAAACAAACAAACCCTGTACAATCTTTTTAGTGTTTTCAGGAGGTATCAGTCATTGGAAGGTGCATTGATACCTGTATTGTGCTGAGTGGGAGATGCATCCTCTGCATTGATTGACAGTTTTTCATATAATCCCAAACAAATATTGTTTCAGATTTTGAATATTATACAGAAAGAGATCCTCAGAGCTCCAGTAGGAGTACTTGCAGTCACATTCCAGCTGTTGCATGAAGAGTAATGCCTCTCGGTCACTCTCAGAGACTTCCCCAAGGAAATGTAGGAACGTCTTTCCACCAAAAGCCTTGTAGGCCTCATGCAGTCCCCAATGAAGTTACTGGGAAAGTTTGAGCTGGCCCTTCTTGAGTGGGACAAGGATCTGAACTGTTGTATGTCCATGAAATATCAACACCTACCCCACAGAGTGAAAGTGAAGGCACATGGAGGTCTATGGTTGCTTTCCATTATGATGATGCTGATATTAATACTTTGCTCTTTCTGTAACACTTTTCATCTGAGTCTCAAAATACCATGCAAGCGTGAATTCAGTTTTCACTGATGGGAAAATGAATCTCTGGGACCTTGAGTGATACATCTTTGGGTTAAAATAATTAGCAGCAAAACTAGATGCAATGATGAGGTGAGGTAAAGTGGTCCTATTTATCATGGCTTTAGGAGTCAGAATGCAGGGATTTGGTATAACAGGGGCACAATTTTCAAACTTGGAAGCCCAAGCATTGGGGTCGCAAATTGCTATTGTAGGTGTCTAAGTTTCACATCAAATAATTAAACAGGGAAATGGGTGCCCTCACCTAGGTTCACAGGTTTGAAAATTGATCTCTGCATAGCTAGTGAAATCCATGAATAGTCACTAAACAGAGTCAGTGCACAGCTAATCAGGGAGCAGGGATTTGTCAGTAATTATATAGCATCCTTGCACTCTTCGTTTTAGTTTAAGGTGTCAAGAGGAACCATGTGAGCTGACCAAGTAGCCTTCACTGCACGGGTAACCTTATCAGCAGCATTATGATTAAAGGCTGCATGTAGCACTATGATTTCTGCTCTTTCCAAAGTGTGCTGACGGTAAATCAGAAAAGGAAAGAGAATTATAACATGATACAGACAGTGCTTACTTGTCAAGTCATTACACTTCTCTCACTCAGACCCAAATCTGACAGTTTGAAAAAAGCCATTCAGTGAGAGTTTATGTTCCATAAACACCTAGATAAAACGGAAGCATTCATTTAACACTTGAATAACACTTAAACTCCATAAAGTATCAATACCAAGTTAAAACATTTACCCGAGAACATACTTTGTGCTTTTTCGAAATGCTGAAATCAAACACATTAATTTAGAGACATATTAGTGAAGAACTCTCTTGCTTGGAATATCTACTGGCCCCGAGTCTACTGATGGATTATTAGACACGAGGCCTGATCTTGCACACCCTTACTTAAGTGGGTAGCCCTATTGGCTTCAATGAGACTATTCACAAATTATGCTTTGCATAACTGGGCTCATAATTAGATGGACTCTTCCTCCAACAGGTAAAATGTCTCTACACAGCTACCCTCTCGTTTCTCTCTGTGGTAGTCTGACTTTGATGGAAGATAGGTTCAAAGCTGAAACTAGATAAAACTGCTTAAATGATTAGAAAACATGCCTCCTAGTGATAGATTTAAGGAGCTCTATCTATTTAGTTTAACAAAGAGAAGGGGTGACTTGATTACAGTCTATAAATACCTACATGGGGAACAAATATTTAACAATGGGCTATTAAATCTAGCAGAGAAAGATATAACCCAATCCAATGACTGGAAGTTGAAGCTAGACAAATTCAGACAGGAAAAAAGGTGTAAATTTGTAACTAAGCATTGGAACTAAGTGAGGGTAACTAAGCACTGGAACAATTTACCAAAGGTTGTGGTGGATTCTCCATAAGTGGCAATTTTTAAATCATGACTGGATATTTTTCTTAAAGCTCTGCTCTAGGAATTATTCTGGGGAAGTCCTGTGGCCTGTGTTATTCAGGAGGTCAGACTAGGTGATCACAATGGTCCCTCCTGGCCTGGGAATCTATGAATATATGACATTCGGTGCTTCCAGAAAGTAAGACAATTTCAGGAGGTGTCTCTGGGTTGATGTGGTGGTTTCCTTAATCTGGGTTCATGCTTTCAGCATGTAACTAATTATAAATTCTATAGCTCAAGTTTCAAGCCATTGGGAACCCTTTAGGTAGTGCTTTGGCCACCCCATGCCTTCTATCCCTGGTTGCACTTACTGAATTCAGACATATGCTCAGTGAGGTTACATAATTTGCTTCTTTGCTTTCCTTTGCTTTTCCTTTGATTTTTGTCCCAGAAAACAAGAAGTCTCTGTCTCATGCTTGACCTCATATTTCTATCTAGTTTAAAAAAAACCCAAGATGGTGTTTCTGGGAACAATTGTGTTCTTTCTAGCGGTGATGTATTCTTTAGCCTGCAGTTGTTTTTGCACATAAAGGCATATTTCATCTATAGGATGTTTCTCAGACTTATGAGACAATCACTAAGAATCAGTCTGTACCATCATCACAAAGCTGGACTCAATAAGGTTTATGAGAAACTACCCAAGTCCCAGCAGGTCCCTAAAAGACAACTGGAAGATGTACAGAGTTGCTCTGCCAGGCACATCTGAACTCCGAGCCTTGCTTCTCTAGGATCGGATTCAGGACATTCTGGGCCTGGCAGTAAGGCTTTGCAAAAGCTGGCAAATATTGGTAAAGACCATGTGATGAATGTTGGGTTAGAAGACTATAGATTTGTAGTACTCATGGCTTGTCTTCCCCTGGGTCAATGTCAGTGGGCTGTGTGGCCTTTGGTGTAAAGCACGTTGGGGACCTTCACATGTTCTTTGTTTGTACCACCTAATAGGCTCCTGTGACAATCAGTGTGTAGACGTGGTAGGGGAAGAAGAGGGGGTCTGAACCCCAAAGAATAACCAATTGAATCAGCTGATTATATACACTATTACTGTACTACAAAAGTGCATCAGGAAAGGTCTTCTACAAAAGCTGGTGACACATCAGTTATGAATATCATTGGGTACTGTATATACAGCTGCGTGAGGCCACACAGGTCTAGAACTCAGGCCTGTAGGGGTGCTAGGCAGGTAGGAGCTCCGTGCTGCTATCTAGGAGCAGGGTGTACACTGACTAATAGCTGTACACTTAGTAGCATGGGTCACTTGCTGGTTTAAACTAGAGTAAATAGTGGATTCTCTGTAACTTGAAGTCTTAAAATCATGACCCAAGGACTTCAGTAACTCAGCCAGAGGTTAGGGGTCTATTACAGGGGTGGGTGGGTGTGGTTCTGTGACCTGCAATGTGCAGGAGGTTGGACTAGATGATCATGATGGTCTCTTCCGGCCTTAAAATCTATGAGTCTATGTAAGTAAGAAAACTGCTTAGGCAAAGATTGGAACTTGTTAAAATTAAGTTCATCATTGGAAAGCATGTCTTGTTGTGACTGTAATTAGACCTGTCTCTCTTCTTATTGCTGAATATCTCTTAAACCTTTAATTGGTTTGTTTCTTTAGTTTGTTAATAAACTTTTTCTTAGGTTTACTACAAAGCAGCTCAGAGGGGAATGGGCAGGGCCTTGGCTCCATCTTCCACCGTAACACACCCCTGGCATTGCTGAGCTCCATGAGGGTGGAAGTAAGTGTCAGTCCTCAGCAAACCAACCCTTTGGAGTGTACAGCATCTCTTTGGAGGCTGTGAACTTAGAAATTTCTGTGAGTGTCACTGTGAGAAGGACTGGACACTGCCGGGAGATCATAGAATATCGGGGTTGGAAGAGACCTCAGGAGGTCATCTAGTCCAACCCCCTGCTCAAAGCAAGACCAGCTCCAACTAAATCATCCCAGCCAGGGCTTTGTCAAGCCTGACCTTAAAAACCTCTAAGGATGGAGATTCCATCACCTCCCTAGGTAACCCATTCCAGTGCTTCAACACCATCCTAGTGAAATAGTGTTTCCTAATATCCAACCTAGACCTCCCACATTGCAACTTGAGACCATTACTCCTTGTTCTGTCATCTGCCACCACTGAGAACAGCCAACTCCATCCTCTTTGGAACCCCCCTTCAGGTAGTTGGAGGCTTCTATCAAATCCCCCCTCACACTTCTCTTCTGCAGATTAAATAAACCCAGTTCCCTCAGACTCTCCTCATAAATCATGTGCCCCAGTCCCCTAATCATTTTTGTTGCCCTCCACTGGACTCTTTCCAATTTGTCCACATCCTTTCTGTAGTGGAGAGACCAAAACTGGATGCAGTACTCCAGATGTGGCCTCACCAGTACCAAATAGAAGGGAATAATCACATCTCTTGATCTGCTGGCAGTGCTCCTACTGATGCAGCCCAATATGCCATTAGACTTCTTGGCAACAAGGGCACACTGCTGACTCATTTCCAGATTCTTGTCCACTGTAATCCCCAGGTCCTTTTCTGCAAAACTGCCACTTAGCCAGTTGGTCCCCAGCCTATAGCAGTGCATGGGATTCTTCCATCCTAAGTGCAGGACTCTGCACTTGTCCTTGTTGAACCTCATCAGATTTCTTTTGGCCCAATCCTTTAATTTGACTAGGTCACTCTGGACCCTATCTTTACCCTCCAGCATATATACCTCTCCCCCCAGCTTAGTGTCATCCACAATTATTCCCATTATCCAGATCATTAATGAAAATATTGAACAAAACTGGCCCCAGGACCGACCCTTGGGTCACTCCGCTTGATACCGGCTGCCAACTAGACATGGAGCCATTGATCACTACTCATTGAGCCCAATGATCTAGCCATGTTTCTATCCATCTTATAGTCCATTCATCCAATCCATACTTTTAAAACTTGCCGGCAAGAATACTGTGGGAGACCATAGCAAAAGCTTTGCTAAAGTCAAGATATATCACATCCACCACTTTCCCATATCCACAGAGCCAGTTATGTCATCATAGAAGGCAATCAGGTTGGTCAGGCATGACTTGCCCTTGGTGAATCCATGTTGACTGTTCCTGATCACCTTCCTCTCCTCCAAGTGCTTCAAAATGGATTCCTTGATGACCTGCTCCATGATTTTTCCAGGGACTGAGGTGAGGCTGACCGGTCTGTAGTTTTCCCGGATTCTCCTTCTTCCCTTTTTAAAAAATGGGCACTAGATTTGCCTTTTTCCAATTGTCCGGGACCTCCCCTGATTACCATGAGTTTTCAAAGATAATGGCCAATGGCTTTGTAATCACATCAGCCAACTCGCTCAGCACCCTTGGATGCATTAGATCTAGCCCCATGGACTTGTGCTTGTCCAGCTTTTCTAAATAGTCCTTAACTTGTTCTTTCACCACTGAGGGCTGCTCACCTCCTCCTCATACTGTGCTGCCCAGTGCAGCAGTGTGGGAGCTGACCTTGTCTGTGAAGACCAAGGCAAAAAAATCATTGAGTACTTCAGCTTTTTCCACATCCTCTGTCACTAGGTTTCCTCTCCCATTCAGTTGGGGTCCCACACTTTCCCTGACCTTCTATTACTGGTTGTTACCTTCAAGGCAGGGTTTAAGCTGGCAGAGTCTCAGAGTTTGCTGGTGAGGAGGACAGGCTGGAGTGGCAAGGAGCTGATCCACAGTCTAATCTCCCACAAAGCTCCCTCTTGCTGAGGCAGAGAGGTAACCCACTGGCTCACAGTTTGGGTGTCCTGCGCAGAATGTCACAGCTGCCTGGGTCGTGATTCAATGAAGCCTGCATTTATAAATACCTATGACTTAACTTGTAGTCTCATTGGATATATCATGCCTGGGATAAGGTGTACTTAGGCCCAGCCCCTCAAAAATATTTAGCACCTAACTCCCATTGAAATCAATGAGACTTGAGTGCCTAAATACTTGGGGGGGATCTCTCTAGCAGAGGTGACTCAGTCTAGTTTTGTTCTTGTGTCTGATCCAGAAGGCAAGCACTGTATGTAGAAAAGTAGACAGGACGATTCTACAGAAGGAATTTTAGCTCTTACTACTCCCACTTAAAGAGACTAGTGATAAACCTAAATGACCATGGTCACCCCCAAAAGAACAACCCATTAGCAGCAGAGACAGTATAATCTGTTTTTGTATTGGTAATTGGCATATAATCGTCATGTTCCAGATTGTCCCTGTCTGTGATGAGGCTGTGTAGGGGTGTGTCTTGTGCTGCCTAACTCCAACTCTGTGCGTGGTTTGCTGGGCTCCCCAGGGCTAGACAGGCTGTGTGGGAGGGGGATGGGCAGGGCCTTGGCTCCATCGTCCACCCTAACACACCCGCAGGCGTTGCTGAGCTGGCACGAGGGCGGAAGTAAGGCTCATCTTGTAATGGGCAACTTCAAATTACTTCCCACCCAACCCAGGAGCAGGGGAGGTCCGGAGTCACAAATCCTCTCCGTGCTGCTCTGGGGGTTGGGAAGGGCTTTGAGTCTTAAGGCTCAGTGTAGCTGCAGATTGAATGAACAGAGTGTACAAAAACAAGAGGCAAATGATGACATTGACTTGCACAATTTCTGAGCAAAGCTTATTTTAATGTTAGAGGCAGAGAGTCTCCAACCTCTGCCTGAAGCCTGTTTCTCAACAATCCAAGTGATTGTAATAATTGGAAAACCAAAGTCAACGTTTGTTCTGTTGTAGCTGTAATAAAGAATAGAAATTTTCCATATGTATAATGTTTATTGATTATCACGGGTTCTTTCATGAGGCAACGTACACCAAAATTTCACTTGGAAATTCTTCTTTCTTTAGGGCATTGACATAACTTGAGATAGCAAGATACACCCTTCATGCTGACTTTATGTATGTACAGAATAAAGACACTCATTAATATAACTGCACAGCACCATGATATAAAGTGAACAAAACCTTTGAAGCATCAACCTATCATTGAATACTTGCAATGCCTGGAAGAAATAAAGAGATGTGTACAAGTCAGTGGAGCACCTCAAAAGTCTAGTTGACACCAGTTCAGGAGCTAAAGAAGCCAAAAATAGGGAACTAAACTGAATACTCCACTTTCATATACCCTGTTGGATATGTAACCATATCTGAGCACCTTCTGTGACCATAACAAGATTGACACCTGCCCGTTATCCATATGTGGACTTTCCCATTTTCATAACTGCAACGTAATCATTAATATTAATAAACTATATCACAGATTTCTTAAGAAATTCCTAATCATTCCTTCAGTGAATGCAGTCTAACTGCCTAGTTACTGCCTAGCAATGATGCTGCTGAAGCTCTCCAAAACTCCCTTCTTATAAAATCCTGCAGTGCCCAGTCCCATTTATGGTCCCTTGTCCTCCTTCTCAGAATGAGTGACCTGGGGTTATCTTTATATGCCTAGCACATCTTAGCTAAAACTCAACCTTTAGCATAACTACTTCCACAAGGCCTCACAATAATACAACAGGCCCTTAATCACAGCAAGTTTAATAACCCAGTTACTTTTCCATTCTATGCATCCGAAGAAGTGAGCTTTAGCTCACGAAAGCTCATGCTAAAATAAATTTGTTAGTCTTTAAGGTGCCACAAGTACTCCTGTTTTTTTTCCAGTTACTTATGTTCACCTACTTGCCCCAGGCATGTTACAAACAAATAAACAATACACATCTTATAGCCTCTATAGTGTCATTCTACCTATAGCAAGCATCAAATCACTCTGAAAACATGAGACAAGGTCATAGACAACGCTGGCAAGAAATTATAGTCAAAAGGAATAGCTGCAAAATCCATGGTGCATTTTAATAACTGCTACAAGTAAGAGGATAAATACAATATTAATTTTGACTTATTTTTTACACTCCAGTAAACATAAATTTCTGTAATTATATTTGCAGGACTTGGCTGTGTTGAAAGATAAGGGATAATTACATTCTTGCCTGATGGGAAAGAGCCTGCAGAAATTATACATTTTGTGTATGTTAACAATACTGTAATATTAGGGGATTCAATCAGATGTTAATTAATAACATGGGGAAAATGAATAAGTTACAACGGAATCTATCGAATTGAAGAATTGAAAAATTTTCATTTTTTCGCTGTAATTAGAATGTTGCTCTTCATACATAAAAAATGGCACAATTAGATTGTTACATCCACTGAATCAGTATTGTTTATGCAGCCATCTCTTTGATGAGAACTTATAAGCTATTTTTCAGTGTTAGAATCAAGAGTTAGTTTACTCCAGCTTGTGTATTCTGATCATTTTCCCATACTCTTCCTGTGCTTTTGTCTATGCTAATTCTCAATTTTTTTCTGAATATTTACAATAAAAAGCCTGTAAATTATCCCACTCTCCAGGGTTGGAAAATTGGATTAAAATGATAGTTCTAATCTACTTGTAACGCAGTTGGAGCTTAGTCCTGATATAGGTCAATACTTAAATCTCCCCCTTAACATGTGCTAGGCGCTGCACATACATGTAGTGCATTACAGTCCTGCCCAAAGGGCTTGCAGTCTGAGTAGATAAGGGGTAGTAGAGGAAACAGAAGCAAAGCGCCTTTTCCCAAGACCACATTATGATTCACTGGCAAAGCTGGGAATAGAATCCAGCTCTCCTGTGCCCAATTCCCATGTCCTGTGTAATGGATCACGCTCTGTTTCACTTTAGGGGGAGTTCTGCACATGGAACAATGGCAGGATTTGGGTTAGTAAGTAACCAGCGCTACTAAATTCTGAATGCTGCCGTACCGCCAATAGCCTGTGGTTGGGTATATCTAGGCTATTTTGACTGTACTGCTAGGAGTACTGCAATATCTAGGGCAATAGCTGAACGGTTGTCCATTTACCGCTACAGGCTCACTAGCATTCTGTGCCTACTTCCATGCACAAAGGACATCAGTGTTACATTCTGAGTGCTGGTCAAAGACAAACCGTGGAAGCAGGGCACTGTAGCTCCAGTAGCAATGGTGCTAATGTGGGGTTTGCCAGGGCAGAATGGTGAGAGACACTATAGCATGGAGGCAGAGCATGGTGATAGTCTAGTGAAGAGGAATATAAATCCTAAATTAGCTGGTAGAGAACAGTAACAAAGAGAAACTTCAGACCTGAACTCCTGGGCAGGGCCTGGATTCTCTCCTGCCCTGAAATCCATTCAGCACAAGAGGGGTGGGAAAGATGCCATTCACAGCCAGCGGCAGCCCCCTGATTCTCAAGTCAAAGCTGCTCCAACCCATCTCTGTGTGTAAGCGTGAGCAGAGTTGGGGTTGCTATAACTTTCGACAGCTGGCCATGGCTCCCAGAGGGCCATGCACCAGCTGAGAACTGGTGTCTGCCCCACCTCATCCTTCCCCTTTGGCAGTATGTGGTGAGGGGCTGGAGCAGGAGCCAGCTCTGCAAGCTATACACAAGCTGAGAGATCACCTCCCTGGGGAGATTCTCTGCTGGCCTGTTATGGTCAAGTTCCGGCCTCTCTGTGCTGCCTCAGTGGCTCAAAGAAGCTTGGATCAGAAAAGAGAACCTTCCCTCTGGTGTTTAACTATGTGACAGGTAGAGTTGCCAGCCCTCCAGAATTGGCCTGGAGTCTCAAGAAATTAAAGATTAATCTTTAATTAAAGATTGTCATGTGATGAAACCTCTAGGAATACATCCAATCAAAATTGGCAACCCTAGTGGTGGGGTGTACCAGGCCCTTTGAGATGATGCCTACTTGTCCTACCATACCCTTCCCAGAAAAGGAGCAGTAAAGGTGGGTCCTCCAGGCCTGCCTAGAAAGGCTGCAAGGAAGCAGCCAATCAAAGCCCAGCAGGCTTCAGTTAAAAGGAGCTGCAGGGCCTGAGCTGGTCAGTTGCTGGCTGGGGCCAGAAGGGGAAAGAAGGAGTCGAAGACAGAGAAACTCTCCAGGCAAAGAGGCCATGGGAGAGACCTTGCTCAAGCAGGGAACAGACAGAACCGAAGAGTGGGAAAGAGCCCAGGGAATAGCAGCAGCCACTGTTAAAGGGAAGCAGCACATGGTTGCTGTTTTTAGGGACCTTGGGTTGGGACCCGGAGTAGTGGGTTGACCCAGGTCTCCCCACGGGCCACTGGGGAAGTGGCCTAAGCCCCAAGAAGAGGATGAGACTCAGTACTAAAAGCCCAAGAAAGGGGGTAGAATTTAAACAGGCCTAGGGATGGGTCTGAAGACCCAAGAGAGGGCCAACCATTCGGGCTGTGTTACCCCGCAAGGGATCCTTCAGGTGTCTAAACTGTATTTCTTAGTGGAGGGCTGAGCCACTGATCTCCTGCCTGATGGGGGCAACAGCTAATAGGGGCCACTGAGAGCCGAGAGAGAATGCAGGTTTGCACCTAGCTGACAGGAGGTGCTCACACGAGGTGAGTGTGCCCCATCATAAACCATATCTGCACATGTCCTGAAGGGGAAAAATAAACTTGCTTTACCCAGAGAAATGCAGGGATCTTAATAGAATGGTTTGTTAAGTCAATATGAGATGGTAGTGAATGGGTTAAATGCAAGAACAACAAACATTCCTCTGGTGAGGCAACCGCTGCATGATAGTTACTGATTCTGCCACCCTCTCTTACCTTGATTAAGCCCCATTTGATTTCAGTGGGATGACTTGGAGTAAGATATAACTTGACATGAGGAATCAGGGAGTGTCTTTCTATTACGGTATATTCTATCCTGTTCTTGTTCTTGTACTGCCCTCATCATGGTAGTATCTGAGCTCCTGCCAATAGTGCAGTCAGCAGTGTAACTAACTTCTGTCACATGTGGATACTTTATTGGAAATTGTTCTTTCTCCCCTCAGCAGGGGAACTGTGCGTGCCATAGGGTGTCTTGGTTTTTTGGTGGGATTTTGTGGGGTCTTTGTCTTGTTCCCTTACTTCCGGCTTGGTGATGCACCTTCTGAAAGCCAGATCTATTTTTTTCCTAATTAAAATGTGAAAATTCTTGTCCCTGAACCATGCCCCCCTCAATGCATTAAGCAACCTCTTCAACGGAGTCTTCAACTCTAAACTGAAGAATGCTAGAAAAGCCTTCCTTATTTTGTCTCTTGTAAAGCTATTTCCTGCTTTTTCACAATTAAAGTGTTTACTCAATAAAGTGGCTAACCCATGGTAGTCTTTCAAATCAGCACTTGACTGAACGTGATCAAGACTAGGATCAAAAAGTACACGATCTCTTCACTCAGAAAAGAAAATGTTCTCTTCCATTATTCATTCACACTGAATTCTTTTGTTATGTAATATGTGTTTCGCGTGCAAAAGGAGTTACACTTTTAGATGGCTCTGTGGTCCCAAACTGAAAGACGGTTTTGTTTTCCATTTGTTCCATAGCAGCAATAGACTCCACAAAGTGTGGGCCCAATTTTGCAAATATTTCCCACACTGAGCATCTCTCAAGAGAGTTAGTCCCACTGACAGTGCAAATAAGGGTTGCAGAATTGGGCCGTATAACATTATCGGGGATGTGTCTCCATCCTCATAAAGGGCCTGTTGTGTCCTGAGACAGCCCTGTCTTGGCACTAGCTGGAAGTACGCCACTCCATCAGGAACATTTATGCATGAAGTCGGCCAGCCCTTCCTGGAGCAGCCGGGATCACAGGTATGCGCTGAAGGACCTAAATTGCCATCATAGAAGAAATGCCACTCCCTTCTGGGCATGGCCAGCTATGCTGATAGATAGAAGATGGAGATAGGGTCCTGCCCACTTTGGAAGGGCATTTGCCAGGAGTGGCACTTATGCTACATAGACCCTGATGCAAAGCCCACTGAAGGCACTTGGAATCTTTCTATTGATTTAGTAGGCTTTGAATTAGGCCCATATTCCTGGTACCAAGTACCACACTGCATTCGGTCCCTGTGAGGGGATTGTGGAGTGAAGGCTCCTTGTACATCCCTGTGACACCTGTGTAGGACAGGGAACAGTCTTTCCCTGAAGTATTTAGCTACAGGTGATGTGATACGCTAGGAATGCTGGAGTTATTTCTCCTAAGTCCAGCTGGATGGGACACCTTTTGTTACATACTACAATTTGTCGCATTTCCCGCAGACAGTAAACAATCCCTAGGAAAATATACATAAAATGCTGGACTAATGAAGTAAATCTCAAGCACCATGAACCTCTGGCTGGGTAGCATTCTAAGGTGCTTACCTGGATGGAAACTCTGTGTCCTATTCCAATATCCATGGTCTGCAAGGAGTGAAGGTCCAATTTGCTCTGGCAGAGTAAGTGTCTCCTCAATGGTTCAGCCGGAATCCACATTTATTGTGTCCTGAGAACTTCATGTGATGTCTCCTGTAGTTTGTTGTTGTGCCTAGACGGCTGGGCCCCCTCTGCCCCAGCCACGCATCCACATGTGAATAATACTACAGATGTGCCTGAGGTTGCTACTTTTCCTCCTGCCTGTAGGTTATTGCTCCTGTAACCTAATCCTGAACCAAGACTGTATTCCTCCCTGCCACACTCAGCCTGTATTAACACCAGACAACAAAGCAAGAACCCATATGTGTTGGCACTCATTGGTTCCTGAGTTATAAATATCACACTGTTCCCTATGTTATGATGGCTCGCTCACTAATAGGGGGACATGGTATGATACTATGCTTATGTATAGGGTAATGTCTAGGAACTTAGAGCACTCTACTTCCAAGAAGCATGTTAGGGAGGACAGAATATGTGGAGGAAGGAATAGGTTCAGTGTTTTGCACTGTTTTGGTGCACTCTCTCATTATGCTTGAACACTCAATGCCCTATAGTGTCTGTGGCACTTTCCATCTGCAGGTACCATGTCAGCTTGTAGGGAAACGTGAAAAGGGGTGCGCCAAACTTTTCACCTGCCCAAAGCTATGTTGAATTAATTGCAATTGAATGAATGGGCCCAAAGAATCAAAGGTGTTAACATGACCCTTTCCTAATATTACTGTCCAACTTTAAACATGATGCAGGGTTTGGTATACAGAGACCTCTGCCTGTTTAGGGCTGTGGCAAATACATTACTAACAATCCTTTTAGATAGATACAGAAAAGAAGGAAAAAACAGCAAAAGCATTAGAAATGTAAATGATTAAGTTTTTCATTTTAACAGCATTCCTTTCCCTCTCACTGGAGTGAGTTTTTAGAAGGGAAGCCCCCACTTGGCAGTTGTTTAGATGGTCATAACTGTCCTCTTTGGGGAAAAGAGAAGAAGATAGGTGAGCTGGGCTGGAGCTGTTAAAGTCCAATCCTCTTTTCCTGAAGACAAAGCAAGACCAAATCCTCAAGGGAAGAGAAAAGAAAATGCAAAATACAGCTTCTGTGTGGTGCTGACTCTGGCTTTTCTGAGAATACTGTGCTGGTATTTCAAAAGGGTAAATGGGATGACTTGGGTAATTATAGGCCTGCCAGTCTGCTTTGATCCTGAGTAAGATAATGGAGCGGGTGATATGGGACTTAATTAATCAAGAATTAAAGGAGGGTAATAGAATTAATGCCAGTCAACATAGGTTTATGGTTTATGATGAGATTACAAGTTTTGTTGATAAAAGTAGTAGTGTTAGTGCATACCTAGGGCATTTGGCTTGGTGCCGCACAACATTTACATTAAAAAACTAGAGATATCAAATTAACATGGCACACGTTAAGTGGATTGAAAACTGGCTAACTGATGGGTCTCCGTGTAAATGGGGAATCATTATCCAGTGTTTTCAGTAGTATCCCACAGGGATTGATTCTTGGCCCTATGCTCTTTAACATATTTATGTGGAAGAAAATATAAAATAATCACTGATGAAATTTGCAGATGACCTAAAAATTGGGGTGGGAGGTGGATGGAAAACAATGAAGAGGACTGGCCACTAAAACCAAGGAAACTTGGTAAACTGGGTGCAAGCAAACAACTTGTGCTTTTAGTATGGCTAAATATAAGTGTATACGTCTTGGTACAAAGAATGTTGGCCATATTTATAGAATGGGGGACTCTATCCTGGGAGACAGTGACTCTGAAAAAGATGTGGGGTCCTGGTGAATAATGAGCTGAAGGTGAGCTCCCAGTACAATGCTGTGGCCAAAGGGATTAATGCGATCCTGAGATGCATAAACACGGGCATCTCGTGTAGGAGCAGAGATTATTTTACCTCTGTATTTGGCACTGGTGTGACTGCTGCTGGAATACTGTGTCCAGTTCTGGTGCCCACAATTCAAGAAGGATGTTGAAAAATTGGAGATGGTTCAAAGTAGAGCCACGAGCCTGATTAAAGAATTAGACAACCTGCCTTATAGTGATAGGCTCAAGGAGCTCAATCTATTTAGTTTAACAAAGAAAGTTAAGGGGTGCCTTGATTAGTCTAGAAGTACTAAGGAGCAACAGAGACTGTGGGCATTCCACCTTCCCACCTCCCATACTGGCCTGTGATGAAAGTAGCTCAATAAACTGTGACCTTTGCCGCTGTACTGAGAAAGGGAGGTCACATTGAGGGCCTTAGCAAGCTTCTGAGGCCACTGAATCTGCCTGGAACTGTGGGACCCACCAATATAGGCTCGGTGCTTTGTCACACAAGATGGCACCTAGCGCCTCCAATCAGGGATCAGAGCCCTCTTCTGTGAAGTGCTGGACACTCACACAACAGAAAGATGATTCCTGCCCTAGAGAGTTTACAATCTAAGTATAAGATGAGACAACAAGCAGATATAACAAATGGGGGCATATACCATAACACTGATATTGTGGTCTGAAATGTGCATGGGAAATACATTGCACAGTTGTGCGTAATTTTCATTCTAATATCTGAATAGGATAGTGACTGTTTTGACTTTCTGGCACAAATATTTGTCCCCTTGAGATGACTGAACCAGATCAGGATGTGTGTGGAACCAGGCTATTCCTTTCTGAAGATGCTGGCTACTGGGAGGAAGGTGGCTTGTGTGCTCAATGCACTAAATTGGGAAGGAAGAGACCTGTGTCCACCTCCTGGATCTGCTACATATTTCTTGTCTGCCCGGGGGCAGTTCTGCCTCTCTCTCAGTTCCCTCTCTGTAGAAGAGGGAAGAATGGTAATCTCCATCTCGTGCGGCTGCTGTGAGGATAACAAAATTCATGAGTGAAAGATGTTCCTGTTGTTTATACATCCTACATCTCAGTAGTAACTAGGCAGACTGATTAGTAGCTAAGAACCTGCACTGTTTCTGAAATGAGCCAATAAAAGGGGCCTTCTTCAATGGACAGGCAAATTTTTAGAGCTTTACCCTGAATCAATTCTCTATTTTGTTTGTTTACAGTACTACAGTATCTTCTGTTTAATTACATTTACTGATGCTAAGGGGCTAGATTGCATCTCATCCTCCAGTGTCACGAAGAGACATAAGAGGCAGCATATTACATCCTACTTCCCTATGCGTCGTCCCTGGACCTTAGCTGTCTGCTATTCCCTGCTGCAGAGCAGAATGGGCAGAGTCTTGGATGGGAGGCCATCTGGAGAGCCATCATGAACAAGACCTGCTAAGCCAGCACAAGTGGGGCTGTCATATCTTGGTATGGGCTCATATCAGGTGCTACATGCTGGAGAAAAGAGGGAAGGAATTATGCCAATAGGTACTATGCAGTGGTTCTAGCATAGCACAGCTTCTTCCTATACTTAGGATAGGAAATAACTGTAGCATCTTAAAAAAAACAGGAGTACTTGTGGCACCTTAAAGACTAACAAATTTATTTTAGCATGAGCTTTCGTGAGCTAAAGCTCACTTCTTCGGATGCATAGAATGGAACACACAGACAGGAGATATTTATACATACAGAGAACATGAAAAGGTGGAAGTATGCATACCAACAGGCAGAGTCTAATCAATTGAGATGAGCTATCGTTAGCAGGAGGAAAAAAACTTTTTGAAGTGATAATTAAGATGGCCCATAGAAGGTGTGAGGAGAACTTAACATAGGGAAATAGATTCAATTGGTGTAATGACCCAACCATTCCCAGTCTTTGTTTAGACCACAGTTAATAGTATCTAGTTTGCATATTAATTCAAGTTCAGCAGTCTCTCTTTGGAGTCTGTTTTTGAAGTTTTTTTGTTGCAAAATTGCCACCTTCAAATCTGTCACTGAGTGGTTAGAAAGGTTGAAGTGTTCTCCCACTGGTAGCATCTTAGGCGCTGTTCTGCAAGAACTGTTGGTAAATGCTGAGTTTTTCATGGTGACCACTGCACATAGGGTCTGATTCGGATCATCTGCCACTCCTGCTGAAGCCAATGGGAGCTGCTGGTGCTCATCTCGTCTCTGGCCAGAAACCCAGAGAGTGAGCCTGCTTCCATTGAAGTAAATGGCACAAAGCCTGTTGACTTTAATGAGAGAAAGTTCTGGGGCTGTATTTCTCAGGAAGTTAAGCTGTAAAGTCAACACAAATGATCGTGTATTAACCATTACTACTTAATGGCATTACCATATAGCTACTGCAAAGTAATGTGCATTATTTCACAGTAGCTAGGCAGATTGTTATACTACTACTCTAAAAAGGGCAAAAAAAATATCTGTGGGTAATGAGTTAATTCCAGGCATGAAAAGTTCATTTTAAGAATGTGCCATTTACCAGCAGCTCGTGGGTGTTGGGGTGAGGGGGAAGCTTGGTTACGTGACTCCAATTAAAGAGAGTGGAAGCTGCTTCGCTAATATCCCAGAAAACTTTGAAAATGTCCTTCTCAATCTTCAAAGCGGGACCATTTCCAGTTTCAATCCTATGGGGAATAACGAGAGTTTCATAATGTTGTTGTTTATCAGGCTTGGAAGAATGTGGTTTGGACAAACAGTTTTCTGTGGCTCCAATCCCAAACAATATTGTTGCACAGAATGAAAAGCCTCATTGTTCTGTCTTTTTTTCTGATTTGCTGTTCTACTCTTGTGCTGTTGTCTACGTGCGCAAGGCTAGATGAAGCTTGAGGAATTTGACTGCATGCAATCCATCTGTATGTTGTAAAAATAACGGTTGCAGCTTGTGCCAAAGCAGTGTTTGGATTTGGAACTCTTATAATAAATCCGTTTAAGGAAAACTTAGAGGAAAAACTAATGGAGAAGAAAATAACCTTGTTTAAATTAAACAAAAAACAAAAAAAACCACACCCAGCAGAGGGCAGCTGAATGTTAGAAATCAGTATTGCCATGAGTGAAGAGTTTTCCATTTTGTGTCAGTAAGTCAATAATAAATTACAGTCTTCAACAAACTCCTGCATCTTTGTGGTCTTTCCAAAAGGTAGCAAACTTTAATAAACTTCTGCAAAAAGTGCCTGCACAGCTCCTTTTCTCCATCCATTGCTGTAGGGAGAGCATGGTGGCTGTCTGGAAATCAAAAATCTCTGCAAGACGTGACCTTTTAAAATCCAAGCTCTCTTCCCCCCACCCCCTTGACTTCAGTCATTTTAGTATGTGTAAGTGCAGCGCTAGTTCATCTTTTCTTCCCCCTCCTCAATTTTATACAGATTACATGTGTAATTAATGATCTATAATATCTACAAAACAGAAGCAGAGCCAAAAGGAAAGTATATTTAATATGACTTTGTCAAAGTGAAATCTCCTAAATATCTCAGGCTGAGACTCTCAGTAAGATGACAAGTAGAATATAATACAAACTCTGTTAGCATCTAATGCTTCGTTGGTAAATGAGAGCAACACCACTACAAATAAATAACTTCTTCCTGAAAGATAGACATCTCTGATGTATGTTTAAAAAAAAAAAAGACAAACTCTCCCAACCACTATCATTCCAGAAACCGAAACATTTGCATTCAGGAAGTATGGAATCGGATAGTGTCATCTGCGCTGTTTGAGTGAACATCAGTCACATCATTATTACTTTACTTCTGATATTCATTTAAAAATGTTGCAGCAGCTGCAGCCCCTCTCTGTGTGGACGTGTATGCTATGGTCAGCAATAATACAGAATTTAGCTAACTAAGGAACCAAAACTGTAATGCCCAATGGAAAGTTTGGGGTGAAATTCACCCCCGTACAAAGGTCCAGCCTGAGGTCTATGCACTATTTAAGTACCACTTAAGAGGTGCATAGGTCTTAGACTGGGCTACTGCAAGGGCTGAATTTCATTGTTACTCAAGATTCAAAAATCCTTTTAGGCCTGTGTAATGGCATTCACACAGCACTCTGGCGACTCCTGCTGGCTGTCTTGGGAATTAGCTCTGTGTGTTAGTGTGCCCTCTTTGGGTGGTGCCTTGCCGCTGTCACTCCTGCTCTAGGGCCCACCTCTCTCCAAGGACCACGGTGTCCTCTTCAGCGACACAGCCCTCCGACCATGCCACACACTGTGCTCCCCCCTTCCGGGGACCTACAGTTTGCTGTTCAGCCACGTCTCGCCAGTGGCTACTGCAGCAAATTGTCTGACCACTTCCTCATGGCCTTAGCATCCTCTTTGCCCTTGCCTCAGGACCTCAACCTGTAAACCCCAGCAGCCAGCCCAGAGCTCTGTCTCAGGCCCCCAGCTTCTGCTAGCAGCAGTGCTCTGTCCAGGGTGCTGGCAGTTGTCTCAGCCCTCCAGAGACACAGTCCTTCCTCCCTGGGCTCCAAGCAGAGAACTACCATCCTCTTCCCTGAAGCTCCCTTTTTATGTGGGCCTGCTTGGCCCTAATTGGCTGTTCCCGTTAGCCCTTCTCTGATTGGCTGCCTCCAGCATAGCCTCCCTAGGGCTGCTTTTAACCCCTTTTCTGCCAGTGAGGGGCAGCCGCCCCATCACAGCCTGTAAATCACACTGAGAGAAGCCCTGTTTTGTGTGTTGTATGACTACATTTGCAGTGTGACAGTTTCCACAGGCTAGACTAGCCCTTACTCTTCCAGTCCCATCCTATCAATCAGCTCACTTCACTCGGGTATAGAGTAAGAACTTGCTGCTAACATAAGGCAAAGGATTCTTTCTGGATCTTGTTCCTTACTGCAAACCTATCCTATGTAGGGCTTTTCTGCCTTTACCGTTCACTGTAACGGTCCCTTCTGCTTAGGACAACAGCTCTCCAATTCTTAGCTCTTTTAGGGGCAATAGTAATAATGCCACTTACAGTGCCTTTTACTTATCCAAAGTGCGCCACAAACATGAATTAGCTAATTAATCCATGCAGGACTTCAGCTAGAGAAACTGAGGCAGGTTGGGTATTTCTTCTCTAAAATATTGATACCTTTAAAGGTACGTACCCTAGGCCCAAATCCACAAAGGGACATAGCTGTTGCAACACTGATTGGCATAGCGCCTAGACAATCATAAGAACACTACTGTGAACCACAAAGCCGAAGTTAGTAGAAATGATTCTGTAATCTGGTGGTTAGAGCACCTGAAGTCAATACGCTATCAGCACATGCTTTGGTGTTTTGATGAATCAGGGCATTCATTGTTAATGGCACAGGAAGTATTTCATCTTTATATCGTTGGCTCTAATCCAGCTTGGTTGGTAGTTACCAGCCATTATTATCACTGGAATACTGTCTGGTGTCCTGTGTGAAATGAGAGGTGCTCTCAGTCCAATTCCTAATGGGCAAGTGTCAACTTGACAAAAGTCACCACCATCATTGGCAACCTTGTGGGAAGATTTTAGAGAGGCTGCCAAGTGAATGGGGTCACCTTCTCATCCAGTTAGAGTAAACTGTGTTAGTGAAGCAGCAGGAGCTGATGGCCCAGCACTACAGTAGCTCCTGCTGTTCCTAAGAAGGAGAACTCTTGGGGTGACTCCAGTCCAAAGGCCTTTGGCAGGGATCCATACTACCTCTGCTTCTTTTCATTAGCTACATGAGACCCCTGTGAGAGAGGGAAGTCAGACACCATGAATCATAGAATATCAGGGTTGGAAGGGACCTCAGGAGGTCATCTAGTCTAACCCCCTGCTCAAAGCAGGACTAATCCCTAGGCAGATTTTTGCCCCAGATCCCTAAATGGCCCCTTCAAGGGCTGAACTCACAACCCTGAGGTTAGCAGGCCCATGCTCAAACCACTGAGGTATCCCTCCCTCCACTGCCAACAGCATGCCAAAGATACTCAACATTCTCAGCTGAGGCAACCACTGCCACCACTAACATGTCTGAATATCTATGGAGACCTGATGGCCTGAAGCTCTAGATGGAGCTCTGCTCCTATCTCAGCTGCTCCCATCCATTGGTGAACAAGGGGAAATATGGCTACAGTGATAGCTTCCTTTGAATACTTTTTTTTTACCCAGAATGCCTTTAGTGACACTTTGGGAGTCACCATAACTGCACATAAGCTCAGAATTGGTTGGATAGTGGAACTAAATTAAGATAAATAAGAGCAAGGAGTGCATCTCTAGTGGCAGGGAGTTTGCTTAAGGGCCTATATGCTACTGGTTGCCTTCCACTGAGGATTCAGTCCTGTTGAGAGACCTCTTTCATAAGAGATGATGCAGAAGACAGCAGCAGAGTTCAGTGAACTCTGGTGAGGCCTCTCCTACCAGACCACTAGCTAAACAGGAAATCACTATGCTGTGTTAGGTGGTAAACCAAGGCCAGAAGGAACCATTGGGATCATCTAAACTGACCTCCTGTGTAACAGAGGACATAGAGTTTATCTGGATTAATTCCTGTTTGAACTAGAGCATATCTTTTATGGGGGGAAAATACAATGTTGGTTTAAACATTGGTAAATGTGGTGAATTCTCCATCACTGACAAAGCTGCCTTGGGTGGATATTCTATTAATCATTCATACAGATTGTTTTCTTAAGTTGATGCCTGTGTGCCCTTTCCCCTAACAAAGTTTTTCTTGTTTCATACACAAACTTGGTTCTTGTGTGTGGAAAGGTATGGCTGCTGAGGGTGCTCAGGGAAAGTATTTACTCATCCTAGGAATTCTAGGTGGGGTGTGTCTATTTTAAAAGGGACCTCTAGCTATCCTTGTTGCTGCTGACATCATCAGGCCAGTGAGGTTACACTTACAAGAACAGCAGCTGGCTCAAACTGAACCCAGGAATAGACCAAAGTGATGCTGGTTGGAAAGAAGAAATTTTTGAAGAACTGGCCAATGTTTTATCCCCACCTTTCACTGAAGGCTACAACCCCCATTCATCAACATGCTGTGAAGTCTCAGATCCTCTTTGACTCTTCACTAAGCTTGGATGACCAAGGAGTATCAGTTTCCAAAATTGCCTTCTTTCATCTCTGTCTTGGTAGGAAACATCATCCCTTCCTTTTGGATGAGGACCAGGCCACAACAATCCTTCTCCATGGCTCAGGCTGCTCTCAGAACATCAGGCCCATGCTCCAGTCCCTTCACTGGTTTCCCAGCAGCTTCTGCTGCCAGTTTAAGACTTTCGTCCTAATTTTCAAAGCAGTTAATGGATCAAACCCCAGCTACATCAAAAGATCAAATTTTGATATCTGAACTACTGTACCAACTATGATCCACTGGGATGAAGTCTGTGACCTGTGGCCAAAGCATTCTCTGCCCAGGGGATCCAGGTAGGGAACAGCCTTCCAGAGGGGATCAGGTGAATCCAGAGTCTTTCCTTTTCTAGGAAATGTTGTAAAACCTTCCTCTAGGAAAAAGACTTTCCATAATAAGTGATGCATACAATATGTATACCCTTCCATTCCCAAACCTCTACCAACCCTCCCACCAAAAAACCCATCCCAAAACCAAACAATAATCCCCATGGGATCTCCAGCTCTTCTCCATTTTTGAAGTCCACTAGGGACTTTGCTATTGATTTTATGAGGAAGGGGCTCTGATACTATGGTGATGGGGAGCAGTACAAAATCTTAAAAAATAAATAATGGGACAATTTGCATTGCTGCAGCCTGTGCCATTTATGATCAACTCAGTCCATGGGATTGTGAAGCCAGGACTTTATATAAGCAATAAAATCACCTCATTTTGCTTTTAAGAACGAAGCCTGGGGAAATCTCAGTAATAGCTTCTGTCCTGGATGGCAGATTTGGCCATAGCGCTGCTGACTTAGACAGTCTGCGTCTCAGTTAGCTATCACTGCAAAACAATCTGTCTAATTTTGTTTTTTAAGTTCTGTTATCTCAGACTCTCCAAAATGTAAATCTTACCCAGCATGATGCACTTTTCACAGCACAGCTTCACAATGCAATTCCAAATACAGTTGTAATCCTTTGTACACAGTATGATCATAAACAAACAGTGCTTTGAAAAGGAGGAATGAGTCACTAGTTAGTGTGACTACAATCTGAAGAACAAGTAACAATTTGGTAGGGGCAATTAAATCTAGACAAAGGCTGAGTCAGATTTATGTTCCTTGTATTCATTTAAGAGTGAGACCACGCTCCCTCCTGCTCTTTCACATGCAGTTTATTAACCTATAAACCTACCGCTACAAGGCTAATAATCATAATACACAAATCACTGAAGAGCAGATACAGATATATCAAGTTGGCAGGAATATATAGGAGTTCATGATTGCACACACGAAACAATCGATGTATCTCTGAACAGATAATATAAAACTATGGAGAAGGCTAAACTAGAAGCATCACGCTATAACTCTAGACACGGTATGAGAGAGCGAGAACAATCCAAATGCATCTTCCCAAAGTACAAACCTTGCCCAGAGTGGAATTGGGTGAATTCTGCAACAAATTCATTAACATTTATATGAATGACAAATGAGAGTCCAAAGCAGCCATCTTTTGCCCATATTTTTATCTGCTTTTCTCCAGTCGTCAGGTAGACAAGATTTTGTACTAATGTTTAGGAATTGCTGTTCTTTGAATGAATACACACATACATGCACCCAGCTATCTACTCTTTTCTAGTTGATGAAGGTTCAGATACCCAGTCAAGAAGCAGAGCAATACTCTGCGATTTAGGTAATCTGCCACATGAATAGTCAAAGTGCACTGCTTGTGGAAACCCTCCCACTTTTTTACATGAACTGCTTCTTGTTGTTCATAATGGTTTGACTGAATTGGTGTTTGTTTGCAGATAGTTCACAGCTAGAAGTAAGGGTTGTGTTAGTTGACTATGTTATTCATAACTAGAGCTAGGCAGGATAGTGACTTTTTTGGTGAAAATTTCCAAACATATTATCATTAAGATTGTCATCTAAGATTAAAAATGATTTACCAGTTCTATTTGCAATTAATAGTTCACCAGCTTTAGCCTAGAACCTGACCTGAGTTTGAAGTCAATGTTGGTGACATTCAAGAATAAGTGAAAGCTTATTTTCAGTTGCATGAGCTTCTGTACTTCCTCATTCTGTATAGAACGAGAATCCAAAGTGCTGAAATTCCCTGTATGAAAACAGAGGCGAGAGCTCCTGACATTCAAGTGTGTCTGGAAATGTGGATACTTATCCACAGCACAGCTCGTGCACTCTCTTTTGAAGATCACACACCTGTTACTAGTGATGGCATTAAATTAGTTGTGGAATTGTTAGGCTACTGATACAGGTTTGTTACCAGTCCCAGAAATCTCTCTCAAGTTAAATTTCCCCTACCTTAGAGATTGGTACAGGGTTAACAATACTCCAACAAAAAACTTCAGAAACAGACTCCAACAAGAAACTGCAGAACTGGAATTAATTTGCAAACTGGACACCATTAAATTAGTCTTGAATAAAGACTGGGAGTGGATGGGTCATTACACAAAGTAAAACCTATTTCCCCATTATAATTCTCCCCCCTCCCCCAAACACACACACACACACTGCTCCTCACACCTTCTTGTCAATGGGCCATTCTGATTATCACTACAAAAGTTTTTTTTTCTCCTGCTGCTAACAGCCCATCTATACTGATTACTCTCGTTATAGTTAGTATGGCAACGCCCATTTTTTCATGTGCTCTGTGTATATATGTCTTCCTACTGTATTTAACGCTGCATGCATCCAATGAAGTGGGTTCTAGCCCACGAAAGCTTATGCTCAAATAAATTGGTTAGTCTCTAAGGTGCCACAAGTACTCTTGTTCTTTTAATCACAAGTCACTTTCCTTTAGCCCTGAATTCACTTTTAAGATTATTAAGCCAGTCGCTGTGTGCTTGTCAACTATGAAGCTTCTTCCAGAACCGGTGTGCCAAGGTAAAAGTGTTGGCTGGGAAGGGTTAAGAGATCCTTGCCTATCCCATGACTGATGGGGTATAGAGGAAGATGGTTTCCTCTTCTCTGCCTCAGCCAGCCATGGGGAAAGCCTCTGGCATTGTGACCAGTACTCTCAATTGTTTTATTTGTGATGGTTGTTCTAAATAACACTCTGAGGAAAGAGCTTGGGCATGGAATTTGCTTCCCTAGCTTGACTGGTGAAACAGCCTCCATCCTAGAGGCTGTTAACAGCCTCCACCCTAGAGGCTGTTGCATTGTAGACTGTAAGAATGGAGGAAGTCATGCCTGCATCAGAGCACATTGGAGGTTTTTCTGATAGAACATCTCTTCCTTGGAAAATGTTGTGTGGGAATGTGTCGACTTTTGAAACTTTCAGTGGAAACCAGGCAGATTTCTATCACAAACCTGTCTGGTTTCCTGCCAGCCGCCGCTTCCCCAGGCTCTGCACGTCCCCAGGATTTCAGCTGCCCAGCACAATCCTCAAATCCTTCCTAAATGGAATTTTCTTATTTTTCCCTCCTCTGAAAAGTTTGACTTCTGATCTTTCATCCCAGGTTGGTACACGTGTGTTTTTTTTTTTCCTTCCAAAAATTTGAATTTTTTTCATGCCAGTATCCTTGAGTAGAGCAAATTCTGGGACCATTGTTTTCTGCTTGTTTTTAAGGTTCACTGCGATGCTCTTTTCTCTTCCGCTCTTGTTCATTGGGATCATCAGTCATCCAGTTTTTGAGTCTACAGTTTTTGCTCATAATGGTCAATATGTGATCCTCTTGGGTCACCAGGATTTGGAAACAATATTACTAGCTTCTGTTTGCATCTGGGCCTAATCACTGGAAATCACTGAACAGCTGATCAGCGGTGGGCGGGAGGTGCTGCGGGGGAGGAGGAGGAGTTGATCGGTGAGGCCTGCCAGTGGGTGCTAAGCACCCATGATTTCTTTTCTTGTGGGTGCTCCAGCTCAGAGAACTCATGGAATCGGCGCTACGCCATAGGGCCATAGTAATGAGGGTAGTGCCATTAAGGCAGCTCATGCACCTCCCACGCAGCAAAGCTGGGGTCTGTCCACAAAGAGCCAGGACTTTTTGAAATAATTTTAATGCGTGTGACAGCTTCTTGTTCATGAGACTCCTGGATCAGGCCCCCACAGAGAAGCATTTGAGACTAAATTCCCCACAATAATACTAATAAAATGCAACAATTTGCAGCTAGTGAAAGACAGACACCCCAGACTCCTCCACAAACAGTGCGTGTGACCTCTTCCAGCACAGCAATTCCCCAGCCTAGAAGGCACTCTGACTGCGGCTAATGAAGTCGCATCCACTGCTCTGTACTGCAAGGTCACTGCCCTCCTGCCTCCCACTGGGCTTCTAGTTGTATAATCCCAGCCTCTTCTCCTCGGGCATGCCAGGTTCCTGAAACAAGCTGTTAATAAGTGTGGTCCCTGGTCTCATCTGGACTCATGAACCAATGTGGAGATCACACTGCAGTTGTTTGGCTGCAGATGTCTGTGTCTAGCCCTCTAGCTATTCCTGTGGCAATGGAATCTAACAAAAAAGGCTTTGAAATGTAATTTTCAAGAGGGAGCTGACAAATTGGGGGTGGAGGTTGACACATCTCTTAATATCATTAAGAAATGGAGAATGTTTCCAAGCTCATTTAGCTGGATTCACTCCAGGGTCCCCTATTTACTCTAGCTGCTTGGTTTGTTTCTTTTTTATACCTTGTGGCTACACATGATACTAAAAGGGCACGTCACAGTTATCCGCAGTTTGTATCTCTGCTAGCCCTGCAACCAGCAGCCACCCACTGCAAGCGATAAAGGTTGCAGGCTCAGTTGGGTCTGGAAGGTGCAAATTCACAGCGGGGGCAGTGCAGATGGGAGCACACGGCCTGTAGGAGAGCGAGGAGTGGCCGCTGTGATGCCCTTTAACAGAACATAGTGTGCAATGGTGCTGACACTCGAATTGTGTAGGCCTGGCATTCAGCGGAGCGCACAGACTGCAGGTGTGCCCAGGCCCTGAGCAGAGGGGATGAAAAAGGCTCATTGTCGCCTCTCCTCCCCCTTGTTCTGCTGCTACACAGGGCCAGGCACAGACAAGCTCTGCTCACTTTTACACTTGCTCAGAATGACTTATGTAGCGTGAATCAGGGGCACTGAAATGGGGGTAGGCAGGGAGCCATGCACTCCCCCTTTTTACCATCTGTAAGGGCGAGCAATGGAGGGGGACCTTGGTGTCCCCCCCACTTTTAGGGACCTTCCGCTGCTCCTAGCATGAACGTTTTTGCACTGAGACACACTCCAATGTTTAGTGGCCCTTAGCTTCTCTCTACTGCCTTTTTGATGCTAATACATTGGGCCTGCAGTACAAAATGAGTCTAGAAAAATTGCTGTTTTGAGTCCTGATACATTTTTCTCTAACATTTATGTGACAGACTTACTGTATCAATGGATATCTCATTGCCTCTATGTTTAGGATACTTAGATGAGTGTGACAAATAGGGCAAACTCCTGGATAAAATCTTATTGAATTAAGTTTAATACCTTTGAGGTCCATTGTATTAAAAATGCAATTGTTTGTCTTATGGTGGGATTATATGTAACTTCTCTAGGAGACAGAACGTCAAAGGATTCTTTGAACCAATGTGGACTTTTAAACGTAAGTGGGGCTTTGGGAACTCTCCAGGAGGAGGGGGTATGCTAATGTAACTCCTCTGGTTATGAAAGAACTCAACCATTTGATGCTTCACCCCGGGGAGGGGACCCATTGCCTTGCTGATTACCTATTTGCAATCTCTTTAAACACCCCAAAGTGGAGAAAGGACTCACTCTCAGGGTCATTGTTTTGAGCAAAGGGTGTAATGAACTTTTTTCTAGAGTAGAATAATATTCTGTAACTGAGGGGAGTGATTCTGTTTGGTTTTCAGTGTTATAAATCTACCCTCCTTGGGGTTTAGAAAGCCCCTTTAAAACTTTGTCTTGAGTGCAAGAAAGTGTTGGTTGTTCCAGGGGGTGGGGAGTGGGGGGAGAGAGAAAAACAAGCAGGGCCAGCTCCAGCCACCAGCGTAGGAAGCAGGTGCTTGGGGCAGCCAATACAAAGGGGCGGCACTCCGTCCGCTATTGGGGTGGCACATCCGGGTCTTCGGCAGCAATTCAGTGGCAGGTCCCACAGTCCCTCTCTTTATCTTTGAGCTGCTGCCAAAGTGCCACTGAAGAGGAAGGGAGGGAGTGAAGGACTCGCTGCGGCCGCAGAATGGAGCAGCGCAATTGAGCTGCCGGTTGCCTCTCCCCCTGCCCCCCCCACCCCGCCGCCACTTGGGGCGGCAGAAAACCTGGAGCCGGCCCTGACAACAGGTGTGTGTGTGTGTGTCCAGACAAGAGGGCCTACAGTGAGCAGGCCCCCACATAGTGAAGCAGCCAAGAACCAGCCTGAAGCCCGGGAAGGACAGAGTGGCCAACTGGGGGATGTCCACGGACAGGAGCCAGGAGGAAATCACCCAAGGAGAAACCAGAGCCAGACGCAGCATCACTATTGCCCAGAGCTGTCTGGGGCCATGAGTACTGAGGCTTGTGACCTTGCACTGGGAATAAGGGAGGAGGCTGTAGCTAGTTAAGGGGGGAGTTGTCGCTCTGTGTGGGTTTGCAGGGAGCGGTAGATGAGGGCACCAGAAGGGTTTGGGGAAAGTTCACTGGCATCAAAGCTGACTAGGAGCACCCAAAACTCACTGCCGGACTAGAATTCTGCCCTAAATTCCTGAACTGAGTCTAGATGCAGTGCTTAGCGTCGGTGCTTTTATATTGTGGTACCACTGGGCCCTTGGGTCCTTGTGTTGGATGTAACTGTGTTTTACTGCTCCCCCTATCTTCGCCATCCATTCCTTTCTAAGTGAATATTTCCCTTTCTTATAATTACTGTACTGTTCCAGCGTGTGTATTTACTTGGGAGGGGGGGAATAGGTGAGGGCTGGAATTGGTGCCACTATGCTAGAAGGAAGTTTCCTTGCCGTGTTCCTGTGTGCACCTTTTCATGTCTGGAACTGCTCACAGAACAGACTCCATCTTGGCCACAAGGGTGGTATGGCACACACAAAAAAGGGTTTCCAGAATTTTTAGACCATTAATTTGAAAAGTGTCACACGTCTCTAGTGCCTCTCCTCCCAATGGGCTCTACAAACTGGGTCCTTGATTCTCCCAGGATACATGGCCAGTTTGCACTGCTCTGCTAGCAAATCTGCCACAGTTCTTTTCATCTCTGGTTCCCAGGCCTTTTCCTGTCCTGGCATTGTCCTTTAACCACTCATAAGAACGGCCATTCTGAGTCAGACCAAAGGTCCAGCTAGCCCAGTATCCTGTCTTCTGACAGGATTACTGGCCTGTAATTGCCTGGCTTGCCTCTGGAGCCCTTTTGAAAAATTGGCATCACATTTGCTATCCTTCAGTCATCTGGTACAGCAGCTGATTTAAATGATAAGTTACAAACTACAGTTAGTAGTTTTGCAGTTTCACATTTGAGTTCCTCCAGAACTTTTGGGTGAGTACCATCTGGTCCTGGTGACTTATAACTGTTTAGTGTATCAACTCCTCAATGCCACCTCAATCCAGGACAGTTACTCAGATTTGTCACCTAAAAAGAATGGCTCAAGTTTAGGAATCTCCCTCACATCCATGAAGACCGATATGAAGAATTCATTTAGTTTTTCTGCAACCGCCTTGCCTTATTGAGTGCTCCTTTACCATCTCAATTGTCCAGTGGCCCTACTGGTTGTTTAGCAGGCTCGCTGCTTCTGATGCACTTGCTGTTACTTTTTGAGGCTTTGGCTAGCTGTTTGTCAGTAGGATTGAACGTCAATTTTTCAAAGGATGCATTTTTGTCCCTCAAAGTGCCTACTTTGTTCAGCAACAGTGGCACTTTTTTTGGTCCTCTTATTATGTTTTTTTAATTTGGGGTATACCCATTTAAATTGAACCTCTAGTATGGTGTCTTTAAAAAGTTTCCATGCAGCTTGCAGGGATTTCACTTTGGGCACTGTACCTTTTAATTTCTATTTAACGTCTTCTTTTTTGTGTAGTCCCCTTTTCTAAAATTAAATGCTACCGTGGTACGCTACTTTGGTGTCCCCCTCCCCCACCAGGGATGATACATTTTATTGCATTGTGGTCACTATTACCAAGCAGTTCAGCTATATCTGCCTCTTGGACCAGTTCCTGTGCTCCACTCAGGACTAAATCAAGAATTGCCTCTCCTCTTGTGGGTTCTAGGACTAGCTGCTCCAAGAATCAGCCATTCAAGGTGTCAAAAAGCTTTATCTCTGCATCCCATCCTGAGGTGACATGTACCCAGTCAATATGGGGATAGTTGAAATCCCCCATTATTATTGAGGTGTTTTTAAAAAAATTTTATAGCCTCTCTAATCTCCCTGAGCATTTCACAGTTACTATCACCATCCAGGTCAGGTGGTCAGTAGTATATCCCTACTGCTATATTCTTATTATTCAGGCATGAAATTACTATCCATAGAGATTATATGGTACAGTTTGGTTCATTTAACATTTTTACTTCATTAGATTCTATGGTCTCTTTCACATGTAGTGCCGCTCCCCCACAAGTACAAACTTTTCTGGCCTTCCAATATATTTTGGACCCCAGATCCTGGGTGAGCAAACTCTCAAGCTGTCTTGAGCTGTCTTTCTTCCATTCTTGTTTGGTTGGTTTTTCCCTTGCAGCCCCCTGCTAAACTAAAACAATACAGCCCCCCTGTAAACATTTCATTAACCAGGTCAGCATACAATATTCATAAATGGTTACAGAGCGGCTCCACTTCCCTCACAGATGTATTTTGAACTTTGGAAAAAATGCATAAATAATAGATTTGTCACCTCAACTACAGAGATCCATAAAGACATTAATATACAACAAAGATATAATGCAATCATTGCACATTTATCATGGTAGAAAAATATCAGGTCATTCCTGAGAGGTTAAAGAAGTGACTTTGGACTTTAGAGTAAGATTTGCCCTGTATACTATATCTTAGTTACAAACCCAGCAAGATTGCCAAGGGTGGCATGAGAGAGAAAAAATATACATTTAACCATCCTGAAAGGAGCTAAGCCTATTTTTTAATTAAATAATTTCTGCTCTGTGAATCTATCTACAAAGACGCCACACTACAGCACCAGAAGGGAATTAAATCAGCAAGACGAGATATGGCTGGTTTAGAATAAAGAGAGAAGCTGGGAAAATCTTCCATTTTAGTGCAAACAATATACTATGTCTTTGATGTGTGAATATAAGTAACTGAAGGGACAATGGCTTGTCATGTAAAATTAAGTTTCATTCAGTGGCTGAGTACATTTTTCCATGGACGGTTCTAATTATCAATCCAGGGCATTCTATAGTTCTATCAAGGACAAGTGATGGATTGGATTTGCCAGCCTGAATTAATGGTCATCTAGCACATTATAAAAGTTTTGCACTCCAGTTATTTAGGTCAGTGGCCATAAAGGAATTTTAGATCCTAGAAAAGGAACGAATTGGTGTAGAGCAAATATATTTGTAAAGCAAAACCAAAAATGACAAAGCCTGAAGGTTCCTCATCCCACCACCTTGGAAATTGAAATGCTCTTAGCTTCAGTCAGACAGTAGAGGGAGATTATGGCATTCAAGAGATGCACAGCCACTTTGAAAATAGTCTGTGATTTTTACTGGCGAGGAATGCAAAGTGTTTTAGATGCATCTAAGATGCTACTAAGATAATATCTGCAATATGTAAAAAAGGAATTAAATGGTCTTAACATTTCAGCAAAGATATAAACTATTCAGCTCTGTCCCATGTATCTTTATTGTTGCCAATTTAGAACTTTTATCTGCTTCATTGGCTTTAAAATCTAAATGCTCCTTAAATCTCAACAACTCCCAGAGCACTGAATGCTGAGATTCTGCAGGTATTTGGTTTTAGGGTCAGTAAATGTCTCCTTTCAGAGCAGCGTTAGCATTGTGCAGACCGGTCTTGGGGGCGGTGTAGAAAAGGGACCCAAATAGAAATTAATCCTTTTTTTATGTTCAAAAGCGTTGCCAGCATTTTTATTTTTCACGTCCTGGTTTTGCCCAGAAGATGCAGTGGAAATGCTAAAATATTCTGAAGGAAGCGGTCTTCTTGGTTTTGCCAGTTTATCTGGAAAACTCATGAGGGCTTATTCTTATGATTGACAGCCCACAGGGTTTGCAGACTCAAGGTCCAGTGTGGTCACATAAACACCACCCTATACCCGAAACCTACTGACCACTATACTTACCTACAGGCCTCCAGCTTTCATCCAGACCACATCACACGATCCACTGTCTACAGCCAAGCCCTCAGATACAACCGCATTTGCTCTGATCCCTCAGACAGAGATACACACCTACAAGATCTCTATCAAGCATTCTTAAAATTACAATACCCACCTGCTGAAGTGAAGAAACAGATTGACAGAGCCAGAAGAATACCCAGAAACTACCTACTACAGGACAGGCCCAACAAAGAAAGTAACAGAATGCCACTAGCCATCACCTTCAGCCCCCAACTAAAACCTTTCCAGCACATCATCAAGGATCTACAACCTATCCTGAAAGATGATCCCTCACTCTCACAGATCTTGGGAGACAGGCCAGTCCTTGCTTACAGACAGCCCCCCAACCTGAAGCAAATACTCACCAGCAACTACACACCACACAACAGAAACACTAACCCAGGAGCCAACCCCTGCAACAAACCCCGTTGCCAACTCTGTCTGCATATCTATTCAGAGGACACCATCAAAGGACCTAACCACATCAGCTACGCTGCTCATTCACCTGAACATTTACCAATGTGATATATGCCCCATCATGTGCCAGCAATACCTCTCTGCCATGTACACCGGACAGTCTCAGTGCAAAAGAATAAATGGACACAAATCTGACATCAAGAATTGTAACATTTAGAAACCAATAGGAGAACACTTCAATCTCCCTGGACACTCAATAACAGACTTAAAAGTGGCAATTCTTCAACAAAAAAACTTCAAAAACAGACTTCAATGAGAAACTGCAGAACTGGAATTAATTTGCAAACTTGACATAATCAAATTAGGCCTGAATAAAGACTGGGAATGGCTGGGTCAGTACAAAAAATAATTTTCCCTCTGTTGATATTCACACCTTCTTGTCAACAGTTGAGAATGGGCCACATCTACCCTAATTGAATTGGCCTCATTAGCACTGACCTCCCACTTGGTAAGGCAACTCTCATCTTTTCATGTGCTGTATATTCATACCTGCCTACTGTATGTTCCACTTCATGCATCTGATGAAGTGGGTTATATCCCATGAAAGCTTATGCCCAAATAAATATGTTAGTCTCTAAGATGCCACAAAGACTCCTCGTTGTTTTTAGAAGGATTGTAGATTAATATCTTATAGTGACAGGCGATCTTTAGGAGGACGGGGTCAGATGCAGTGGGGCCAGATCCTCAGCTGCTGTAAATGTACATCAATGGAATTAAGCCAAGTTACAACAGCTGAGGATGAGGCCCAATAAGCCTCATGACAGTGGCTTGAAAACTTTGAATTATCCACACCAGCTCTTGAATGGGTTTGCCATCCCAGGCCAATGGGGGGGGTGGCAGGAATCCATGGCCAGCACATTCCTTACCTGCCCTGCTCATAAGGGGGAGGGATAGCTCAGTGGTTTGAGCACTGGCCTACTAAAACCAGGGTTATGAGTTCAATCCTTGAGGGGGCCATTTAGGGATTTGGAGCAAAAATCAGTACTTGGTCCTGCTTGTGAAGGCAGGGGGCTGGACTCAATGACCTTTCGAGGTCCTTTCCAGTTCTAGGAGATTGGTATATCTCCAATAATTAAATTAAAAAATTTAAATTAACCCAGGGGTCAGAAACCTCTGGCATGCAGCTCACCAGGGTAAGCACCCTGGCAGGCTGGGCCAGTTTGTTTACCTGATGTGTTGGCAGGTTTGGCTGATCGCGGCTCCCACTGGGAAGCAGTGCAGGTGAGGAATGTGCTGGCTGCAGCTTCCTGCCACCCCCATTGGCCTGGGACGGCAAACTGCGGCCAGTGGGAGCTGTGATCGGCCAAACCTGCCGACGCAGCAGGTAAACAAACTGGCCTGGCCCGCCAGGGTGCTTACCCTGGCGAGCCGCATGCCAGAGGTTGCTGACCCCTGGGTTAACCGCTGGACTAGATATGCATTCGTAAGTAGGCTTTCACTATCGTGCAAGAGACTACAGGGTTTCCTGGCAACCTTTCACATAGCCCTTCCTACTCCAGCTATTGCTTCCCGATCCCCATAGAGCTTTCTTCCATCCCAACAAGCCCTGGGTTGGTGACAGGTACGTACATGGCGGTGTTTGGCGAGGGTAGAGTGTCAGCGGCTCACAAGATGAGCACCATCTGCTGGCTGGAGTGGTATTGCTATCAGTCTTCCCGCCCAGATGTCTGAAGGACAGGGATCAGAGGTGTCGCCGTGTTAGTCTGGATCTGTAAAAGCAGCAAAGAGTCCCGTGGCACCTTATAGACTAACAGACGTTTTGGAGCATGAGCTTTCGTGGGTGAATACATGCATCTGACGAAGTGGGTATTCACCCATGAAAGCTCATGCTCCAAAACATCTGTTAGTCTATAAGGTGCCACAGGACTCTTTGCTGAAGGACAGGGGTGGAACATGGGCCCAGGGCCGGCGCTTCCATTTAGGCGACCTAGACAGTCGTCTAGGGCACCAGGATTTGGGGGGCGGCATTTTGCCGGGAGGGCAGCAGGCAGCTCCGGTGGACCTCCCGCAGGTGTGCCTGCAGAGGATCCGCTGGTCCCGCGGCTCCGGTGGAGCATCCGCAGTCTTGCCTGCGGCAGGTCCACCGGAGCCGCGGGACCAGCGGACCCTCCGCAGGGATGCCTGCGGGAGGTCCACCGGAGCCGCGGGACCAGCGGCGAAATGGGTAGAGCCGGCCCTGCGCCTAGGGCGCCAAAAACCCTGGCACCGCTCCTGAATGGGCCTCAGAAGAAGTGGAGGAACATGAGGACCTAGTTTAAGGCAAACTTCTACTGGTTCTGTGTAGGCTGAGCAGCAAAGTACCAGAGACCGAATTCTATCTCGCTAGCAGAGTGAACTACAGTGTTACTGGATTAAATGTATGTGAAAAGGTAATTGCTTGCTAAAGCCTCGTTCCTCCCAGCCTGGATTTTGTGACATTAGGATTTATCGCACACAGGTTTGGTTTTTCCCACATGAGATTGATTGTTGCCAAGGGGAAGGTTTTAAAATACTTACAGTGCTTCTCTTGAAACTAATTGTGCATCTCGGCCCAAGTTCATCCCTAGTGTAATTCCACTGGCGTCAATGCAATTACACCAAGCAATGCTGTTAGCCCCTTATGTCCTGGAAAAACTAGTACTTTGGAATATGCCAGGATAAACAGACACTAAAAATCATAGTCTTAATAAAGACACTGGATTTATGGCTTATTACAACATTCTGTAAACCACTAACCCCCCTTTTTGTCCGATGTTAAAGGGGTGTTAATGGGCCACTTCACCATGAATGGTCCCTTAGAATATGTGCTAATTGCTTATGCTAAACAATCTGTTCCCTCTTGAATTTAGCTGTGATACTCCCAGTGCCTTTCCCAGACCTGAAGAAGAGCTCTACAAAGCTCGTCTCTCTCACCAACAGAAGTAGGTCCAATAAAAGATATCACCACCCACCTCACCCACCTTGTCTTTAGGATAAACAAAGGCAATTTAGCCGGTGCACACTAAACAAACTATATTATTAGACAAAATTAAAGTTCTCGGTTTCAGCAAATCAGAGATCCAGCATTGTCTACAACAGCCCTGATCTGAATGCAGATGAAGCTCCAGCATAAGCAAACTGTTTACTGTAAAACACAGAGTATCATTTATCACAGGATGATTCCACCTCCTGTAGCACTCCACCTTTTCTGCCCTTGTGTTTTTAAAGCTCAACTCATTTTATACAAGACATCAACTACTGCCTTATGGAAAATGCATTACATGCAAATTAGTGACCTGAAAGATGATCATCAGGAAATGGTCCCAGTAATAGTTTTCCAGAGGTAATTCCCACTGCAGATAGAGCTTCCCAGCGGGTGGATAGTGCAGGGGGCCAGTAATGGGCTAGGAGGGAGCATTGTAGCCTTATTTTCCTGGTTAGCATCTGGCAGAGGCTGTAATGACCCTATGTGAAATGAGTTGGGGCTCTCAGTTCAGGGGGGGCCAGGGGCCCATGGCCCCATCACTTTTAAAAGTGGGAGGCTGTGCCTTAGGGGGATCAATGTGGGGAGGAGGAGGGAGGGGTCTCAGGGGACAGTTGAAGTGGGGGTGGGGCCTTGGGAGAAAGAGGTGGAGTGAGGGAGGGGTCTCGGGGGAGAATTGAAGTGGAGGTGGGGCCTTGGGCAGAAAGGTGGGGCAGGGCCCTGGTTCGGGCACCGGTTGCCTCCCCCACGTCCAGAGAGCTTCCGGCACTTCTGGCTCGATTCGGTTCCCCATGGTTAGATGACTGAGAGTAAAATGATGAGGTAGCTATAGCCTCTATAACCATTTCATTGCAGAGCTTTGCACCTCTAAGTTACATCTTTTAAATACATTTGTGGGGTTTTATTTCTGTCTAAACTTTCATCTCCTCTATTACTGGCACTGCTATGACTAGGCAGTTGAGCATGACGTGAGTTATATGTGCCAGGCTGAAAGTCAGCAAGTGTAATGGAAGTTGAGGTTAATTTCCTTGCTAGGGTTACTATAGCAGACGAGACTATAGTAATTAGAACCATCTCTAAAAGCGATTTAAACTTGTAAACAGTCTTTTATCAGCAGTAATGAGGTTAGAAAAAAACCCACTCTACATACATCCTGGCTGGTTCAAGGAGCAGCTTTAATTTTTTTATAATGAGGTCCCTCAGAATGGGATGCACCAAAGCCAGCACATTGAGATGGCACCTGCCTATGCTCCCCAGTAGGCAATTCCTTGCTGTGAGCTAGTCCTTTGTTTCAGTTTTGTTATTCCTCGTGTAAAAGAGTCAACAGACTGACTCCAGAGGGCTCGTGTCATTGTAGCTAGCCTAAGAGAGGGTGTCACTAGAATCAAAAGCAAAGGAGAACCTCCCCTATTATTAAAGAGGGACTATGGGAATTGCAGGCTGGGAAGCAATGCATGCAGGGAAAGAGGCAGGAAATAAAGGAGCAGCTGTTTCATCACCAGGAGAGAAAGAGAAAGAACGAGATCAAGGAAGAGGCAAGGCCCTTTGTGGGTCTCAGCAATGAGAGGAGGACCTGCAAAGAGCAGCCTGGGAAGAGCTGTAGGAAGCAGTCTGGGAAGGACACCTGGAAACAAGTGATGCTGGTAGAAACTTAGCCTAAGGCTTATCCACTGCAGTCATATGGGAGCTGATTGTAACCCAGTCGGGCAGCCCAGGACCAGAGAAGCTGAAAGGCTGGCTGGATACTGTCTAGTTTGACCCCCTTAAACCAAGGGGAGAAGGTCCAGTGAAACTCCTGCTGCGAAGGGGTGATGGTCGCATGGACCCTAGGCGAAGAGCTGTGACCCGGGGAAGGCGAAGGGTTGTCTTGGACTTTTATTACCCTTGAAATGATAGAATTTGCCATTTTGGTGGGAGGCCTAAATGAACCAACCAGAGACAGTGAGGCAGCTGAGCTGGAGGCCAGTGAATTGAGGCAGAGCCAGTCCTGGCACTGGAAAGGCAAACCACCCCATGGGACAGGCATGCATGGTCGCTTATGGAACAGGGAGTGGAGGACACTCCAGGCATACAGGAGCATGAAAAAAGATGACTAGCTGAAATGTTAAAAGTTGCCATAGGGACCTAGATGCCTAACGCCTACTGACTTTGATATTTAAACATCCCGGGCTCCTTTGAAAATCCTCACCACTGAAATTGGAGAGGAAGGAAAAAAATACTTCAAGACAGTCTGGACCCCAGCTCCAGTACGGCACCAAAATCAATGGCCCAATTTTCCCTAGAGGTTAGTGCATTGGATGCTGAGTTCTCTTGAGAGCTGGCCCAGACATGTCCCAGTGAGAATAGCTGAGTGTTAAGCACTTACATGGTCTCATGTCTGCTGGAGTTATCCACCATGCTTGCCACATCCCAGACTCAGAAATCCAAGTGCTGCTGCTCAAATGATGCTTTATTCAGCCCGAGAAACCATGCACTGTAGCAAGAGGAACAGAGACTTTCACCCGCAGCTTTCTCTATGCCCCGTGCTTTTTGTTTATGATGAAGAGTAGATTTGCTTTTGCAAAAAAATATGTTTGCGCTTCATTTTAATACCAAAACAAAGTAAAGTTTGCCATTGGGATTTGAATGTTCAATCTTTGGCATAGCTTAGTTGGTGTCTTAGATGGTATGCTGAAATGGAAAATACAGCACATTATGGTTTGAATGAAATGTTTCTCGTGTTTGTATAACTTTTAATGTAAAACTCCTTCTCAAGTGATCTGCACGTCTCCTTCCTCTTCAGAAGAACCTACTTTAAAAGCAAACCATGACTTCTGAGCCCAGGCATTCTGTCAAATGTACTGGGGAGGGCACAGAACTGTACGACAGATGGTCTCCTACCCTGCTTGCCAACTTCACCCAGCTACCAGGAGACTGGATCAGGCTCTGATGCCAACAAAACAGATACAGATTCTTTTTGAATTTGGGCTTACAAAACAAAGGGTTTGGAACACTGTCCTGTGGTGATTATGTATCTGCTAATGAGGAAGAAAATGAAAAACAGGAAGGCTTTTGAGATACCGTAAAACACTTCCAGTAGGAAAAGTGAGCCAAATCCAACCGAAACAGAGCAGTAAAGACAATGAAAGATGTAAAAAACAGAAGAGTAAAGAGTTTGAATTATTTTAATTTGGGGAAGTGTATCTTAAGGGAAATTAGAAATGAGAGATGAACAATAGTAGAGTGAGAGAACAGAGGGGCAAACGAGAAGGGGAACCTAGAGATTGGATGATAAACTAACTCAGTGTTAATGATGGCAATGAGCATCTCGCTGTCTTTCAAGCCCATGATGTGCCATGACAGCAATCAAGCAGGAACAATATGTAACACCCGGCAGCTGTGGTCGATATTTTTTTGACTTTCTTTGGTATTTCTGACAGCTGCTGTACCAGTAACAGGAAGTAGTTCAGTGACATTCTTTAATCAGTGATGAGTAGCCAGTACCACTATATTGGGGCCAGATGCTGACAGTTCTGTATATGCTGGCCACTTGAGCACAGCACAAAATGTGAATAAGGTTGTCTGGCTCTGGCCTTCGACAAGGACACTGGTTTTGCTGTTGAACCTGTTAGTTTGTAATGAGTCCCTTTGTGGTAAAATTCCACTTCAGCTCTCTGTGCTGATGGATGTGAGCGGAGGTTATTGGCCATCCCGTGAGCAGCATTGTTGGTCTGTGGAATATTGACTGGCATGGGGATGCCTTAGCATGTAGGGCCAGACTCTGGCCTTTAGGCCTAGCCCTGAGTGGGGGTCTTGGCTGGATTGTACGTCAAGGCAGTATAATGCCTCTCACTACACTAGTTTGCGTCTATAAATACAAAATCGACACTATACAAATTATGATTGTAAGGTGCTTTCCCTCAAGCAGTCCATGGAGTGACAGCGTTATCTTGTGGCTAAGGCACTAGAGTAGGTTTTAGGAGTTCTGAGTTCAATTCCCAGGTGTACTTCAAACTTTCTGTGTGACCAAGGAGTGTGCAAGCCACTTAATCTTTCTGTGCCTCAGTTTCCATGTGTAAATTGGGAATGATAATATGCCATTTCTATTTGTCTTTTTCCTGAATCCTCCTCTACTATGTCAGTCAATAGGCAGCAAACTATATAGATGGGTTAATGAGACTTGGTCCAGAATGACCGGAAACATAGTGCTTCACAAACCCACTGCTAATTAGGCCCTGGATCCATTAATCTGATTTTATCTAGTCACTGAATTTGTTCCTGGTGGAAAATATGCAGTTTAGATCACCTATAAAAATCACCCAGAAATGCTTGACAAATGAAAACAAAATATATTCATTTTTCTCTGCATCATTAAACCAATCCATGCTGTAAAGACAGGTGGTTTGATTAATCTACATTTATTTGGAAGGCCAGGTTTACAGTTTAAATTATGAGCTCTATCCCCGCACCTTCCAAATGTGTGTTATTGTGCAGCCTGTAAACTCAATAGTTGGGTGTGCAAGGGAGGCTGCTGCAGCTGATTGGATTAGGTACATGGGAATGAACTGCCTGGCTACCAAGTAGCCAGATCTGGGGGTAAAAAGTGTCTTGCTGAAATACAGGACCTAAAATGACCAGACAGAAAACCAAGAGAGAGATGCAAAACAAGTAGCACAAAATGGCAATCCTAGAACTAGCTAAGCTTGCAATAGAATAAAATTATAAATATTCATAGCAACTAAATGTTTGATCAGTCCTTTTTGCTAATAATGCAGCTCCTGGCTGGACTAACCGCCTTGGCAGGAATTAATATGCAGCATGGCATGGAAGAAATAAATGTTATGAATGTTATGTGACAAGCAAAGCAGTTGAAAGAACAGGCTGCCAGCATTGCATGCTGAACCAGCATGTCTCAGCAGTTGCAGCTAGATGGCATCGTTATCTCACTGTCAATACACATAGGGTACAAACGCTTCCTTTGGCCAGAGGCATTATGTAACTTACGGAGAATATGAAGCATGGTCTTGTCTGAACAACTCTGGGGTCTGTGGCTTGACCGGATTGTAATCTTGCCTGCCACTTTAACTCTCACTCTAGGGGTCTAATCCAGTTCCCATTAAAGTGGATGGGCCTCTTTCCATTGACGTGAATGGGGGTTGGATCTGGCCATACAGCCCTGCTGTTAAGCCCAATGAAGACTCTAAGGCCCAGATCCTGCTGGCTCGAAGCCAAATGTGTGTCAGCTGCTGGCAAGATTGGGGCCTAAACACGCATTTCTAAAAGGCAGTCATTTTAAAAATGCACCAGTCATCACACATGGCTGCAGGATTCCTGCCTGACAGGAGATACATAGGGGAAAACCCTGTGTAGATGCTATGTGATAACAACAATTTATTGCTTGACTCTGAATCAAAATCAGACCCTCTGTTCTCCAGAACACTGTCTTGTTCAGCAAGTCTTTGTGGGTGAAATTGTGCCCCATTGAAGTCAAAGGCAAAACTCCCAATGACTTCAACAAGGCCAGGGTTTCACCCTTTGACGTAATAATACCTAGCTCATCTATCGCGCTTTTCAGCAGCAGATCTCAAAGAGCTTTTGATGGAGGTCAGCATCATTATCTCCATTTGACAGCTGGGGAAACCGAGGCACAGAGGGATGACGTGACTTGCTCAAGGTCACTCAACAGGTGAGTGGCAGAGAAGGGAATAGAATCCAGGTGTCCTGAGTGCTCTATCCACTAGGACACACTGCCTCCCCATAAAATATGCCAAAATGTCCTCCTATCACCAGTGGTTGTGAAAAGCTATCGCATGCTCTGCCCCTCCTACTCACAGTACAGTGTATATATAGCGCTCATAACTCCACTTAGCAACTCTGTTTGGGTCGTTCACAGTTCTGTCTCCAATTAAGGCTAGGCAAGCTGGCCGGCTAGCCTTTAGGTTGGGTTGTTCCCACCTCCTGCTATAGTGCATTTGCAAAATGAGTGCCATTGGAGTTGCGGGCACATGACACCTTGTAGGATCAGGTCCTGAAATTGTAAGCCAAAGGGGCTTTTTGTAAAGTGTTAGGTGCTACTATGGTGCTTTAGAAATCATAAAGAACAATCCTTCTCAGAAGCCCAGTGTACTATATCCTGAGGAGTCACAGCTCTGCTTCATTTCAGGGGCCAGAAGCAGAACCCGTAGTACCGTGGCATAATTTAACTGCTACAGAGGGGAAGCTGTTCCTTCTTGGCACAGGAAAGAGACTCCCCAAGTGCATGGGGGCCAGTCACAGAAGTGAATTGCTGCTGGCCCAAGCCCTGCAGAAAATTGGAACAGGTTATATACAGTTTTTTAATTCAATTTCCGATTGCAAAGGGAAGAAAACTCAGAATTCCTATGGAAAGCCGACCTCTGAAAGTATAACTACTGCATGTGCTTTTAACTTCCTGACATTTCAGCACTTGCAATGATGAGCCCTGGTGTGCTCAGTGCTGGAGCTATTTAATGTGCCCTTATCATAAAAGGAAGAATTGGTTGGGGGAGGAGGGAGATTTAAAAGGTCAGATGCAATGAGGGGTTGCGGGGGAGGGAACCAGAGAAATGCAGAGACTGAGAGTGGAAAATAGAAGCCATTACAGCAAAATAACACAAACAGATATTAGCCAAAAAAATAAAATACAGTGGAATCCCTGGTCAGAAAGTACGGTCAAATGTAGTCTGCCTGCAGAGCGAGTATCATTGGAAGCCTTCTCTCCAATTCCTCAAACATAGAAGAAAAAGATAACGTAGCATGTAGGTCTGGATTACTGAGCAGTGGCAATCCTTACCTAGTAGAAGTTCACATATACATTATTAGCCAGGAGCTAAAAATCTATTTATGTAAAGTTTTATACTCCTCCTGTGCTCAAAGAATAATAAATTGGTTTTCCTCCTGACTTACACTGAATCCCAGGAACATAAAATCAAATGTTATTCATGTTTGGTGGTGGTTGTTTATAGTCAGATCAGTTCATAAAATCACATGCTTGTTATCTGCAAGTTCTAGGATTATGCAGGCTTCTTTCTCTTAAAAGGCGATTTTAGAAAAAAAGAGAGAAACGGTAGCAGCAGCATTGTGTCAAGGTCTTTACCAAGGCTCAGAGGAACTCCCTGCAACTCTGAGCATAAGGATCTAACATGGGGTCATTTGTAATTAAAACACGTGTAAGACAGCGTCAGTGAAAGCTAGAATTCCTGAAATGTGTGCACTGGCATGTTTTGCTGCAAATTTAAAACTGGGTCTATATGAATAATTCCCCCCTCCCCCCCCCAAAAAAAGCACCCCAAACATGTATTACTGCAGTATCTCTGAATCCTAATCATGGACCAGAACCCCGTTGTGATAGGTGCTATCCAAACACAGAATGAAAAGACAGTCTTTCCAAAGAGCTTCCAATCTAAGTGTAAGACAAGAGACAACAGCTAAAGACAGACCAAGGAGTAAAAGGAACCAATGAGACACTATGGGTCAGCAGAATAGGCTGTTAACCAGGAGCAAAATCCTCGTGACATTTTTTGGCGGTGCCCCAACAAAGCAGAGTTTTAAGGAGGGATTTGAAGGAGGCTCTAATAATGAGTGTTGTGGATGTTTACAGGGAGCTCTTCCCAAGCGTGAGGCCCAGCATGGGCTGCATCACAAAAGAGCTTCCTTGAAAATGTAACTGGTGGGCAATGGAAGCTGGCAGCATTGGCCAATCTGAGGTGAGCATCGGCAGCTTGATAGCAAATCAGAGACGATAGGAAGGGTGGGGAATGACTGTGAACGGCCTTGAAAGTGAAGATAAGCCGCTTTTGTTTGAAGCCAGTGGAAGGATACAAAGAGAGGGGTGACATGGCCAAGGCAAAGGGCTAGGCAAACAGTCGTGGTAGCAGCATTCTGAATGCATATGAGAGGGGCACGTTCGCATTTGTCAAAGCCAGCGAGTCTTCTTTTCTCAAGACTAAACATGCCAGGTTTTTTTTAACTTTTCCTCATAGAAAGATTTTACATAATCCTAACCCTGTTTGACTTGGCTGTCTGGGTGGGAGCCCAAGGCTGGGTTGGTTTAAGGGAGCTGTGTTTTGGTTTCTGGGTCACCAGGAAGGTATTGTAGAAGCTGTTTTGTTGCTGGTGTGGGGAATCTAATTATTAGAACAAACCACCAGTTTGGGGGATCATCTGCTGCATTCGTTGCAGTTTTCCCTGATTGCGTGATCTCATTGCGACCCGCCACCCCAGGCAGCACGTTCAGTTATATTATTGGTTTTATTTTTCTGTCTTTTGGCTCATCTAGTAGGATATTCTTAAATGATTCCCAATGATCATTCATATTTTTCTCATTAAATTCTTCCTTCCAGATGATTTGGCTCATAGTTGTATTCAGCTTTGTGATATTGGCCCTGTTAAAGCACCAACTATATATCTCTCTGGTCTGCACTTTATTCTGCTTACAGAGTACAGCTGTGATCAAGTCATGATCACTTGTACATAAGCTATCATTAATTTTTAGTTCTCTTTATCTATTAGGACAAGGCCTAATAAAGACTTCCCTGTGTTGGATGCCGCACTTTTTGAGTTAGAAAATTGTCATCTCTAATGTTTAGAAATTCCAAGGATGTTTTAGCGCTGGCGGCATGAGACCTCCAGCTAGTGTCACTTGCCGCAAAACCCCCATGACCACACAGTTCGGTTCCCTACACATTGTAGATGGGTGCCTAAGGAAGCCATCATCCTATTCCTTTGTGTGATTTGGTGGTCTGTAGCAGACAGAATACCCAATATTGGGCTTTATCTGTCATGACATTGATCCATATGCACTCAAGGTCATTTTCGTCCAAGTTTTCAGTGAGTTGGAAACAGGTAATGCCATTTTTGAGAGTGCTGCATTCCCTCCTCCTTTTGCCCACTTGGTAACTTCTTGAATGAGTTATAACCATTGATTTAAATATTCCAATCATGTGAATCATGGCACTGGGTTTCAGGAATACCAACTAGATCAACTTTATACTCATAAAGAGGAATTCCTCTTGCTTGTTACCCAGGCTCCTAGTGCTGGTGTATAAGCCATTCAAGAATTTCTTCTCTTCATGTCCTTTGGTTCCCTGATCAGTGTGGTTCTCAAGGTCTCAATGTTGTGTTGAGCACTCATATCTTCTGTCTTTTTAGCCTTGCCCTTTGCTATAAGTTTAACCCCCTCCTGACTGCTCTAGCCATGAGCAGGTTTGTATGATAAGGTTGCTTGTGATTGTGCAGAAGTCAGGAGCCATGGGGTGATTTATGTGTGTGTTATGTTCCCAAAGCTCATGCTTCAGAGTTTCAGATGGTCACTTGTAGGGATCTGGGAGGGATTTTCCCCCCAATGTATTCTGGGTGGTTGTTTGGTTTTGTTCTCCTTCCTCTGAACGGAGGGGTGGCCATGGCTGGAGATGGGACACTGGATGGGGTGGGTCAGTGCTCTGAGGCAGCACTGAGTATTCTCTCTCTTAGGTGCTTGGCTGGCTGGTTCTCACTTACATATGCAGGGTTTAATTGATGGCCAGATGTGGGATTGGGAAGGCATTTTCCCCAAGGACAGATTAGCAGTGACCTTGGGGGTTTGCTGCTTTCCTCTGCAGGGTGGAGTGAGGGTCACTTGCTGGGATTATTTGGGTATATTTCACTTAATGAACTCCCTGCTATTGCTGGAGCCTCAGGCATTGGTTCACCTGAACCCCTCAAATTCTCTGCCTGTCCCCCATAATAGATCAGTCTCACACAGGCTATAAGGCTTTGGAATAATTTTGGTTGTTGGGTTTAATGTGTGGGTGCTGCATGGTGTTGGTGGCTAGTGGCATGCAGAATGGAAGAAGAGATGATCTGGTGGTCAGTTCTGGCCTTAAACTCTATGACTCAGTTCTCCAATTTGCTATGGTTGTTTTGAATTGTAATCATGTCCTCCAATGTTCTAGCAACCCCTCCCATCTTGGGTCATCTGCAAATTTTATAGCGTACTTTCCACTCAGTTATCCAAGTCATTAGTGAAAATATTGAATAGTACCAGAGCCAGAACAGATTACTGTGGGACCCTGCTAGATACGTCTTCCCAATTTAACAGTGAACCATTGATCACTACTTTTTTAATATGATCTTTTAACCAGTTGTGCACCCACTTTACAGTAATTTCATCCAGACCACATTTCCCGAGTTTGCTTATGAAAATGTCACGCGAGACAGTTTCAAAATCCTTACTAAAATCAAGATATGTTATGTGTACTGCTTCCTCGCCGATCCAGTAAGCCAGTAACCTCGTCAAAGAAGGTAATTAGGTTGGTTTGGTATGATCTATTCTTCACAAAGTCATGCTGGTTATTACTTATTGTCCTATTATCCTCTAGGTACATACAAATTGATAATTGGTTCCAGTATCCTTCCAGGTATTGAAGTGAGGCTGTCTGGTCTATAAATCCTGTTTGGGCCCCTTTTTAAAGATAGGTATTGTGTTTGCCGTTTACCAGTCCCCTGGGACCTTACCCATCCTCCAGGAGTTCTCCAAGACCATGTCTAATGCAGGGATTGGCAACCTTTGGCACGTGGCTGTCAGGGAAATCCGCTGTCAGGCCGGGCAGGTTTGTTTACCTGCAGCGTCTGCAGGTTTGGGCGATGGCAACTCCCACTGGTCGCGGTTCGCTGCTCCAGGCCAGTGGGGGCTGCGGGAAGCGGCGTGGGCCGAGGGATGTGCTGGCCGCCATTAGCCGTTGGCTCTAGCTAGTCTCCCAGCTACCTTCAGCTCACCAGCCACATCCCTTACCAGCCACTGGGAGCCGGTATGCTTTTTAAAGGCCGTGCTCCGCACGCAACTGGCATGAGTGACCTCCCCACACTTCTCACTCAGCCACCTCTAATCACTGGCCTACTAAAAAAAGAAAACGCACGGCTCTCACTGTCAAAATGTCCAAACATTTCTCAGAACTGTTCTGCAATTTCTCACCTTTGTATTTAGTGCCCGTCTTTGAAGAGCTGTTGAGATGTGTGAATGTTGCAGTATGCAGTGTCATTGTAGCTGGGGCAGTCCCAGGATAAATCACCCACCTTGTCTCTGAATGTTGTAGCACATATAGACACTGGTTCATTTAGTCTGGTATCATGCCCGCCACAGAAAAACACAAATACATTGTAAGCCGCTTAATCAGTCAGTAGAGTAAGACAAAAAAACCGAACAAACAAACCACAAATCTCCTGACACGATTTTTTTCATCTTGGCCATGATCCAAAGCCTACTGAGGGTAAAGGAAATTGACAATGCGCTTAGGACCAGCTCATTTATGTTCAAAGCATAAGGGTTGATAGATGTTTTAATTGTGTCCTGCGTATCGTAGTGTCACTGTAGACTCCAATTGTAGCTATTTTTTAAAACTTGCTGAGCTGGTAGCTACAAATATAAACTGTATTTTATTAAACAGAGAAACTTTGTTAAAAAAATTCAGGCTATTGCAGATCCTTCCATCTTGATTATTCTAGTTTTGGGCATGTCCTACTTGCCTCTGAAACCATTGACTCAATTCAATAGCAACAAATCACGCCTAACCAAACTGTTGAGTTCTCGCGTGCTGCACAACCTTTAGAATATGGGGAAACCGCACTGGCACAACTGGATTCCAGATAATGTTTATTAATGATGCATAAATATACAAGTCCTAATTCCTATATACACCACTGCTATGGAAGCATTCTGGAAGGTTCTTTATTGGGCTTCCCTGGGATATTACCCAGCTCCTAAATGTTACACACCCCATTGTTAAAGAACGTCCAAAATGGGGTATTTCTACCTACTGTAGGGACAATGAGTATCTTGCTGGTCACGCATGCAGCCTGTCCTGTCTTTCTATAGTTACTGGAAATGTTAGCACAGATCAAACATGTAATTGGTGGAGATCAGCAAATTGGCCTGGACAAAATACTAAGCATCACACCTTTTATTGAGGTTTAAAAAAAGTTGACTCTGTTCTACAGTTACAGTGTTGCCATCTCCAAGCATTCAGAAATCATGAGTCAGGTCCCAAAAGTCCTGAGATTGGCTTGGAAATCACGAGACTTTAAAAATTAATGAATTTGGGGTTCCTTTATTAGCCTTCTGGTTTCTAAGCCTTTGGGGTACACTTGGTTCATGTTTTCAAGGTTTTTTTGTGCAATTATGAAACCTAAAATCTTGCTTTTTTTTTTTTTTAGGATGAAAGCAGAGACTTTCATGCAATCTGTTGACTCAATCAGCTGAGTCTGTGAGAAATTCCATTGTGAGATTTGTGATAAAACGGCCAGAGTTGGCAACAGTGCCATTAAGTAGGCCCACTTTGGGGGCTTATCTGAACCAGGATGAGTTCCTGAAGGGTGAAATGATATGAATTACTTCCTGGGGTGAAAAATACATTTCCCACTTTAGATAAATCTCTTATTTTGGGAAACTGAACATCATATCAACAGCTAAAAATCCATCTATTACTGAATATACAGGGACTGGTCATAGTAACGGATCTTTTCAGCTAAGTCTAGGAGCCTAAAATCTCTAGTTTTAGCTGAACCCGGCACTTTCATTCTTGGCTGTAGCTCAGCATCTCTCCCCTTGAAATACCTACGAGTGGACCAAGGCCAAAAGACTGTCTAACTTTACAAAGCTCTGGTTCCTGATCATCTTTCCTGGGGACACTTTAAGGTATTTGCTGGAAGGCAATGTCCCAGAATGCTCAGAATTGCTCTTAAGAACAGTTTGTACTGACTTAAAAAAATCTTTAATTCACTTAAATACCCCTCTCTGCAAAGAATTTTAGGAACTTATTTGCAATTGTTTTCTCTTTGACTTGTACCTGATTGAAATATCAGTGTCTTTTATTCTGAATGAGCTCAGGGTAATGCTTGCTTTCACTGAGGCCATAAACTTCTGGTTTGTAGGCCCCAGTTCCTTGAGGAATTTAGGGTGTGCTTAACTTTAAGCATGTGACTTCAATGGGACCGCTCATGTAGTTAAATGTAGGCATGTCTATAACTGAAGCACCTTTCTGAATCAGCGTCCAAAGGAAGTGTCAGGAGAAATGAAAATATTAGTCCTCCAATTGGATGTGTGTGTGTATGCTGCATGGGAGTCCATTGAATTCAGTAAAAAGCTGCATGGATGTAAGGACTGTGTGTATTTGGTTGGAAGACTGAGGCCTAAATAAATTATCTCTCTCTGTGTGTGTTTTGTGTAGGATTCCTGAACTTGGTCTTCTAGCTATGTGTGAGTTGGAATTATTGCAAAGCAATGTCTGTTCCTTCTGTGAAAGGATATCTTGCTCACACTGCACAGCTTGTTGCAGTGATCTGACAAAATCAGTATATATCCTTAGCATGAAATAAACAAGAGTGGGAAAGTTATTTAGTATGTTGGCAGTCCTGCTGATTTCATTTTTCTTGTACTTCACTGAAAGCATTGTTAGGCTTGGCATTCTTAAGTTCTAAAAATATTTTTTTTTCAGGAGACGTGGGGATCTTTTATGCATGGGAAGTCACCTGAGGAAACTTCCTTTGATAACATTTTCATGAGAGTCCAACAAAAACAAATATTTCCAATATACACCTTCTCAATGCAAGAATGAGAACTTTCTTAAAAAGAATTTTACTCTTTATTTTTCATATATTCACAGCACAGACACAGAGACAGTAGCCAAAAACATAAAATACTCTTGCTGCAAGGCTGAAATATAACACTATTTTATTTCTTAGAATCCGGAATGAGAACACACAAGAACCCCCAAACACACAGAGAAAACAGGCTACTCCCTAAAAAAAAATGGAGGCATAGCTCACCCTACCTCTAGTCTGTCTGTGTGCAGAACTGACTGTGACTTGCACGCTTCCCTCCTAGCCTGCAAGCAGCACCAGGAAAAGCCCTGAGAATTTAAAGTGATAGATCACAACTAACTGTAGTTGTCAACAGACGACATTTCTCTCCAGCAATATCCTGGACAGAGAATGCCTGGGAGATGACAAAATCTGATAACAAAATCTCCTCAGACAGATAGTTCCCAGCAATCCAGGAAGCTTTTCAGAGGGACAAGTCCAATGATGTAAAAATCCACAGGGCTCTGTCATGCCCCATACACTGGATGTGTGGCAACCACCAAGCAAGGAAACAACTGTGCTTATTGATGCTGATCATACTTCCTGCTTATTTTGTTAACTGTGGCTGATTTTCAACTAACCGAAAATGTTTGTGGATTTTCAGTTTTGGGTCTTTTTTAAAAATTTATTTTGGTTCTCAGTTGCCAAAAATCAAAAAGAAATCTTGGTTTCACAATAAATAGTTGATTTTATTTTTGCTGACAGCTTTATTAAGCCCTTGAATGGTTTCCCTTTGCTGATGTGCAGTTGGGTGAGTGGCCGCCCTGATGGTTGCTGTATGTTGGGTCATAATCAGGTGTCCTTCTCTGTGCCCAAAAACCTCTTAATACCACTGTGATGATTTTCGGGGTACCCAGGACTCTGAGTCATCATGTTACCCTCGTGCCTTCAGTGTGTGGGAGCCTTGCTTGGTGCTGAGCTGGGAGCCAGCTTCCTGACTTGACAGCCTGTCAGTCACCCAAACCCTCTCCTCTGGGCAATACTAGCCCTTACTTTGCTTTGCAGGTTAACAATGGGTGCACACCAGTCCCTGAGCCCAGGGCCGCCCAGAGGATTCAGGGGGCCTGGGGCAGAGCAATTTTGGGGGCCCCTTCCATTAAAAAAAAAAGCAATACTATATTCTCATGGGGGCCCCTGCGGGGCCCAGCGCAAATTGCCCCACTTGCTCCCCCCCCCACAGGCAGCCCTGAGAAAAATAAACCTTCTGCATCTTGGCACAAACCCAGTTTTGAGAAAACTTCTTTACAAGGTATCACTGGTTCTCGGCATCAGCTAGTGCTAAAAGGCACTAAAGCTCATTAAAAGGGTTGGACAAATATTTTCCGTCAAAACTTTTTCTGGATCGAAAACTAGGGGTTTTTAAAAAGCAGAACAAAATCACAGCCAATGTCTGGTTTCCTTCAAAATTTGTTGTGGTTTTTTTAATTAAAAAGCTGAAATTAGTCTGCCAAAACCGAAATATGGTTTGGGGTTTCAGAAATGTGTGGCCAAATATTTGCTTCTTGCTGTGTTTGATTGTTTAAAGAAACAATAAAAAAATTCTGCTTAAAAAAATCCAAAGCTTTTGAACCACCTCAGCTTGTGACCAAATGCCTGAGCCTATCCAGTCAGAGATTTTTCCAGGTTTCTGATACTCTGCTGGCTTCCTTGGCTCTCATCCATCTCCATAACTTTGGGTTCATTTAGGTTAGAACATAAGAACAGCCATACTGGGTCAAACCAAAGGTCCATCCAGCCCAGTATCCTGTCTACCGACAATGGCCAATGCCAAGTGCCCCAGAGGGAGTGAACCTAACAGGCAATGATCAAGTGATCTCTCTCCTGCCATCCATCTCCACCCTCTGACAAACAGAGGCTAGGGACACCATTCCTTACCCATCCTGGCTAATAGCCATTAATGGACTTAACCTCCATGCATTTATCTGTTTCCTAGAGACTGGCTCCATGGGGTCCCTCACAAACTGGAGACGGTTACTGTGGGTTTGTCTTTAGTATAGACTATGTACATACTGCACGAACTGGGCATTTGAGCTTGTTCCAGAATCTGTGATGGGCCTATGTTGTGAAAACTGAAATGCTCAAAATAGCACATGCATGTGAATGGACACAGGGTGCTAAAATTAAATTAACCCAGGGGTTCTCAAACTGGGGGTCAGGACCCCTCAGGGGGTCACGAGGTTATTACTGGGGGTCGCGAGCTGTCAGCCTCCACCTCAAACCCCACTTTGCCTCCAGCATTTATAATAGTGTTAAATATATTAAAAAGTGTTTTTAATGTATAAGGGGGGTGGTGGTCGCACTCAGAGGTTTGCTATGTGAAAGGGGTCACCAGTATAAAAGTTTGAGAACCACTGAATTAACCCCTCAGAAGCCTCAGGGAATGCAGGGGGGGGGTCTTCCTTGGTAGGATTGGGAAGGATATTGCTCTTCTCATGTGATCCCTCCCCCAGTGGCTAATTTTAAATGAAGCTACTTTCCCCTGACATGAATCTCCCTATGGCACTGAAATTACATATAGACTATAATTTGGCATTGTGAAGTGAAAAGGACGGTAGCCCTAATGGAAAAGCTAACAGCTTGGCTCTTCTGCAAGCCTCAAACTGCTGAATGAGCTTTAGGGTAGGGAAGGCTGTGCCTCCCAAACAGCCTGGCTCTGCCCCCTATCCGACCCCCACCCACTTCCTGCCCCCCGACTGCCCGCCCCTACTCAGAATCCCCAACCCATCCTGCTCCTTGTCCCCTCACCGTCCCCCAGAGACCCCGCCCAACCACCACCCCAGGACCCTACCCCTGCTCCCTGTCCCCTGACTGCCCCGACCCCTATCCACGCCCCGCCCCCCGCTGAGTCCTGACAGACCCCCCGGAACGCCCACAATCCAACCCCCCCGTTCCCTGTCCCCTGACCGCCCCCCTCAGCCTCTGCCCCCTCCCTGTCCCCTGATTGTCCCTGGGACTCCCTGCCCCGCAGCCAACACCCCTGGCCCCGGCCTCTTACCCCGGCTCCCCCCTCACCCGGAGCCTCAGCCCATCCAGGAGTTTCGCTTGACAGCTGCAGCATGGCTCCGGCGGGGCCCCAAGCCCCTCCCTGCTCAGAGCCGCGGGGTCAGGGGGCGGGGCTGCGAGCGCCAGGCTGAGCGGAGGGAGCTCAGGCCCCGCTGGAGCTCGTAGCCCCGCCCCCTGACCACACGGCTCTGAGCGGGGCGGAGCTTAGGGGCCCCACCTGTCCAGGGACGCTGCTGGATGCGCTGAGGCTCCGGGAGAGGGGCAGAGACTGGGTCAGGCTGGGGCCGGGGAGGGAGCCTCAGCCATTCTCGTGGGGGCCCCTGCGGAGCCCGGGGCCTGGGGCAAATTGCCCCACTTGCCCCCCCCCTCTGAGCAGCCCTGCCTGAGCCCCTTTGAAGGGATTCCCTATAGTGTCCAGTCCCATGCTTGCCAGAAAGTCCAGGCGTGGATGTCTCATGACATGCTACTTCAGTATCAAGAAGGAGTCACAAGCAGTTTGCGACACTGAAAGTCAAAGAAAAGGAAAAGATTGTTCTTTTCATCAATGAAGGAATTGTAGAGACTGCCAAAGGCCTCTGCTCACGTATGGTTTGGCAGTGGGAGCTGACCAATGACCACCGGCATCGAAAGCCACAACAAGGATTCCAATGATCTTAGCAATCTCCCTAAACAAAGGTCTCTGGTCTTCTCAGCTACATCAGAAATTCATGCCATGCAACGTATTTCATCAAGTCACCACGAGAGAAGGACTCAGCCTGGTTTTGCTTCTCTGCTGACCTGAACGTTCAGGTTCTTCTTGGTTTATGGGGCCCCCTAACTTACTGCTGATTCTCTTATCAATACTGCCTAGTAGGACCTTGTAACTTCTACTAACCAACCTCCAGGTTTGAGGATCTGCAGAAGCAAGTCCCAATGAAGAAAGGAAAGTTATTCACCAACAACTGAAGTTCTTTTCTTAATACAGGCCTCACCTCTGCAGATCCACACCCACCCACCTTTGCTCAGTGCTCTTCCAGGTCTTTGCAGGGAGCAGAGGGCAATTGGATTTGCAATGCCTTATAATGGTCTTACAGCAAACATTCAGATAGCCAAGAGGGCATAGATGGGCCCCCAACAAATGCTGTTTTCTGAAGGGTTCCTGGGCTTGCATTGAGGCAGGCACTCAAGTGGATCTGCAGAGACAATGAGGCAGATCCTCAGTGCTCTAATATCACAGCTTCTGAAGATCTGCCCCAATATATTTCAATTTCTGGAGAGTAACTCTTTGTTTAGAACCTCAGAGGTTTGTGTTCACTTCTCTGTGAAGGTGCATTTGCATGCAAAGAACCGCAGGGATCCTTTCACTTTCTAAAACGGGTTCTTCTACTCCTAATAGTCATACCTGGTCTAACCTGTATCTGAATATCAGTAGTGGTGGTGATACTACCTCTCCCAGCTGTCTACTTCCCTGCTGGCTTTTCTCACTGTGCAGATTTTCACAGTTGCTAACCTAGTCCTTCCATAGCATCACATCCTTGTTCATTATCCTACCATCTTATGAGAGTATGAATAAGTCCTTCCCTTGATTTATACTGCCTGGAAGGTATTTGGAACCCTGATCACATCTTTCCTGTGTCCCTCGTTTTGCTGACAATATACAAGTAACTCTTTCACGTTCCGCTCCACTTCTTCTTCTTTTCATTGCCTTTTTTTTATTTATTATTTTGTTCTTTCTAAACTGTGGAGACCAGGAGCTGAATCCTCGGCTGGCATAAATGGGCTCATGAAGTCAATGGCTCTGCACCCATTTACCCCAGCTAAGGATCTGGCCCTAGAATGGCACATGATATTTCAAGTGCAGTTGCACTAGGGCTGTGTCTTTATCTGTTTAGTGCCTTGTGTGATTCTTGCTAGCCTTGAGATTAATCCACAATATGTTATGGTTGTTTTTTTAAATTTCCGATAACCTTATAAAGGCCTTTGAGTACAGCTGTTCTTTGTGGGATTTAGGCACTCCTCTTACTGCAGCTGTATCAGTGGCACTATTCCTTAATGGGTCATTCTGTTAATATACATTAATACATGACATCAAAGGTTACTCTTACAGCATAAGCACTAGTATCTTCTAGACTCTACAGCGAGAGGCAGCAAGTGGCTGAAATATGACTGGTGGAAAATATCCCTGCTCAACTGGAATGTTTCATGTGATGTAACTACTAATCCCCTGCATTAGGCTGTCAGAACTCCTAGCATGCAAGAGTTGCACCAAACCCACTTGGCATGATCGGATTGTTTTGGAACATGGCGGTGGTGTGGTGGCTAACCTTGCCGTTGCATTGATGATGAATGAGCAGCTGTATCGGCACAGCCCCTACCCTAACATGCTTGCTGTCTAAATAGCCAAACAGACAAAAACATACTTGCAAAATGTTCCCATTGACACAACAGCTGAAGTGATGCGAAGACAATGAATAATTGCTAAGTGAAGATCATGAATGATTTTTCATGAGGGGTCTCTCCATAGGTGCTGGAACTCAGGGTGCTGCCACACCCCCTGGCTTGAAGTAGTAATAACAACCCAAATGCCTGGTTTCCACCTCCAGCACCCCCACTATAAAACCTGTTCCAGCATCACTGGGTCTCCAGGTTGGAAGTTCAATGATAGGCCAATAATCTATCTGCTTGCTCTAAAAAAAATAAGTTGCAGGAACACAACAAGGGAGCCATTCCAACAAACAGCATGCCAAAGTCACAGTACTTAGAGGGAAAACATAGGGACTTAACCACATTGTGAGCTGCAAAGAGCAGCCCAGGATAGACAGGGATCATGGAGTCTTGTTCATGCCCTACGTGATATTTGACGGTATGGGAAGGATTCCGATATGTACTTTGGGTGCCTTTCGAAAGAGCTGGGCGAATTATTCTCCTTAGAACGGTATGCAGGCCAGGACCCTCTGCAGGAGGACTCTGCTTCTCCTGTGTGTGTGTTTTGTAGGTAGGCCAGTGGCCGGCACCATTCCTCACCTCACGCTTCGCTGCACAGGACTGATGCTTTGGGAACAGAAGCTGGATCAAGGGAGCACATGGTAGATTCCAAGCAAGACACCAATAATATTACTGTTCCGGGCGCATGTGATGGCATATAGATATAAAATGCTTTAAAAGAGAGAAACAAAGTTGGGAGGAAGGATAGCCTTGTGTTTAAGGCACTGTGGTAGGGTTTACTTCCACAGACTTCTCATGTGACCCTGAGCACAGTGGTTAATATCTCACTGCTTCAGTTCCCCCATTTGAAAAAAAAGAAATAATAATATTTGTCTGTCCTGGCTGTCCTGAGTACAGGATCTGTGCGTGTGGCCTCTTAGTATGTGTATGTACAGCACTGAGCACATGAGACAACAAATCTTGGTTGGAGCCTCTGGACACTAAGACACAAATAATGAATAATAACACAGCTAGCTGTTCTTACTCTTAGGAATGGGAAGAGCCCCTCACACTGCAGAAATGAGGAGAGCTGTTCTGAACCCAATCAACGCTTAAGGCCAGTCCTCAGCTGCTGTAAATCTACTAGGCTCCCTTCAGTTCAACAGAGCTTCCCTGAAGTTCACCAGCTGAGATCTGGACCATCACTGTGCGCACAATAAGTGACCATGGCTAAAATAGGGCTGATCAGAAAGATTATTTCTTAATGTGGCAAACTCTTAATTTTTCATGCTCTGGAAAATGAAGCCAATATTGAAATGGCCATTCCCATATTCTGATGTGCAACCAACTCAGGGCTAGTTGGCAGCTCAAGCAGGAAAAACGAGGCTATTTGTCTTTCCCAATTTATGTGTCAGATCTGTAACTATAAATCATTGTGACTGTGGAGACAGGCTTTTAATTAAATGACAGCCATAAGTCACTTTTCCTGGAGCTCTTAAACCAGCTCCTGCTTTGTAAAAAGCTCTCTAATTTGGCTATGATGTTTAAAATCTATGAATATGTTCCCTGTGATGCTCAAATTCCTATACAATTTCCATCTTGATTTCGTCCTTGTTCATTGTAAAATGTGTTCTGGAGCACTGCAGAAACCCACATTTTAGGCACATTATTTATCATTTCTCTGCATTCACAGGTTTAAAAATGCTTAAGTATTTATCAATAGGAAAATACTTTCAATTACAGCTATACAGACATTCATAGGAAATGCAATTTAACAGACGTAGATTATAAAATGCTTTGAAAGCATTTTATTGGATTAGCCATACCATACATAACTATGTTTTCAGATGCATGTTGCAGAGAAAGAAACTGAACTGTTCTGGAACACGTCCATCAAGGACTAAAGGACTGCAATAGTCAGACCTCTTATTGCGTAGAAGGCACTGGCTCAGTATGGGATTACCAATAAAATACTGAACCAACTAGTCCTCATAAACTTGGATATAGTTTGCAGTGGTGGCTATTTCAATCAGTTCTAATTGTTGTAGTGAGATTGTCAAGCCTCTCAAGATGGCATCCCATGTTCTACTATGTCACCCTGAACCTCAACAGAACTGAGGGGATCATTAGGCACTTCCGTGGCACATATTCTGCAGTTGGGTTTGACTGTGTCAAATTATGAAAAGTCTCTGGCACCTAATGGCCACCTTGTGTAGGCATTTACTGTTTATTGGTGATGCCAAGGGGTCTGTTACCAGTTTAAACTTACCAAAATACTGAAAATATTCATGGGAATTTCTCGTGTGTACAAACTCTCACTAAATCTCTTCATCTGAGTCACCAGGTCTCAGCATCTCCAAGCTGTCTGGAGTGATATGCCTCAGATGATCCCCATGTAACTGGAGTAGCATCCTCTTGCCTGTGGAGTTGGAAATCTCATCAAACACCATTACTTCCAATGTGGTTAATGGACTCTTTGGTTCCTCAAATGTGCAATCCTCTGCTTTATCCTAGATCAACAGAGTTTTTTCTAAGCAGTGTGCATAAGGAGCTTGGGGGGTTGAGGACAAAAAAGGTGCAAATCTGTTCCAAAACATTCATCATTGCAAGGAGGCACATCAGGTCTGTTATCGTTTTAGGGGGCAGCACTTCAGCATTTGGTCTCACTTTTTCTGGGCACGCCCTTCCCCCACTTTATCAGTAACATGCCCTAAGAACTGTCATAACATACATTTTTCTCTATTTAATTTCAGCATCCTTAACTGCCTTCATAACTCATTTGAACCTCACATATTGTCTTCCTTTGTCTTCCCATAAATGGAAATGTCACCTGTATAAACGTGCACTCCCTCCAGGCCTTGCAGAATGTTACTTGTGATGCTGAATGGGAAACAAGGAAAGCAATATCTTCTCAATGGCACTATAAAAGTTGTCAGGTTAGCAGTGTTGGGGTGGAGCAGAACTTGCCAGAGTCCACTGAAGAAAATGTTGTTGCACCAGTTAACTTGGAGATGACGTATCCCATGGTGGCAAGAATCAGTTCCCCACTTCTGCTTCACTAAGGGCAGATCTATGCTAGAGAATTACGTTGCTCTAGGGTGTGAAAAATCCACACCTCTGGGTGATGCCGTTATACCGGCGTATGCACCGGTGTAGACAGTGCCATGAAGCCCTCCCACCAACAACTGCCTCTTGCGGAGGTGGATTAACTACGCCAATGGGAAAGCTCTCTCCTGTCAGCATACAGCATCTTGCATTAAGCTGAGATGCTGCAACATTTTAGTGTAGACTTGTCCTGAGTGTCATTACACAGATACAGACATGACCGTTTTATTTAAAACAACAGACACCATAGGGGCACCGCTGTATTGCATCTGTAATGTGCTCTACTACTCTATTCATCTCAAGCCTGTCCTCTTCCTCCTTCAGTTTGAGAGGCCATGGATTTGGCAGCACTCAGGGCTGTATTCAACATTTTCAACAGAATTTGCATTAGCTATTGTTTTATTATGATGATACTCCTCCCACCAGGGATTTGTTGGGTTTTCCCAATGATAATGCCCAGAGACTGTGGGTTCATTTTCCCCTTTCCATGTGCTATTTTTTGCACGTAAGTTGATGCTTTACCCATCTGCCGGCCATTTCACAAAACTTGGAGGTCCTGATGCATAACAACTGGTTCTGCAGGAATCAGGGTATTTGGTTACAAACAGTAAAAATTATCATAAATGCGCATGAAAAAAGCAATTACTTTGGCTTTACAAACTAGAAGCAGTTTAGCAGAACAGATGGGTTACATAAATCTGGCAAAAACAAGGGCACAAGGTGGCGTACAGCAAAGGATGAGAACTAGCTTTGCTGCAATGAAGTATTTGCCTTAGCTGGAAAGTTGTCCATGTTCCCACTCTTTCAAAATAATGACTGGGATCTGCAGACATGGCTCACCTCTGTATCCTGTTGCTGAACTTACTGAGCTGTCCATGAAACTCCTCTTGCTAACACATTGCTAACCATTACCCTCAAAACCTCTTACTTTACTTTGCTACTGGTTTTTCCCTAACTAAATCCTATGCCATTCTCAATTCCCAAATCTCTAAGTTAACTTCCTGCCATAATAACTGTCCTCTGGTACCATTGCTCTATTTATAATGCTCTGTGTTGCACCATTCTGTTTTGGTTTCAGTCCTTCTAGTGATGTTGCATCAAAATCGATCTGTTTCTAATGTAAATGGTTCCCTTAATCCAATAAGACTTTGGCTCTTGAATATTGCCTGCGAGACCATAACTCTAGTCACTATGGATGAGGTTAGTCTGGTCAAAGTGGCAAATGGAAGAGGTTTTATGTCAGGTGTGACAGTGAATAATCCATATTTGTAATGTTTTGCTCACTCTGGAGGAGTGTATGTCAAATAATTGTAGAAGGGCATGGCCAAAGGCTAGCCAACAGTTCTGCTGCATTGGCACCGTCTCCTGAATTAATAGATTTTAAGGCCAGAAAAGATTATCAGATCATCTAGTCTGGCCTCTGGTTATCCCTGCATCGAGCCCAACAACCTGGGTTTGGCTAAAGCATCTATTCCACAAAGGCATCCAGGCTCGATCTCAAGACACAAAGAGATGGTAAATGTGCCACTTCTATCATAAAATGGAGAACATGGCAGCTACTGTCATCTTTAGTGCAAAGGTCTAGCTCCCAAAGGGCTCAAGCGTGACGTGCTTCATTTTGACTGAACAGCCAGTCCCCATGATTAGAATAATTAATTTCATGTTGTACCTTATAGTGTTGAGGCGACATCACCCCTCATTGTTAAACAGGAGCTATATGGTGTAGGCATAGATCTTGCTGGGCATGAGGAAACGTGTATATATCTTGGTCTGAGTGCAAGGTTAAACTGTGAAGCTGTGTGCTGGAGATGGTGTTTGGAGGCTAGTTGAGATGAGTGGGAACAGCCTGAACTGATAAGCTTGAAATGTAGATAAGGTGCGGACATAAAGAATTGGTCCTTATATGATCTGCAAAGCAATTGGTCCTTATGTGATCCATACAATGTCCAAACCAGTTAGATTCAAGAAGTACAGATGTTAGTAGCTAGAAAAATGTACATAAACCGTGTAGAGTGATTTGGAATATTGGTGCATGCCCAATAAAGTAACCTGAGTGACGAGCTGCAGTTGGACTGAGGTTTTGGGGATCCAGAAAACTGGATGAAGCATTCTCCCAGGTCGGGATGAAGTGTTCAGATAAGCCGAGTGGAAAAGGTCTGGGAAGGAATCCCAACATATGGGTCACATTGTTCAGCCCCAAGTATGTAACCTGGCCATGCTTTTGTCAGAGTATTCACAGGTAGTTTTAAGAACTTGTCATCATTTTTGTTTGTTTGTTTTTCTCCCTCAGGTCAGGTGCAAATTCCTTGAAGGAGCTATTTCCCACATACATGCTTTACAAATAAAACTTGGCCTTTGTTGTAATTGTCAGCAGGCCAATTTCAGAGCAATTTTACGTTGCAGGAACAGCTTGTTTTGTGTCAATCTGCAGCTGTATTTGCAGAGTGCACTATGGATTATTACTGTTGTGTGTTCATGTTTTCAAGCTTGGCAATATTCTGTTTACATTTGTATACTGATTTGATTATTCACAAGATTCAGTTGAAGAGGTTTAACAGGTCTTTGATTTAGGCTTAAAATAAGCAGTTTAAGGTGTTTGCATTTATTTCAAACACCTCTTATGTGATAAAGCACAATTTCATAGCTAAAAGAGAATTATTCTTTACACATAACACAGGGGTGCTTTAGTGGGAAGCATCATGTCTTTATGTGTGGTGCGTGTTTCTGAGCTATTAACAAGAAAACAGGTGCATTCGGTGTCCTATTGATCTCAGAATTACCTGATTGGTGCCAAAAATCAATCAAAGGCCTCTGTTAAGCAGTCACAAGACAGGATACATTTTATTAAGCTTGTCCATGATTTATAGTTTTGCCATTAGTGTTAATGCAGACTTAAAAATATCAATATTTAATTAGAACACTTTCAAACTGGCATCGATTCTTACCAGAGCTCTTCCTCTATCATGGTCATTATTCAAATCTATTCATGATTACACAGAATCTCTCCTGCACAGTGTCTGTTTCAGCAGCGTTAGTGGTATGGCAAAGCAACTGGTTTGCATTGAAATTCACGGCAGGCAGTGTTTGCTATAACTGTAAGCTCTTTCAGGCAGGGACTGCATGCTCATTTTATGAACTCTGATTGGAACTTGTAGGCATTTGTCTAATACAAATTATTGTAGTTGTCACTAGTGCTGAAGGAATTAAGAACAAGCCTCCAAAACCTCTCTGTCACGTAGTCTCATGCTTCCTGGTTTTCCAGGCAGCTGTTTAATTTGGTTTCAGGCTCAGAGACAAGCAGCCCTGCTTCCAAGACAAGCTAGAAAACTCAATGAAACTTAGAGGGGAAAAAAGCCCTGAGTGTTTACTGATGTAACCAATAGATTTACACCACTTGAGAATTTTGGGCCATGATTCTTCATGCAAAATTCCCAGTCTCTTGGAGGGAGCTGGTTTTGGCGGAGGAGGGTATGGAAGGTCTCATTCTTTCTCTCCCTCCAAGGCTGCAGCATTTGGCTGTCTGCGGACCAGCTAGTTGAGAAGGGGACGGGGGGAGGCATGCAAACCTCCAAACCATTGCACTAGCCTTGCTGCCTCGGTTTGGCTGAACTCCTGTGCTTGTTGGAAACTATCCCAGCAGAACAGCGGGATAACGCAACCCCGTCTGTATTCTGTCAGGCAGGGTGGGGAAGGGGATGGATTATTCATTCCAGTCACGATTTCCAGCACGCTGCCCCGTCCCACAAGCTGAGTATGTTTTAAAAGCCAATGGGGAAGAAACACTGCGTTAAACAAACCTACTGGAATTCTGCGCACTGAGGCCAGCTGGCTCTGATGGGCACAAAGGGCAATGTCAACAGCTTTGCTTTTGATGGCTAATATTAGCATCGAATCCCATTTTCAATGCGTTTGTAAATGAATGAGAGAACACAGTTTCTCCAGGATGGGTGAGAGTCTTAGACGTGCAGAACACAACTCAGAGCCCAGGGAGAGAGGGGATGAAGAAGGCTGAAATCCACCTGTTCACCCTCCCGTCCTGGAGCTGCTCAGGGCCTGGAGGGACCCCTCATGTAATAGAGATAGCCCTGGGGTCACAGCATTACCCAGAATCCCTGTCCCCAGCCCTTCCCCCGCACGCCGCCTAAACCAGGGTTTGCAAGCAGGGTCCATTGGGCAGGAACGGTGAACTGCAGCCACTGGGAGCTGCGGAAGGCCGTTTCTGTGGATGGTCAATGTAAACAAACTGTCTTGTGACCCATCAGCGGATTACCCCGATGGGCTGCATACGGCCCACGGGCCTCAGGTTGCCCACCACTGGTCTAGAAGGAACAGGTGGCATCTTCAGCTTGTTTCAAACTCAACTGAGTCGCATCATGACTCTTGTAACAACAGTGATAAAGGAGATAACCCTGCTGAAAAGGATCCTAAAGCTATTGACCAGGAAAGTCAACCCAGGCCAATCAGCTGCTCAGAACTCTCCCAAAGGCCAGGATTTGACTAGATCTGGACAAGTAGTGAAACCAGCACCTCCTCTGCATCCATAATTTGTTGTTAAATGTTATTTTGTTAATAATTATTCATTTGTGGGGGAGCAGGGTGGAAGGGAAGCTGGGAATGGAACATTTTTATTTTTTCTTGGTTAAAGCCTCAGTGATCTCAGCTTCCTAGGGTAGGTGGCTTCCCTGTTTTAGTGCATCATGCACAGAACTAGTATCTGACAAAATAACTAGCACATCCTATTCAGAGTCCTCATGGATCCAAGCAAATATCTGGGACACTCTTAATATAAACCAAAGAAATACAGATCTGCCAAACTTATCACAGACACACTTTATTATATTATTTTGATCAAGCTTTGTACTGAATGCACCTTGATTTGAAGTTCTCTTGATGCAAAACCTGTATTTAGTGTTATAGACTTGAAGTACTAATGTTCTTTTATGCCTGATAATAGACCAGTCAAGGGAAGCAATTTAATGCTCACACATTTTCTCTACTATGAAAGTGTAATATACTAATCTAGACTCTATTCAAGTTGAACATTTAGACAAGAGTTTTAATATATCTTTAATGTTCCCAGTTTTTATGTCAGCAGATTTGCTTTAAAACTATCAAAGATACATTTCAAGAGGTATGCAGATGAGAAATGCTGTAATAATAATAATTAATAACGACAGGGGTTAAAACTAATTACAAGACAACATAGCCCCTTAATTATTTTTTATTAAACCTCCTATGTCATCCGATTCAAAGAAGCGGCTGCTCTGTTTTCAAACCAAATTGCATGCTCCAGCATTTTTGTTTTGCTTTTTGTTAACTCCCAGACTTCATGCATGCTTGAGATTCCTCCATGTTGCTTAGCTGCTTTCTCGTATTGATTCAGCAGGACCTTGGATAGACTGACCAGTGTAGGGAAAAGTGTTCATTAAATGTAAAGTGTTGGTCGCTACTTTTCCCTCCGGTCCCCTCCCCTCTGTTAGTGCTTTGGAAGTTTCAGATCCCTTTACTTACTCACATCACCTCTCGTCCCACGGAGATGTTAAAGGTGGATGTGAAGAAGTGCACAGAGGAAGCCATTTGCAGTGCCCCCAGCAAAGAAGCTTTATTAGAATTGCAAAACCCAGGATCTATTCCTGCAGTTCCTCAGTGTCATGTAACCAACTATTTGCATAGACACAGACATACAGAATATGAAATTCTGGGACAATTCTGTAAAGAAACCAGGGCTCTGTGGCCTGCTGGGCTTGGGGATTGGTGAAGGTAAACACAGTGAAGAGGGAAATGCTAGATGAGGAGGAAGGGGTGGGTATCTTCTAGAGCTGGTTGGGGCTTGGATCTGGTGAAAGCCAGAGTAGATATCACTCCTGTGACAGATGTGAAGCATCTGGGTAATATCCTAAGAATACTGATATGTAATAAGTGTACAAATGCCACATGTGACCTGGTTAGCCTGGTGGGATGGTGACAGTGGTGAATTTTGAATAAGTGCCAGCGGCTGAGAAAGCAAGTGTTGTAGTAGGAAACAGCAAAGACAAAAAGGGTTTCATAGTCTTTTTGGAAAAAGCTTATGAACAACTCAACAAAAGTCAGCTTGCGGAGATATGCAGTCAGAGGCAGCCAAACCCTTGAGAGCTGACGCAGGCACAGCTGGTTGACCTGCTCTACTCTGAGGACCAGAAAAAAATCATTTTCCAGCATGAGGGAACTCTAGAGGAACATCCAGATCACCAGTGGGGATAGCAGAGCTTGAGGAAGACAGAGGCCAGAAGGGACCAGGAGATCTCCTGGACAGGAGCACAAAAGATGATGACAGAAGAAGCAATGGGCTCCATCCAGATGAGTTCACCACTTTAGCAGGAACTGGCACTGAAGAGACAAGCTACACCAGAGAGTGAAAAGGAATGTCAGCATGAACATGAAATTGGGAACATGTGACTGGTCCCTTCCCCATCAGTAAGTGGGACAGACATTGGGCTTGGTGGCTACCCATTTAAATTCACAACTCATCTCAAACGCATTTATAAACACACTGACGTCCTCCTGGCCCCTCTAATGGGGTAATAACTTAGAATCTATCACTCCTGAAGACCCAGGTATATGGTGTCTGCCCTTGTCACTGATTCACATGATCTGCTCCATGCCCCAGTGTGTAACCAGTCCTCTAGTCTGGCCCCCTTACTGAACCAGAATCCAAGGATCCACACAGTTCCACAGAGGCAGGCCAGTGGCCTCCATGATTCCAAAATGGGGCCTTCGGGTGCCAGAGAATCCCTATCTGCCTCCATGGCTCCCTGCAGTGAGTCCAGACTCCTGCGGGAGGCTCGTGCTGTACCCCTTTCAGGGTGCCATATTCCCAATGCATCTGCAATGGCACCAGGCAGACTTTTCAAAACAAGGTAGCAATTTAATAATCACCCCGAATGCAGCATCTGAAAGTCCCGAGGGCAGGGTTGTCAGGTGTCCTGTTTTTGACTGAAAAGTCTGGTCAAAAGGGGATCTATGCAGTGTTCGGTCAGTACTGCTGACTGGACACCAACAGTCCAATTACCAAAGTAACTGTGATCGGCCTTCGCTGCTGGGAGGGTGGGAACCGGGAAGAGCAGCTTTTGCTAGAGGAGGAGGGATCCTGACAGCGCGCAGCATTTGAGGAGCAGGGCCGGTGGCCAGGTATGCCACCCGTGATGCCACGTCCTGCCTTCTCTGCCTCCCAGGGCCCTGGCTCTCTCTGGCCCCTCACTCTGGGGACTGACTGTGACATTACACCCCATAGTCTTCATATAAATATGGTCATGATATGAATATGGCCTGGTATAACTAAGATATACTTTATGCAAGACGGCTCATGTAAGATATCATTGGAAAGGTTGTGATTTACTGAACGTGATTATCCAATTTGTATGCCTGTATAATTGACTATGGAACAATTACAACTGTGTGTGTACTTGGGGGAACGCCCACCATGCAGTAGGAAATCCTCCTGAATGACCCATTTAAGAAGGACAATAGAACTCTGGAGATACTAATCTCTCTCCTTCCTGAGAGGTGTCCTGGAAGGTAGCTGTGACTCCACAAGGTCAGGTGATAATGTGACCTGATGCAAAATACCCCTTGGACACTGCTGGTACTTTCCCACTGTAGGGGGATGGGAGTCAAACAAATGATTTCCACGTTAGGTAAATCCTTTTAAGGCTGGGGAGGGGGTTGATGTGGACTCTCCTCCATTGCTTATGCAAGAAGAAGGATGACTGAAAGAACCTGAAGGGACAAAGGAACTAACCTGAAGGAAAAGGCAGGGGTGAGTCCAGACTGAGACAGGGGTCCAGTCTGTAAGAAAAAATATCTGGAACTCTGAGTCACAGAAACTCTGCATCCAACCTACTTCAACATTTAGGGTGAGAAATTACATTCTATAACCTCTTTCTTTACTGAATCAAGCTTAGTTTGCGTGTTTTGTTTTATTTGCTTAGTAATCTGCTTTGTTCTGTTTGCTATCTCTTATAATCACTTAAAATCTGCCTTTTATAGTTAATACATTTGTTTAGTTTATTATTAAACCCAGTTTGTGCAATTTCTAACTGGAGGGGGGGAGACGTGCATCCTTCTGTTCACATTGAAGGAGACAGTGAATTTTTATGAGCTTGTGCTGGGCAGATTTTTCTATACAGCACAAGGTAATATATGTTTGGGTCTGCGCTTCAGGGGAGGTGGGCAGCTGAGTGCTGGGGCACGTCCCTTAAGCTGAGTCTTGCCAGAGCTGATCTCAGTGTCTGTGTCTTTCTGCAGCTGGGTGTGTGCTAGAGGAAGATTAAGAGCCTGGCTCAGCAAGACAGGGTAAATGGGGCCCAGGCTGGCAGAACAGGCAGGTTCAGGCAGGCAGGCAGGCTCTGCCTCAACTCCTCCCAGCCAGGCTATGCAGATTGCAGGTGAGTCCCAGGGAAGGGGGCAGCAAGTGACAGGGGTGGAGGAGGAGCACCAGGGGGTCCTGTAGTGTCTGGTTTTGAAAAAATGGAAAGATGGCGACCCTACCTTAGGTTAACACAGAGAAGCAGAGGTTGGAACACAGACTGTACTAGCTATAGACACAGCTTCCTTGAGCCAGGCTGCTGTTGGAACCATCTCCGTTTCCTTTCCTTGTCTCTGTTCCTTTGTCTTACCCCTCGGTGAGACCCTGTGTTTCTGTGAGTTCAGGTCTTGACACAGCCCAATGACACCTTTCTCCTTTCTTCTGCACCTCGAGGCCTTTCCTCTGCTCTGCAGAGAGGTGGTGGTGGGGAAATCTCCTCCTCCTGGCTGTTGGGTCTAGGTGTGAATGTCCCAGACATCTGGGTGTCCACTGTCTCTTCCAAATGTGAGACCATCCACACTGCCTGCTGTGGATTCCTATACAGACCCAGGAAGGGGTAGGGATGCTAATGTGCGGGGTGCTAAGAGAAAAGACCTTTTAATGCACTAGTCAGAAGTATAGGGGTGATGAGCATATGTGGGCCCAGGAACTCTGCCCATACGTACCCCTCCTTTGGGGTCTACAAGGAGATTAGGATGATTAATTTGGAGTACTGGGCAAACATAGGAGGATATATGTGGACTTCCTGAGGGTACCTGACAGATAACCCCGCTGTGTCCAATCTGGAAGAGTTGGAATGTGACAGATGTGGAGCTGCTCTGTAATAACATAAGAAGAGTGCTGTCATAAATATAAAGGGAAGGGTAACAACCTTTATGTATGCAGTAACATCAAATCCCTCCTGGCCAGAGGTACAGAATCACTTACCTGTAAGGGGTTAATCAGTTCAATTAATCTACTTGGCACCTGACCAGAAGGACCAATGGGGAAAGAATTTGGGGGGAGGGGAAGGTTTTGTTTGTGCTGTTTGTTTTTGTTCCCTCTCGGGACAAAGAAAGAGACCAAGCACGTAACCCAGCTCCTACTGAAATGATACATCTAAAATTACAGAAATTGTAAGTAATAGCAAGGAAATGAATTAGATTATCTTTTGTTTTAGCTTGTGAATTTTCCCTATGCTAAAAGGGAGGTTTATTCCTGTTTTGTAACTTTGAAGTTAAGCCTAGAGGGGAATCCTCTGTGTTTTAAATCTTTTTATTACCTTGTAAAATTACCTTCCATCCTGATTTTACAGAGGTGCTTCTTTTACTTTTTTCTTTATAATAAAGTTCTTCTTTTAAGAACCTGGTTGGTTTTTAGTGTCCTAAAACCCCAAGGGTCTGGTCTGTGCTCACCTTGTTAACCTATTGGTTGGTATATTATTTTCAAGCCTCCCCAGGAAAGGGGGTGAAGGGATTTGGGGGGATATTTTGGGGGGGGGATAGGGCTCCAAGTGGCCCCTCCCTAAATGTTTGTTTAAATCACTTAGTGGTGGCAGGAATAGCATCCAAGGACAAGGAAAGAAATTTGTGCCTTGGGCAAGTTTTTAATCTATTCTGGTGGAATATAATCTTAAGGAGTCTTTCATGCAGATCCCCACATTTGTACCCCAGAGTTCAGAGTGAGGAGGGAACCCTGACAAGTGCTATGTAAAGATTGTATGGATTTCTGTCCAGCAGCACACCACAACACAGAAACAAAAGGAACTCCACCAGGCAAAGCAGACGACAGCTTTCCAAGTTTGCTTAGACTCCCACCACTCTGACAGTACCAGCTCACGCTTCTCTGACAGAACAGCATTTATAAACCTCATTTACATACATGCATCTTTAACAGCCACTTGACCAGATACAAATTCTTTTTGCTGTATGTAATCTTCTGTGCTCTCTTCATCAAGTGGTCTTTGTGAGGAGATGATGTGCTATCTCCAGAGAGAGGTTTCAGAGGGGTTGCCATGTTTTCCAGAGAGAGAGACCAACTACTCTGAGTGATCCTGATGGCAGTCGCAGGAGATGCTTCCAATGTGAGAGCAGAATTATGGATTTTAGGTTTGGAAATAACTATCCGTGTCAGTGAAATTAGATAACTGAGGGTATGTCTATACTACCTGCCGGATCGGTGGGGAGCGATAAATCGACCCCCGAGTGCTCTCCCATAGACTCCTGTTCTCCACCACCATGAGAGGCACAGGCAGAGTCGATGGGGGAGTGGCAGCAGTTGACTTACTGCAGTGAAGACACCGCAGTGAGTAGATCTAAGTATGTCGACTTCAGCGATGTTATTCACATAGCTGAAGTTGTGTAATTTAGATCGATTCCCCCACCCCCTAGTGTAGACCAGGCCTCAGTCTCCAGGCTCAGTACCCAACCTGCCTTAGCTTTAGTCCGATCTGATTGGCTCTCCAACCATCTTGATGCTGTTTGCTGTCCTAATGGAGATGGGAATGTCCGTTGTTTAGACACAGCATAATGAAACCATCCCTTCGCTGATGTTTAGAAGGGAAAATCACCCCCTTGACATGAATGTCAATAGAACCAAATGACACTAAGCTGGGGGGAGAGGTAGATATGATGGAGGGTAGGGGTAGGGTCCAGAGTAACATAGACAAATTGGAGGATTGGGCCAAAAGAAATCAGATGAAGTTCAACAAGGACAAGTGCAGAGTTCTGCACTTAGGCAGGAAGAATCCCATGTACCACTACGGGCTGGGGACCGACTGGCTAAGCAGCAGTTCTGCAGAAAAGGACCTGGGGATTACAGTGGATGAGAAGCTGGATATGAGTCAGCAGTGTGCCCTTGTTGCCAAGAAGGCTAACAGCATATTGGGCTGTATTAGTAGGAGCATTGCCAGCAGATTGAGGGAAGTGATCATTCCCCTCTATTCGGCACTGGTGAGGCCACATCTGGAGTATTACATCCAGTTTTGGCCCCCCCACACACATACACTATGGAAAGGATGTGGTCAAATTGGAGAGAGTCCAGCGGAGGGCAATGAAAATGATTAGGGGGCTGGGGCACATGACTTCTGAGGAGAGGCTGAGGGAACTGGGGATATTTAGTCTGGAGAAGAGAAGAGTGAGGGGGGATTTGATAGCTGCTTTCAACTCCCTGAAGGGGGGCTCCAAAGAGGATGGATCTAGACTGTTCTCAGTGGTAGAAGATGACAGAACAAGGAGTAATGGTCTCAAGTTGCAGCGGGGGAGGTTTAGGTTGGATATTAGGAAACACTTTTTCACTAGGAGGGTGGTGAAGAACTGGAATGGGTTACCTAGGGAGGTGGTGGAATCTCCTTCCTTAGAGGTTTTTAAGGCCCAGCTTGACAAAGCCCTGGCTGGGATAATTTAGTTGGTGTTGGTCCTGCTCTGAGCAGGGGGTTGGACTAGATAACTTGCTGAGGTCCCTTCCAACCCTAATATTCCATGATTCTATGATTCTATGAACCTGGCAAAAAAAATCAGTGAAAAATGCTGAAAAGTGCAGTTTGGGGTCAAATTCCGCTAATAGATTTAGCCAAAGGGGAAAAAATGGAAAAACTTCCAAAAGTAAAACAATTTCATTTCAATGCTTTCGAGATGAAATGTTTCATTTTGAAACATTTTATTCAGAAACTCAGCTAGATTTAACTTAATAAAAATTAATAATCACCCCCAAATGAAAGGAAAAATTTAGTGTCAGGTCCAACAAACTGTTTCATTTGACCCAAAACAAATGTTTTCACTTTGTTCTTTTCTTTCAGCTGTGAAACTGAATAATCCAATATTCACCCAGCTCTAAATATCCACTCCTTACCATTTTACCAGTCCGTGGATGGTAGAATTTGGCTCAGTTCTGGAACAGGGAGAAAGGTGGCTCATCCCGGATGAGAGGGCGAATTGGACCCTTTAAATGGCCAAGCACTCTTCACACAGCACACAGCCTCACTTCCGTTTGTTCCTGTGTGCTGCCAGAGCGCATCAGTTCCTCTGGTGTCTATCTCCTTCACTGTGCTGGGTCCAAAGATAGCACTGCGTGATCCTGGACAAGTCACGTCATCTCTCTGTGCTTTAGCTCCCCATCTGAATAATGTTCCTTTGTCCGTCTTGTCTACTGGGGGCCTGATCCAAACCCTATGGGAGTCAATGGGCATCTTTCCATTGACTTGAAGGGTTTTGAACCAGGCACTTGGAGTGTAAGCTGTTCATCTGTCTCTCACCATGTGCATGTATAGTGCCTAGCACACAGGCCCCTGATCTTGGTGAGTGCCTGCCATTACCACTGTAATATTACTCATAAGTACATTCACAACTGGTCCCCTTGTCTAGGTCTCAGCGGAGGAGGTCACTGATGGGACTAGCATATAGTCTCATGATGGCTCTACAGCCAGTCCCTGAAGAACAAACCTCAGACTCATTCACAGGGGAATGAGAGGAAGTTTTGTTTTTCCACATTGTTGGCCCTGGTGCCTCTCATATAAGTACTGCACTGAAACTCATGCCCCTGTACTGTGCTCACAGTCTGGCTCCATGGCTATATAGTCAGGGGTTGTAGAGCCCAACCTCTGTGAAATAAAGACCAAAAAGCAGACAGACTAAATTGCTTGAGGCACTTGTTGTTGGCAGGAACTTGCTGTGATCTGTGCCAAACTTTTTTTAGATCCAGAAGAAGTTCAGGGGCGGGCAACATATGGTGACAAGAACAGGCCGCTTAATATATTAGCTCACAATAGGATGGTGTATTACACATTGTGTTGAAGCGGAATGGGTGTGGGGGGAGAGAAACTCCACCTCTTAAAAGCCATTAATTGAAAAATATGTTGCTTAATGACACACAAAGGACCTAAAATATTTAGATTCTGCTGGATAAAAGCAAACCTAGGTTAGTTTTTTTATGTTTTACCCATTCATTTTTATGTCTAGCTATCTAAAAAATGAGCTTTTACAAGTTATTTATTGATAATAATTTTAAAATCTCCCTTACATATTTCACAGCCAGCACAACTAGCAACAGGGGTCTTCATTTTGTCAGGACTATCAAATTACTTCTATTAATGCTGTGATGTCTGGCGATTTCTGCTGTCTACTGTGCTTGGACATCAAGTGATTAAGATCAGCAATCATCTGGCATTCACTATGCAAATATTTTAATTTAAAATTATTTACAGTATTCTGAAAACAACTCTCATCATTAGCTAACGTGTATGGCCTGCTCCAGCATTTGAAATCAGGAGCTGAATACCAGGCTGCGTTACGGCTTTACTCCATGCTTGGGCATTACTGTGGATAATAGTGAAATGCAAAAAGGAAGAGAAGAAAGAGGAGGAAAGCAGTGGGAAGGGAAGAGGAGACTGGGGGCTTGTCTACGTGCTGCCTTAGTTCATACCAGCTGGGAGTAAAGGCTAATGTGTGCTGTCCTGTTGTGCACTCACAGGCCCATGTGGACCCTGCTGGAGCACGCTAAAAGTTACCCAGTACACATTAGTGTAGTACTGTTAAAATGGGACTAATGCACCATGTGGACAACCCCTAAGGGTACATCTACAGCTTGAGGAGGATGAGTTGCAGTGAAGTGAAGTCACTTTACTGCTGAATGAGAGCATCCATATGGGAGTTTAACACACATTGACTTCACAGCTTAGCTTTCCTGAGTGTCCCCATGTAGACATGGCCCAAAGGCTACCTCTAGACTAGAGTTTGTGGTTTTCTTTGAAGTGGAGTTCACTGGTCACCAATTAACTTGAGTTAGCTAAGATGACTGTAAATGCTAATCCAGACATTTCACAAACCCTCATGATTTCTTCCCCTTAGTCCAAACATTTTGTGGCGCATCAAGACCAGTTTTCCACAATAAGACTCGCTAATTGGCAGTCAGTTAACTTAAAACTGCAGCACCAGCTCTTTTGTAGACAAACTCTATAAGAACGGGAGCATAAAAAGCAGAAGTGGGTGATGGAAGATGAATAACAGGAGAAATGGTGCTGAGGATTAGGGCCTGGATTCTCAAAAGAACTGGAGAAAATTAGGGACCCAGCTGCTATTGACTCTGAAAATATCAATCTAATGCTCCCATACAGTCTTAAATGATGCAATCTTAAATTTCATACATTACACTGCGATACTGCTCCGAACGCGATGTGATCACTGCCAGCTCTTCAGCTGGAAATATCCTCTCCTAAACTTCCTGGTGCAAACAGGGCTTCCACTTAATTTTGTAGAATGCTCTTTGAAGGGTTCTCAGGATGCTTGTTGAATTCATGCTCCTAGTAGGTGTTAGAGGGTTTCCCTTCACCCTCTCCACTGGTTCTTGTCACGCAGACAGAAAGCAGAAGAGCAGAAGTCTGAAGTGTAGACAATGTGATGTTTATTGGGGTTAGTTTCCAGCAAACATGTTCCATAACTCTGACGCCACAGAGCTTTGTTTCCCAGTGTCTCTCCTCCCCCCCAGAGGCACAATTATACCTGCAATGCAGGACCTCAGTCCCACCCCTTACAACTTAGGGTCATGTTCCATTTTGGGTCTGGGGTCTTCATCTCACCTCTTTGTACCCCATGGGAGGGGTCAGGAGTGAGGTTCTGCTCCGGTCAGGGACGGGCATTTCTTTGGTCTCTTAGTGTTTTACATCTTCCCCCCAAGCCCCTTTGCCCCTCCCGACTGGTTGGTTGACTGTGCCTTGAGATGGGGTTGAGGCATTATTAAAGTGTGCTCTGAGGAACACGTTCACTGCTCCTATCTGTTCCCACTGTCCTAACAAATCCAGCTGACTGGGCAGAAGCAACATCACAGTGTCTTTGTCCCTTGTTTACACGTATTAGTATAAGAGTATCAAAAAGTCAAACCCAAAATTCTATCCCAGGCTAACAAACAGACCTAGATACTCACAGTAAGTAATATTTGCAGTATAACATGTGTGTAGCCATCCCTGCTTTTCTTTTTCAAAGGTGTCCTTACTTATAAATAGACAGGTTCACTTTGTTCTCAGTGTACAAAACAATAACAAGTCTAAATGAGAAAAAATATGCTAAGAATACACAGAACATGACTGCTGGGTTGGAGCTGAATATTTGCAAGGAGAAAAATATTATTAGAGATGTAGAAACCAGGTTGAGCCAAAGAGATTTGAATGCCTAGAGATTTAACTGCTAGGATACAGAATTTACTAAAAATGTAGACAAAATAACTCAGAAGTCGGTCAGGGATACAATTCCATAGCAAGAAGGAAGGGTCATTCATATGGAGGGTAAAGCAGTATCACAGTTGTTATAGAAAATAGGGTTTGGATGAAGGCTATAACGGTAGGCATGGCCAATTAATTATTTAGAAATTGCGTGAGATAACCAGTAAGACTCTCTCTTTCCAGAGGCACTACTACTTTCTTATGTGGCTGGTTTTGAAGTCTCCATACACGGAGGCTATTATGGACTTCAAACTAGGGAAAATGCTATACATGATAAATAAGGTAGAAGCTCGGGGCCATCTAGAATCTAGTGATTCCAATATCAAAATACTCATGATGGCAACGTACTAAAGGGAAGAGTCAGTGGTGCGAGGCTTCCAGAAAGAGGATGTTGAGAGAATGAAAAGTGCCCCGAGGAGCGATGATGGCTGTACTTTCATACATAGGGAAATCTACTCCAGCAAAATGAGACGTATTAAGAAACTATTTGTGAGCAGAGCTGCTATTAAATTTCATCCCCATTACGTCTAAACAGGAAAGGCAGCAGAGACCAGTGCAGCGAAGTGCGGGAGGAGAGGGTCTCAGATGCAGTAAATTATAAAATCAGTCTTTTAAAGTGTGGTCAGCATGGTCAGAAAAATGGCTGTAAACAAGATTGCTTGGAACCTTCTGCTTACAAACTAGGCCCTGGTCTGGTATTCGACCCTTGTGCCTACGCAGATCCTAGTGCACGATTGGGACCCCAGTTTGTAACACTAGGCGCTGCAAAACTGCTCTGGACAAATATAAACTATATGGTATTGAATCGTATTTCACACTGGAACACTGGGGTGCACGGTGCATGGGAAAGTCATCCCATAAAAACTCACATGAAATCCACCAGCTAGCAAGATATGACCCTTAGGATAAGTTCAAAGACTAACATTTGCAATATAACACCCAAGTGGTTCTAACAGGCCAGCAGCCCTGCTATAGTAAGTTTTTTCTTCCCATGTCCCACGTGTAAAATGTTACATTTCAAAAAAAGCCCTCAAAAGCACACAGTATAGCTACAAAATGAAGTTCTCTTTCATGTACAGCTATGAATTTCAAATCCATTTCCCCACTAGTTCCCGCTCACCTTTCAGCCCATCAACAGACTTTTATAGCATCAGCCTTTCAAACTTATCCAAGGGCCAATTATCCGGAGCACCAGCGATGGTCAGGTCACAAATTATGCTACTGCTGTTGATCCACTTATCTGCAATTTACTTTGTTATGCCATTACCCTGGAGAGGGTGCAACCCAGGGCACTCTGTGATTTCAGGCTTGGAGAGATGTATTGAGTAGGAATTCTAAAACACAGGGTATATGCAGAAAAACTAGGCAGAAAAGGGTAACAGGAACTATATGGTAGGCAGGTCTGTTTCACTCACACATTGCACCTGAAATGCTGCGTCCTGAACCAGAACTCCACTCTCCCAGCGAAAGAGGAAGTATGGGGTGTGCTGGGGAAAGGGGAGAAGAGGTGTGGGGAGATATTCCCCCAATGGAGTTTGGTTTCTGACGGATCTGATGCCTAAGCATACGTGAAAGTTTCTCCTCTACAGCTTTAGCCTATGCTGGGGCAAGGTAGTCGAGAATTGAAGCAGCATTTGCTTGCAATTAGTCCCTCCTCTGTTCCTGGGCACAGTGCAGAATCAGGGTCAGGAGGATGCGTTAACAGAGTGTGTGCCGGTATCTGCAGATATCTGTGTTGCCCAAATCCCTGTTTGCACATATCTCTGTAGTATCTAGGTGTGGTGATTCTGATAAGCAGGAATGTGGGCGTAAAGGGTGTAGTTTGGCAATAATTGCTGGAGTGACTTGCAAGACAGATACAATGGTCCCACAGGCATTGACGTTTGTGGATTTTGTGAGTCTGCTAATACCGTGTGTCATAACATATTAGATGTACATTATCCAAGCTCCCAGCCTCATACAGGACGTAGCCAGGAGCTTGCTGATCCCTTGCAGTGTGTGTCTGTAGCGGGGCAGTTACAAGGAGAAAAGGTTAAAGTCAGCTGAGGTAGGCGGCTTGAAGAGGCAGCCTCAGCTGTGGCCACACCCAGTCAGGCCACAGCTGGCTCTGATATAAGGGCTCAGGGAGGTGCTGGGTCAGTCTCACTTCAGCCTTGGAGTGGGAAGGGCCTGGCTGCCTGGGAGCTGAGGGTACCTGACACAGAGCAGGGCTGGGGAAGGCAAGAGGAGCTGGGGCGCTCCAGCCTGGCAACTCCCCAGGCTGAGGTCTTGTTAAACAGGGGTGGCTCTATGTATTTTGCCGCCCCAAGCACGGCAGTCAGGCAGCTTTGGGTGGCGTTTCTGCAGGCGGTCTGCTGGTCCCGCGCCTTTGGCATACACGCCACTGAATTTCCGCCTAAGCCATGGGACCAGCGGACCTCCCGCAGGCATGCCGCCGAAGGCAGCCTGACTCCCGCCCTCACGGCAACCGGCATGCCGCCCCAGGCATGCGCTTGGTGCACTGGTGCCTGGAGCCGCCCCTGTTGTTAAAGGCCTAAGGAGGTACTGGGGCTGCAGTGGCAGCTGGTCCAGCCCCCTTGCCAATGATGAGAGGCCAAGACAGACTGCAGTTTGCCCCAGAGAAAGGGGGCTAGGTGACAACTGGCAGTAGCCACTGAGGCAAAGTGGCCATAGGGGGAGGGGAGACCCAGAGCTGTGGGGCAGCATCCCAAGATAAGAGGGCATTGGGGTCTGGGAAGGACATGGGGCCTGTGGCAGGCGAGACACCGGCCAGCAGGGGGCACGCCAAGGCTGGAATTGAGCTCATTTCCGGATGACCAGCAGGAGGTGCCATGGTGGTGAGTGCTCAACCTGCTATAGCATTCCTGGAACTAATCCCGGGACTAGTTCCTGGCAAGCACAGTGGTAACCAGATAACCAGACTTGGGTGCAAAGCCGAGGGAGATGGCAGATAGAATTCTAAATCTCAGTAGACTGGGCGGCTAGCCCACATCCGACTGAGACTAGTGATGGAGGCGTCTCAGATGCAGCTTCTGTATGACTCTCCTTTGACTGTGCCCCTGGCATGCCCAGGGTGCTGTGTGTAGGCCTGCCACAGAGCTGTCCTCCTCGGACACACACGCCATTTCAGATTGGGCCACCAGTGAAACCACGCTGCCACGGTTCTGACGCTTTGGAGCCTAGCATGCTGCATACACTTGGGGCCCGCAAGTCAAACCTTTTGTTAGACCCATTCTTCCAATCAGCACCAACAAGTCAAAATCGAGAGCCTTCCCCACTGCCTCTGAATTTTCTTCAGCCTCTGTACAAGAGATGAAGATGAAAGCATCAGTGGATTAAACTGGATAAAGGTTCAATTTCCTGAATGACTCTGCTGCTAATTCAAAAGGCAGGCATTGTATTAGCTTAGGGATGAGCACTCTCCATCCCAGGCAGATCCCTCATGTAGTCTACAGGAGATCCATCGGCCTGGACATGCATATGGAGCATTGTGTGTTCCAGCCATCACTACTTTCATGCTGGAGCGGCCAAGCAATACAGCTCCACAGGCTACTTTGCATTTCCAGATCTACTGGGAAAGTCTCAGCTGCACAAGTGAGAAGTATAGTAATTCTGTGCCGACCTGCTGCCCCTCCTTGACCAGGGCTAATGCAGGGAAGTGCATACTGGATTTCTGTTTGGACCAAATATATACTGACCCATTTCAAGTAATAAAAAGGCACAAGTTAGACAAAAGTTTGGGAGGCCCTCCAAAGATTCCCAGTGGAAGAACGTTAGGTAATCAGTTCAGAACATTGCCACATTGCATTTTTGATCTTCAATCATAAGGCCATGTCCCAGTCGAGAATGACATGCTAATGACTTAGGGGGTGTATAAGACATTTCCATTTCCACTTTATTAGGTCTATAAGCATGTTGGGGGAGCTGATCAGTTGGATCTTTTGTAAATTTCTTCCTCCACGAATGCCAGAAGGTAACCCCAATTATTTTACACGTGCTAACAGGCTGTCAGGGCACACACTGTCCGACTGTTGATTTCCTTCAACCTTTAAGTGACCCAAAGACAGATGCAAAGGTCACTACACATTAGCTCAAAATCCACTTCCTTACTATCCCCTTTTGCCAGGCTAACTGAAAATCTGGCCTTTATATTAACAAAAACTTTTCACATTTAGATCCCAGCTCAGTGTTTGAAATCATTTTGCCAGGGCTTTTTTATTGACTCACCCCTCTTGTTAGGTGGGGGACGGTGCACCTTTCCTAGAGGTGAAGGGGTCTGTGCTAAAGCACCTGCTTCTCACAGAGCTTGTGCTATTTGCTGACTGCAAACAAAAATCCCAGGTGTGTCACTGCACACTAGATTGTTACAAATTACATGAGGGCAGACTGAGGCCCACTGCAAACAGAATGGGAGTGAAGTACTCAGAAAAGAAGACCTGTATCTTCCACAGTTAGTGGTCAAAGCAATGGAAATGTAGCAATAGAGGAAGGATACATTGTAGTGTAATCAACTATGTGACTGAGACTTTCAGCTGTGGGGAGGTGTTTGTTGAAGCTGGACTTTATCCTACTTTAAAGACTCAGATATGTCGATTTTTCCCCCCTCTGGAAGTAAAGTAATAACACCAAATGATTTAAAACCAAAATGTACATTTTGCTGCATTAAAAGCAGACATTGCAGATGCACTTATAAGGCAATGGAAAAACACAAAGGGCACATTTTGTGCTGCAGTGACGTTTATCTAGGGGCACAGGACAGTATATTGGTTTCTTGCTGCTAAATCTCTTCCTGTCTTGGGCTTTTATGACAACATTTAGATTCCTATCCTTGGTGGAGTATGTCCCTCTTTGATATTTGTACTCTCATGGCATTCTCCAAGATTGCATTGGGCTGATAAAGCTTTTATTAACGTTATTACATGTCATTTGCAGTAAAGTGCAGGATTTAAATGTCAGCCCATTTCCCTGTGAGTGCCTGTCACTCCGTGTCTGACGATCTCCTTCTGAGAGTGAGGTTCAGGACACACACACTGGCAAAAATGTTACCTGGTCTTGGCAACTCCGCAGATGGTCTCAGTACATCAGGCTGTAACATGTTAAGCCTCAGACTTGACTTTTGACTAGATTTAGGTTAACAAAGGGCTAGTTATACTTTCTGGAGTGAGGCCTTGACTACTGACAGTCACTAGGAGTCCTTTGGCATTAGGAGCTAGAATCACAAGAGAAGGTAAGTGCCTGACTGTCACTTTAGTTCCCCAAATCCCAGAATTGGGTCCTGCTGGGAGTCACAAGGCCCCTGCTCAGTTGCCCTCTAGCGGTGCCTAAATTCACTGAGCACTGATAGGGAATTTTAGGGGTCGTACAAGGCCCCACAGCTGTGGAAGCCAGTAAATAATTAACAAGGATTTGAAGAGATCTTAATGAATGTTAGTTAGCAAGAGTCAGGCCATACTGTAACCTTAATGACGTAAGACTTGTAGGAGCAAAGATAGTGCGAGGCGACAGGACAGGAACTGTGTACAAAGTTATTACGACCTTGCAATCACTAACCAAAATGCAGGCTTGCTTTTTCTAGGATTGAGACAAATAAGATAAGCCTTTTTGCTATGTATAAACAAAATGTAGTTGTTGCTTTTTACTGTCTGTATTATTGTTAGAAATTGTCTGTAAAAGGTATAAAGGCTTGCTGTGATTGTTTACCAGTTGAGAGACCTGTCCAGGACTGGGTGACCCTGTGTCCTATGGCACTCTCTCCCTCCATGGTAATTACTGGAGAAATTAAAGTATTTGATTTTGCTGCACCCAAACATAAAGCGAGAACTGAGTTTTTCTTCGACAATTTGGGGGCTCGTCCGGGATGGCAACGCCCACGGACCCACAGACGGCTACTACGGATCATTCCCCTTCGAACCCCATGGCGCCACATGAGAGGTATGAGACCTTTTGAAATCTCTATTGGGGTATCGGAGGAGGACTTTCCGTGAGGACGTCTGTCTCTGTTGGGCTCACGCCATCTGAACTTATTGACTGTGCAGCAGGATCAGATGCAAAGTGGTATTGGGGAGAGGCCCCAATAAGGTTAGTTTATAGCAGTACTGGGAACTGCTGAGTTGGCCAAGGTAAATGCATAAGGTAATGCATAAGGTAAATGCATAGGTAAATGCATTAGAATGCACCGGTGCTGAGGGGTTTTTACCGCCTCAAGAGGGGTTGTCATACCGCCTCATGGTATTGGTCCGGACCAGGTAAAGATGCATCATGGTTAAAATAAAAAAAAAAAAAAGAGATAAAAAGGTTAAAAAAAAAAAAAGAGAAAAAAGAAAAAGGAAGAAAAAGAGGCCTTGGTGTGTGTGTGTGTACACCAGTGTGAGTGGCTGTTACCGGGCTAGCCCAGTAACTAGTGGATCTTTAGGAGATCCGACCCACGGTGGGCTGACTCAGCCTGGCATAGTCCGGCGAGGAAGCTGCCTGGGTCTAGGGGTGTGTGAACCCATCTTCCCTCCCCTTTCCCTTCCGTGTGGGCTACTGACAGTCTAAATATTCCACCTTACCCCCTAAGGGTGCCCCAGCATATTACATGTACGTACATTATGGTCCTAAAATCTGCAGGTATTTAAATGATTGGAATCTGTACATGCGTGAAAAATTCATTTAAACAATGTCCATTAGAAGGCACCTTCAATCGAGATAAGATCATATATCTAAGAGGAGCTTTTAATCACCAAAGAAAAGCCTCTGACACGGTGTGAGCAATTTGTCTAGGAACGGGTTAATTTGAAATTCGGCTTCACCCAGAGATAGGAGAAGTTGTTTTGTGTTCAAGGTCGAAAATCAGTGCGGACTATGCTAAGTGCAAAGGAAAACTGCTTTGCACTTGTGGAACATAGAGACGGGCAAACCGAAGGCAGTACAGATTGCGGAATTGGAATTATATTTGCAAAGCTTAACTTCCCAGTGAGACATGTGTGAGTATTAAAGTGGTTTAAGGCTTGGGGCATTCATGTTTTTTTCTGTGTGAGGTGGGAGCTTTCCCAATACTCTCCATTGTTGTTTTATTATTTTAATGAAGCTTTAAAACTTGATATAGAATACGGAAACACTATTTGGTTTTGGTGCATTATTTAGCTTTGGCTTTGTTTTGTTTAACCGGTTACTGATGTTTTTCTGCTCTGTTCATTTGGCCGTTAGGTGTGTGAGCGGAACTGAACTTCTCGTTCGTAATTCCTCAGGGTGGAAGCCATGTGTGCGATGAAGCTCTGAGGTTGTCCTGAGATTTTTTACAGTCCCGCCCCCCCGTAGCGGACAATATAATAGAAGTAGAAAAATTTGGCTTAGACTGTAATTTTCTCTGCTTTCTGTGTAATTTTCTTTTCTGTTTAAGTGTCAGCAGACAAATGGGTGGGTCTCTGGGTAGACCCCCAAAGGGGTTTGGATTATGTGTTAAGTAAATGGCCATGTATTTTTGCCCAGGTGGCAAGCCTTACTAGGGAGGACTCGGGTAGTCTTGTGAGTAGAAATGTTTTGGGGACAAGACCAGAAGGGTGAGGGCTAGTTGTGAAGCCCACCCTCCTAGCTAAACTGGTAGTGGAGCAAATTGGTGCAAAATGGAAGGGACGGCTCAGCAAGAAAAAAGGATCGGGCCCAGGCGAGCAGGCAACAGACAGAGTGATTGGACAACAGGTTGGAAACTTTTGAGGGTGTAGTGGAATAAAGGAGTAAGTGAATATAAGCATGAGAATTTCAAATACTCAGAAGTATATTTGGAATGGTGATTTGAATTGGTAAAGTGGCTGTTGGAAGGGAAAAGCAAGTGAGGACAGTTTTTTGGTGTCTTTGAAATGTTTGTAAATAAATTCAGGCAAATAAATTTATTGGATTGTAATAATTTGGCTGTGACCAATTTTGTTAAATCAGTTGAAGACTGTATACAGTACTATGTAATGATAATTTTATTAGGCTCTACAGGCACTATAAGTGGTGATGTTTTCTTTCAGTGTTTAAAAGCAGGAGTTAACAATAGGAAAGCAAGCCGGAAAGCATCTGTGATAATGCAAATTAACTAACTGATAAGGTGGAGGCCGCTGAAACCAAGGCTGTCTAAGAAACACATACGAGAAAATATGGGGTAATTCCTCTGTTTTGCCTCGAATCAACAAGAGTATTTGTATATTTTAAGTATTTAATTGCCCAGACGGGGTGGACCTCTGTTTTTGTCTTTCAGATAATCAAAGAAAACTAATGCCAGCTGCACAGCATTCAACGTACCTTGATTTACTGGCACAGTAAAAAAATTATGTTGTGTGTTCTCTGTTCTGTCTTGTTGTGTTTTTTTGTGGCCAGAATTGTTGTGTTTAATATTTTCATGAGATGGTCTGATTTGATATCAAGCGGAAATGTTGGATTGAGATGCAGATACTTGTTTTGTTCAACTTGGAATACAAAGTGTTTGGTTACATTAGAGGAATGTGATATACTAGAGTCTAATACATTTTCTTCAAGTAAGAGAAAGAAACTACATTGGCCTAATCTTTTAATTGAGAATTGTTGTTAAAATTTGCATATTGACAGTCTTTGGAAGCGAGGACATGAAAAGTTAACCCACTCCCCATATTGTACAAGGGATCCTTCTGGCTACCTCAGACTTTTAGCCAGAGGGCTGGGGATGGTGGATAGCTATTGGACTAGAAGTTATATTAAGTGAACTTCTCAAAGTGGGTGTGCTTGTCCTGGCTTGTTCTTCCAAAGTTCTGTAATAAGGTTATTTTAGTGCAAGGGTATATGTGGCATACATTGAATGATACTACTTCTGTACTGTATAACAGTACTGTTTATGTGTTCATGGTATGAAAAAGGTGTATAATTGAAGAGTAAAAGTTTTCTTTGTAGGTTAACTGAAAAAAAAAAAAAAAGCCAAGAAGAGAATGGCTAACATGCGCTGGCCCCAGTCAAGGACACCGCTTGGCTGCCTACCAAGAGAAGGGGGGGGGAACGCTGGGACAGTGGAACGCCGGAACGGGACTTACAAAACAATGAACTGGCCAAGATTTGTGCTGAGACACACTTAAAGTGGCCAGATGCCCTTCCTTTGGCACTGATGTGTATGAGAGCCATTCCCAATTGAACGACTGGACTCAGCCCTCATGAAATTTGACAGGACACCCACTGCTGACTACCAACTGCACCCCCACTAACCCCAGCTCAGATGGACATTCATTTGCTGGATAACATAATGCTTAAATATTGTCAGGCACTAATGAAATGTGTTAAGTCTTTTTATACACAGGTGATGGAAGCACTACCAAAGGATCCTGTGCAACCTTGCCACTCGTTGGAACCAGGAGCCTGGGTCTACATAAAGATCCATCAACGAAAGACTGCCTTGGCTCCATGCTGGAAAGGCCCTTTCCAAGTCCTGCTGACTACCGACACCGCTGTGAAGTGCCACAGACTGACTGCTTGGACCCAGGATTCTCGCTGCAAAAAGACCCCTCCACATCAGAAGAATTTTCCTATTGATGATTAGCCTATTCTTTCTTCTAGTTCTACTGTGCTTCTGGACAGCTTCTGGACAACCTCTCCCTTGTCCACTGACAGACCAACTGTGCCTTTAGACTTTTCTAGAAAAAGCACAGCTATTACAGGGTGATATGTGCTGGAAACCTCTCCCCTGTAGGATGCTAAACCTTGATTGTTTTGGGAAGGCAGAAGAAGCACTCACTCCACTGACATTGCCAAAGTCCAGGAATTCCTGACTAAAAGGACATTGAGAACTGACCCTGGTGAAGAAACACAGAATTACATACTGGCAGGAAGAAATTTGTGGGACCCATGCTTGGGACTGTGGTATTAATTGGATTTTGGGGTTTATTCTACAGGCTGCGCCCTGTGTTCTGGATAAATCCTTCAGTATGTATTGCCCTCCCTAATTGGATTTTAACTGACATTGCCCTTATCCAGTTTTCTACATACCCAGATTGCTCACAAGGGGCTGCCATTAGATTAGCACAACAAAAGGCCTGGGTTATTTCCTCTGGACAAGAAGGGAATTGACCAGATCCCTGTGGGCTGGGGCCAATAGTGTAGTAGTCATTTGGACTATTCTTAAAGGCCAAGAACATGATAAGAAATTGGGGCAACTAGAACAGGCCACTAGTCTTATTTTTGAAGCTCAGCTATCTTCAGTACAGGCTGGAGTTGGTGAGTTACATGTCATTTCCACCCTTAGTTTTATGACCCAGAAGTTACTGACAGAGATGGTATTGAATATCACTGAGGCTGGGAAGGCATTGCAGTGGGATCTGGACCAGACTTGGCCCACTGCCCTTACAGACACGTCAGGAGTACCATCTGATCTGTGGTCATGAAGACATACTTGGACACTTTCTGGATGGAAGTGTGGACATTCACAGTGCTCCTTCCAAGCATATGGACCAGTTAGGGGGTGTGGGCTCCCACATACCGAATCCTGCTGGGTCCATGGGGAGGATGCATGTGGAACTGAATTATTTACCGAGACATCTGGGAAATTAGACCACCTGGTATACCTACCTGATTTATAGACAGTACCCCTAGAATAACACCTGACAAGATATACATATTGATCTTACCACTGCTGCAGGCAATTATATCATTTACTGGCCTGCAGATAGAATGCAGATAGAATGTTGCAAGTAGCTCTTAGATTTTAGGTATATTTTGATTGGACTAGAATAATGCCTGATCGGTTTCATAAATTTGCTTTCATTGTTACCTAAGGTTCAAAGAATCTCTGAATTGCAAGGGCAAATTCACTTGCTTTAGAATATATTTTAAGCTGAAAAGGATACCTTTCATACAGCTTATGGAGTGTTTACTTTATGTACTAGGTATGTTGTTTTATGCTTTGTGATCAGAATTGTACAACAGCCCCGTTGTATTGTTCCTCTGGGACTGTTGTTGTTTGTCGTGTTGTTAGTTAGTTTAGGATTATGTTATTGTTGTTGTTTTTGAAAAACAAAAAACAAAAAAACAAAAAAAAAACATAATTATAGTTATAATACCTTTTCATGTTCATGCTAATCATGCATTGTCATTACGTCCCATGACGGTTGACAGGTTTGCTGTAGAATCTGAAGTCCATGGTTTCATGCGAATTGAGATTTGAAATTGTTTGTTGTACTAGAAGTACAAAAGGGGGGAGTGTGGAAGCCAGTAAATAATTAACAAGGATTTGAAGAGATCTTAATGAATGTTAGTTAGCAAGAGTCAGGCCATACTGTAACCTTAATGACGTAAGACTTGTAGGAGCAAAGATAGTGCGAGGCGACAGGACAGGAACTGTGTACAAAGTTATTACGACCTTGCAATCACTAACCAAAATGCAGGCTTGCTTTTTCTAGGATTGAGACAAATAAGATAAGCCTTTTTGCTATGTATAAACAAAATGTAGTTGTTGCTTTTTACTGTCTGTATTATTGTTAGAAATTGTCTGTAAAAGGTATAAAGGCTTGCTGTGATTGTTTACCAGTTGAGAGACCTGTCCAGGACTGGGTGACCCTGTGTCCTATGGCACTCTCTCCCTCCATGGTAATTACTGGAGAAATTAAAGTATTTGATTTTGCTGCACCCAAACATAAAGCGAGAACTGAGTTTTTCTTCGACAATTCTAAGCGCTTTGCGAATCATTACTCAGGCCCAAGTTTGTGAGCCTGCAAGCAAAAGCCAAGGCCCAAGAGCCAAACTCAGGGTTAGGGCAAGAGAAAAGTTTGCAATAGCTTGTGTGACACAACTGAGGATGGGGGGGGGGGGGGGCGAGAGAGAGACCAAAAGGACAGTTTGCAACAAGGCCTCAGTGTACCAGCTCAGCAGTGGCAATAGCAATTGAGCAAAAGCTATATTGTACAATGTAACCGCACGTAGGTGGGCAAACTTACAGTTAGGAAAGAGCTTATTGTACAATATTATCATAAGTAAGGGGTGCATACAACAAAAAGTTTAGCAATAGGTTAACGCAAGAAGAGGGGCATGGTACAGTCAAACCACCAGCCAGGACAATAACAGGAAAAACCCTAGATGGAAAAGGGCAGTGACCAGCTTGCTTGAAGTTAAAGATATATGCCAAATAAGGCGATAATAGAGTGTAATATGTGTGATGTGTGAATTACGCTTTGCGGTTTTTACCTTTACAAGCTTGGCAAAATTAATTGTCAGGAGGGCGGTTCCCCCCGCATCGTTTAGGGACATGCCGGCCCTCCCTGTGTGCACACTTGTACTATAATAAACGAGCCTCAAGGCTGTCTGACCAAAAATCAACGGCGTGGCGAATTTTTCCACGACAATTTGGGGGCTCGTCCGGGATCCACAGATGACATCCCTGGATCGGAGGACCGCGGACAGTTCCCTTCCAACCCCTGGGCCCATCTGAGAGGTAAGAGACCTTTTGAAATCTCTAGCTGCTGGGTTTGGGATAGGACTGGTCCACAGGCTCCGGCTGGAGTAAGTCACAAGCTGGATCTGGACCCTTGTTGTTGTCAGACACGCTTGACGCTCTAGGGGTTCAGTTTTCGGTCTGAGCCTAGAGTTTGGGGAGGTCCATTTTCGTTTTGGACCAGGTAGGCTGAGTTTTCGTTCTCAGTTGTAGAGTTGGTTGTGCCGGCAGCCCCACACCTTGGCCCACGCTCTTTTGGGCTGGAGGAGACTGATCCCCTAGTTAGGAGTTCGGGGTCTCGGAGCCACTAGGTTGGGAGGGACCAGGGGACTGTTTCACCCTGGCTGCTGTGCCAGGAAATGTGCCTGTACGTGTGTATAAGGCCGTGCAGACAGAGTGATTGCTGGTTGTGGGAAGACGCCCCAAGCCTCCTGCGAAGCGAAAGCTCATGACCAGGAGTGTCTTGAAAGCAAGCCCCACAACCTTGCTTGAAGAGAGACTGTAAAAGCTTCCCCGACTGGCAGGCCTTGGTAAGTGGCTAACCAGTCGAGGTGCTTGCGTGTTCCCTGTCCCGTTACCCTTCCCAGTCCACGTCCCCATGTCCTTGTGACCGCTCTTCGAGCACTGCCTTTACCAAAGGCCGCAAGGTCCCTTTTGTTCCCCCTGGAGCCACAAGCTCCCTTCCCTTCTCGGAGAGGAGGGAAGCCTCGGGAAAACCACACCGTCAGCTCAAAAGCTGCTGAGGCACCGTTGGCTTGAAGGCTGGTGCTCAGGGCTGAGAAAAGACGTGCGGGGACCACGGGCTTTTCCATTTAGCCCGCCCCCCCTTACCCGCTCGCCCTGTAGGTTCAGCAGAGGTAATATTCCTGGGAACCTACCCCTTGTCAGGAGGGCGGTTCCCCCCCCCGCCATCCTTTGGGGACATGCCGGCCCTCCCTGTGTGCACACTTGTACTATAATAAAGGAGCCTCAAGGCTGTCTGACCAAAAATCAACGGCGTGGCAAATTTTTCCACGACAGCACCTACATTTTTGAACTGCAAGTGCCCATGTTTCTGCCTCTGAGCATGCACACTGCAGCTCTGTGCCAAGTGTGCAGACCCCTAAGCCCCACAGGGATGCCTGAGCTGGAGGAAGATAAGCGTTCCTCTGCCTAGTTCACCCACAGGGTGCCATCGGGGAAGGGTGCTGAGAGCTTGCCTATTGGATAAGGCCCCCCACATGGGAGCTTACACAAAACGGCTTGGGGTGGCTAACCTCCCTCCTAACTTATAGCTCAGTGGTTAGGGAACTCACCTGGGATATGAGAGACCCCCAGTTCAAATCCCCCCTCTGCTTGAGGGGGAGAAGGGGTTTGAATGCGGGGACTGCACCGCTCAGGAGAGTGCACTAACCACATTCTGATGGTGGGGGAGGCTCCTTCAGCCTCTGCTCTTGAAGCTTCACTTGTGGATAAATCATTTTTGAAAAGCGCTGGAGCAGGGGCACTGGCCCTGTGTCCCCCAGGGGAGTGCTCTAACTCAGGGTGCTCAAACGTTTCCCCACAACCAGTAATGGAATCTGGCCACACCCGCCCCGTTACTGCACAGTCCGGGCTGCCTCAGCAGCGGAGCTCGGGCTGACCGCAGAGCTGGGGTAGGGGAGGAGAGGGAGTGAGGGTGAAGCTGGGCCTAGAGGCGGAGCAGGAGTGGGTAGGAGGAGGCATGAGGCTGGGGGTGGAGCTAGACTGGGGGTGGCCTTGGCTCTGCTGCACACACTCCCAATCATTCCTCCATGGTCCCCCCAGGGGGGCATGCCCCACACTTTGAGAAACCCTGTGTGGCATTGCCCTCTATATGAGTTCGTAAAAATTTGATAATGAATGAATATGGAATATGCTTCATGCAAAAGGTCTCTTGTAAGGTATCAGTACAAAGCTTATGATCTACTGAGTGTGATCATCCTATTGGTAGAAATGTACCACTCTTGTATCTGAAACTAGAAATATGAAACATAACTCTGAGGGCCTATTGTAATTATGGAAAGTGTGGGCCATTAATGGTGGTTTGGAATCTTGATGACTCCCATTAACCAGGACAATTGTCTGCAGATGGGTGTGTTTTACCTGTAAGTCTTCCTGTATAGTGTGTGCTGGCAAGTGGCCAATGAAGTCTTGCAGTGACATGTGATCATGTCACCTGAACTGGAATCCATCTTTAACCTGGTGTCTTTCCATTGAGTAGGAGGGGTTGGGAACCCAGAGAGGGACAAAGGATTCCCGCCTTATGCAAAAGAGCTATAAAGAGGTGGAACAGAACAAAGGGGGAGAGGAGCCATCCTGAAGAATCCCCCAGCTACCACCTGAGCTGGAACAAGAGCTGTACCAGGGGAAGGAATTGTGCCCAGGTCTGGAAGGTCTCCAGTCTGAGAAAAAAAAATGTACCAAAGCATCTCTGAGGGTGAGATTATCTGTATTCAGTTTGATTAGACATAGATTTGCGCATTTTATTTTATTTTGCTTGGTGACTTACTTTGTTCTGTCTGTTACTACTCGGAGCCACTTGAATCCTACTGTCTGTATTTAATAAAATCACTTTTTACTTATTAAGAAACTCAGAGTGTGTATTAATACCTGGGGAGCAAAGACCTGTGCATATCTCTCTATCAGTGTTATAGTGGGTGAACAATTTATGAGTTTACCCTGCGTAAGCTTTATACAGGGTAAAACGGATTTATTTGGGTTTAGACCCCATTAGGAGTTGGGTGTCTGAGTGCTAAAGACAGGAACACTTCTGTGAGCTGCTTTCAGGTAAACCTGCAGCTTTGGGGCAAGTAATTCAGACCCTGGGTCTGTGTAGGAGCAGACGGGAGTGTCTGACTCAGGAAGGCAGGATGCTGGGGTCCGGAGCTGGCAGGGAAAGCAGGGGACAGAGGTAGTCCTGGCACATCAGGTGGCAGCTCCCAGGAGGTTTCTGTCATCCAACCCGTCACACAGTGCTCTAACCACCAGCCTACAGAGTCATTCTCTTGCTTGCTCTCTCTCTGGCCCAATGAGTCTGTTGCTCTTTATTCATAGCGGAACAGCTTCAACAGAGTAGCCTGAGGGAACCGCACGTCTGAATATCCCATAGCCCTCTGGTTATAGCGCTCAACTGAGAGGGTGCAGAAACGAAAACCCTTGTTCCCCTCCGGTGGAGCTTCCCACATCCCCAGTGAATACCCCGAAACTCTGCACTAAAATGTATGAGGGAAGTGGTTCTCCTTTCTTCCCCTCCTTCCGCCTCCATGCCAAGAGAGGGTTTGCAGCTGAGCATCCCAAGCAGAGGGAGGTGACTCCAAGAAGCCCAGACTCCCTGAGAAGGCTTAGCAGACACTCCTCACCTTGACATCTCCCATTGGCTGGCTTAGGGGAGCAGCCGCTTGGCATGCTGACTTTTCTGAATCCCCTTCAGAGATGTCTCTCCTGCCCCGGTCAGTGTATGAGGAGCCTAGGCACTGCACTCAGGCTTTGTGAATTGCAGTGATTTTCTAAGTGCCTAAAAGTTAGCCCCAGGTGTCTTAGGCTTTGTACATTGACTAAATTCCAGTTAAGTAATTAGTAACCCTACCTATCTCTCTTTCCTGTCCTGCACTGGTGCGTAATGCTGCTGTGTTTAAAGACTGTTTTGAGCTTGCATCCCCACCCATACTTCCAGTGTGTCTCCTGTTGATAGATCCACATCACTGAAACCAGTCTGGGATAAGTTATCCAAAAGGAGCATGATGCACAGTCATTCCATGTAACTGGCATCCTCCCTGCCCCATGTGAGGCCCTGGTCTCACAAACACTTATGTACCTGAGTAACTTTATATCCATGAGCAACTACATCTGTGTTTGCCGAGCAGGGCCCACATTTAAAAACATTTGTGGGTACAGCTGTTGTAGCTGTGTGCATAGGAAGGTGCTTCTATTCACAAACTGGCTAGCCGGGTGAAGCAAATGTGATAACTGTGCATACTGTCTGTGACACCCGTGCAAACCCCATTTCTCTCCAGTGCCTACATTTGGGATTTGCACTGGTTATAATTAGTACAAATTTCTCTTGTTGAAAAACGCTCCTAGATACCACTCTTGTCTGAGATGATATAAGCTTATTTTGTGATGGCTTGTCAGCTACAGTTAAGTGCGGGCATTTTTAAAGTGTGTCTTATGCTTTGTTTGAATTTTATTCTTGCTGCCAAGTCTCACTTGCCAACCTGAGTTATAAGAATTTCTGCTATTGAACCTGCCCCCAAGCATGCGTGATAGGACTTGAGCCAAGTAAATTCATAGCTTCTAAGGCACCATTCAATCACAGTCTGACCTTCTGTCTAGCACAGGCCACTAAACCTCTCCCACTTGCCTCTGTGTTGAGCCTAATAACTTGTGTTTGACTAAAGCATCTTCCAGAAAGGCATCAGTACGGATCTGAAGACATCAAGAGATGGCGAATCCACCACTTCCCCTGGGAGTTTTTTCCAACAGTTAGTCACCCTCTCTGTTATATTCTATATAGGTTCTTATACTATCATAGGCACCGACACCATGGGTGCTCTGGGGCTGGAGTACCCGTGGGGACTGAGCACCCACCGGCAGTCCCCCTATCAGCTCCCCCCTCCAGCACCTCCCACCCGCCAACAGGCCCCACGGATCAGCAGCTCCTCCTCCCTCCCCATGCCTCCCACCCACCATAATCAGCTGTTTCGCAGGAGGCTCTGGAGTGGAGGAGCGAGGATGCTGTGTGCTCAGGGGGAGGGGGCAGAACTGAGCAGGCTGAGGTGGGGTGGAGCAGGGGGTGGGCAGAGGTGGGGTGGGACATTGGGAGAAGGGGTGGTGTGGGAGCGGGGCCTGGGGCAGAGCCGGGGGTCGGGCACCCCCGGCACTTTGGAAAGTCGGTGCCCGTGTATACAGACTATGGTCAATCCCACAGTACTGCTAAAAAATTGTGCCTTATGTCTAATTCATATTTGTCTATCTTCTGCTTCCAGCCGTTGGCTCTTGTTCTGCCTCTTTCCGTTGGAGTAAGTAGCCCTGTAGTACCAGGTACCTTCTCCTCATGAAGGTATTTATACACTGTAATATAGTCACCTCTTGATCTCCTTTCTGATAAACTAGACAGATTGTACTCTTTAAGTCTCTCACTAAATAACTCACAAACCATTCCACAGATACTGGCTCCAATAAAACGTTTAATTTGCTGCCTCTCTGAATGACTATAAGGTTTCATAAAAGTATAATGAGATTCTATAGAAATTACTCTTAAAGCTGAGAGACTTTAACAGAGAATCATATTCCTGCTACCGAATTTTATAGGGTGGTTCAAACCCCTATAGAAAGACATTGGAGAAGTATTGGTGAGAACAAATGAATGTTAAGGCCCTGATGTGCAAACACTGACTCGTGCACTTAATTGTACTCATGTGAGTAGTCCCATTGTCTTTATTGGAACTACTGGAGCTTGAAGTTCAGGATGTTCATAGGTGTTTGCAGGATGGGCGCTGCAGTGAATAGAAAACTTTTGTGAAGGGGAAGTTTGAATTCCTAAGCATGAGTATTCACACCAAAATCCTGTTTCTAGGAGTTATGCTCATTCATTCAAGGAACAGAACAACCTTCACCTCTGACTGATGTATTCAATCAAACTAATCAAACCAGCTTGAATTCTGGATATGGACTATTCACCACAAACTGCATGGAAACAATCCACTGACCAAGCGTTACTTGCTGAAATGATTTTGGAAACAACTTTGAGTATCTAATGTGAGAAAATTGTAAGTGGGTTAGAGATTTTAAATTTGGCAAACCCATTTATTAGAAAGATTTGCTCAGCTCTAGCCAGAACAGGGCAGATCTACACGGCAGCTGGAAGGTGCAAGTCCCAGCTCAGGTAGATAAATACAAGCTAGCTGTACTGGAGCTCCAGTGCTGGCTCAGGTTAGCTGTCCGAGTTATACCAAGGGGGTTAGGCAGGATTATACTCAGCCAGCCCAGCCACCACCCGGGCTGCTGCTGTGACATTGCTTGTTTTAGGTGCTCGCTGAAGCCGAGCTAGCCTGTGTATGTCTCGCTGAGCCAGGAATTATAGCCGTACTCTAAATATCTGCTATTGAATTGTGGGTAGGGGAAGCAGGGACAGATCTTGGGTTAAAAACAATGAAATGGATATTCTGAATTCATACGCCCTTCCACAAAACTACAGGGCATGATAGACCATATGAGGCAACAGCAGGTTACAAAAGAGAAGTGAGGCAAGCAAACTTTTCTAGGTGATAAGAAAGATGTAGGACCTTATCCAAAGCCCAGTTGAAGTCAATGGAACTCTTTCAGTTGTCTTCAGTTCACTTGGACCAGGCTTATAATGCTTAGCACTACCGCAGAATACCATCCTCTTGGAGAGGCTAGTAGTAGAACACTACGATTCAGTAGTGTCACACCCAAGTCTTAGACTAAATTCACTATCTAATGCAGCTGTGAAAGTGTAGCTCCTTGTGAGATAACAACTGTTGTTTGGGAGCGTTGTAAATTGAAAGACTTCTCCTGCGATGCCAGATAATTGATGTAAGAGTTATTACTGGGATCTCCCCTCAAATCCCTTTCATTATGGTGTTAGTGAAATGTCCTGCTTTGCTGAAATTAAACCAACACAGATCCGTGTGTGAAGTCCTCATGACTACAGCTAATAAATGTGTGTGATCTGCCTTGTAAGAAAAAAAAAAGTACCCCTATGGAATGTGACTCAGAAGAAGAAATGAAGAAGGATCATGGAATGAACTCATTAAAAAGAGCACTGAAGCTATCCAGTAAGAGTTACAAAAGTAGTGTCTCTACAGACTATATCCCATCATCCGTATTTCCTCCATTCTGCCTGCTCCCATGTACTCTGAAAGCTCCTTACTTCCATGTACTGCGGGTCTGTCTGCAGTGGTCCAATCTGTCCTGGGTGTAGTTGACCCAGTGTATACAGTGAGTGAAGAGGCTCCTGGCTCCTCCCATCTCCAGGCAATCCTCCTTGGTGTGACGTTGTGCAGTGTATATGGTTTTATAAAAATATGGTAATGAGTGAATATAATGTAACTGGAATACGCTTCATGCAAAAGGTCTCTTGTAAGGTATCATTACAAAGCTTATAATCTACTGAGTGTGTTCATCCTATTTGTATAAATGTACCACTCTTGTATCTGAAACTAGGAATATGAAATATAACTCTGAGGGCCTATTGTAATTATGCAAAGTGTGGGCCATTAATGGTGGTTTGGAATCTTGATGGCTCCTATCAACCAGGACAATTGACTGGCTGGCTCTGTTTGCAGGCAGGCCTTCCTGTGAGCCAGGCTGGGAGGAATGAAGGCTTGGGGTCTTACAGTGACATGTGATCATGTCACCTGAACTGGAATCCATCTTTAACCTGGTGCTTTTCCAGTCAGGGAGGGTGGAAACCCAGAGAGAGACAAAGGATTCCCGCCGTATGCAAAAGACATACAAAGGGGCGGAACAGAACAAATGGGGGAGAGGAGCCATCATGAAGAACCCCTTAGCTACCACCTGAGCTGGAACAAGAGCTGTACCAGGGGAAAGAATTGTGCCCAGGCCTGGAAGGTCTCCAGTCTGAGGAAAAAACTTACTGAAGCATCTCTGAGGGTGAGATTATCTGTCTTCAGTTTGGTTAGACATAGATTTGCACATTTTATTTTATTTTGCTTGGTGACTTACTTTGTTCTGTCTGTTACTACTCGGAACCACTTAAATCCTACTTTCTGTATTTAATAAAATCACTTTTTACTTATTAATTAACTCAGAGTATGTATTAATACCTGGGGAGCAAAGACCTGTGCATATCTCTCTATCAGTGTTACAGAGGGCGAACAATTTATGAGTTTACCCTGCATAAGCTTTATACAGGGTAAAACAGATTTATTTGGGTTTAGATCCCATTTGGAATTGGGCATCTGAGTGTCAGAGACAAGCACACTTCTGTGAGCTGTTTTCAGATAAACCTGCAGCTTTGGGGCAAGTAATTCAGACCCTGGGTCTGTGTTGGAGCAGACGGGAGTGTCTGGCTCAGCAAGACAGGGTGCTGGAGTCCTGAGCTGGCAGGGAAAACAGAGCAGACGTAGTCTTGGCACATCAGTTGGCAGCTCCCAGGGGGGTTTCAGTGATCCAACCTGTCTTGCTCTTGAGTCTTGCTCTTCTATCATCCTTGTGCTGGAGCTGCAAAGATCTCTGCATCCACATCTGTATTTTCCACTTGTGGTCCCACTCTCAGGTTTCCAGCACCCTAGCTGTCCCCTCGCTTGGGCGAATACCCACATCTCCCTCCCTCCTGACCGGGGTATTTCAGACTGTTCCGTTTCCTGCCTACACTGTGAATTCACCAGTAGCATCATCAGCTGGCCTGCTCTGCTTTGCTCCTCAGAGGCTACCAACAATGTAATTGCCACAGTTATAAGTTACTGCACAGCTCTTTCTATGCACATCTGTTCTTAAGGTAAAAGCATCAAGAGAAAGCATATTAGAAGAGAAGAACCTACATGCCTACTAATAATCTTACCGGAGATCATCCTACCTCCAACAAAGGCTCTGGCTGGTGTTTAGTCCTTCAAACGCCCCACCCATGGCGTTTTCCTTAGGTCAGAAGTTCATAACAGCTGTTAGCTCAGAACAAACACCTGCATGAATGTGAGAGCCGCCCCTTTACCCAGATTGGGCCTCTGGTCTTGTCCTCATGATGATCAGCAGACAAAGGGTTTCTCCTCAGGGTGCAGCTTCAAAAGGATGGATCTTGAGCTGGGTAATTTGCATCTCCGTCCCCACCAGTATTTCCTAAGAAACCCACTCAGCTAAAAGATCAATCTCGTCTGATGATTGTTTTAAAAGGGTCTATGACAGGGTCAGGCCAGAGGGCTACAGGAGAGTGTTAGAAGGCAGATATATTAGTCCCAGATTAAGTAGAGCCCTTTTCCCTGGGTAAGGTAACAGGGGCAGTTCCAGAACAAGCAGGAACTTGCTGGAACCAACTAAGGCGGGCAGGCTAATTAGGACACCTGGAGCCAATTAAGGACAGGCTGGCTAATCAGGGCACCTGAGTTAAAAAGGACCTCACTTCAGTTTGTGGTGTGTGTGTGAGGAGTTGGCAGCAAGAGGTGCAAGGAGCTGAGAGTGAGAGGGTGTGCTACTGGAGGACTGAGGAGTACAAGTGTTATCAGACACCAGGCGGAAGGTCCTGTGGTGAGGATAAAGAAGGTGTTGGGAGGAGGCCATGGGGAAGTAGCCCAGGGAGTTGTAGCTGTTGCGCAGCTGTTACAGGAGGCACTATAGACAGCTGTGATCCACAGGGCCCTGGGCTGGAACCCAAAGTAGAGGGTGGGCCAGGTTTCCCCCCAAACCTCCCAACTCCTGATCCAACACAAGAGGAATTGACCTGGACTGTGGCTTCTACCAGAGGGTAAGGTCTCTGGGCTGTTTCCTGACTCACATGGTGAATCTCTGAGGCGAGCAAATCTGCCAATAAGCTCAGGACCCACCAAGGTAGAGGAGGAACTTTGTCACAGGTCTTTTGAAGCTCATGAGGCTTCCAAGGGTTTGTTCATTCTCTCCGTGCCCACACCCCCATAAAGAAGTTACACACAATAACACATAAATAGTTGCATTTGTAATACAACAGACTCCTAAAATACTTAAACTTAATTCATTAAGGTTTAACATAATTTAGTAAGACTTGTCTAGGAAATAGTCATCTCTGTCACAACTGCATCTCCTGTGTAGGGCTGAGAAAGGTGCCTGGGACCATAGAATAATTGAATATCAAGGGTTGGAAGGGACCTTAGGAGGTCATCTAGTCCAACCCCTTGCTCAAAGCAGGACCAATCCCCAAATAAATCATACCAGCCAGGGCTTTGTCAAGCCTGATCTTAAAAACCTCTAAGGAAGGAGATTCCACCACCTCCCTGGGTAACCCATTCCAGTGTTTCACCACCCTCCTAGTGAAATAGTGTTTCCTAATATCCAACCTAAACCTCCCCCACTGCAACTTGAGACCATTACTCCTTGTTCCGTCATCTGCTTCCACTGATAACAGTCTAGATCCATCCTCTTTGGAACTCCCTTTCAGATAGTTGAAAGCAGCTATCAAATCCTCCCTCACTCTTCTCTTCTGCAGACTAGACAATCCCAGTTCCCTCAGCCTCTCCTCATAAGTCATGTGCTCCAGCCCCCTAATCATTTTTGTTGCCCTCTGCTGGACTCTTTCCAATTTTTCCACATCCTTCTTGTATTGTGGGGCCCAAAACTGGACACAGTACTCCAGATGAGGCCTCGCCAATGTCGAATAGAGGGGAATGATCACGTCCCTCGATCTGCTGGCAATGTCCCTACTTATACAGCCCAAAATGCCATTATCCTTCTTGGCAACAAGGGCACACTGCTGACTCATATCCAGAGTCTCATCCACTAGGTCCTTTCCTGTAACCCCTTCTCAGGGTTGCAATGATTCATCTTGGTACTTAGATATTACAGTGATGAGAGCCACGGATACCCATGGCAGGAGGAGGTGGAAATCTCATCCCCATCCTCCACTAGCTGACAGTAGCTGGAAACAATCTGTGTGGCCTGCCAGCCTTTGAGGAATCCACTTACCCCTGACATCATCCCCCAGCACTCTGACTACCATGATAACTTCAGTCAAGGCTTGCTGACCAGCCCTCTCCTTATAAAGCACGGGCAGTATTATGACGGGTATACCAGCCCCACGATGAGTGCCAACCGCAAAGAGCAAACTCGGCCACCAGGGGGTGCTGAGATCCAGAATGGGGAGAGCAGGAAAAAATAAGGCAGCGCAAACACCAGACTGACGGAGAAGAAAATACTGAATGGGCTGGGGAAAGAAAAGGGACAAAAAGATGGGAAGAAGATGACGACTAAACAGACAAACAGGTGATGCAGCAACTGTACTTACAGGTGATCTATTCTAATGCACCTACAGTACCTACCCTATATGTTGTATAGCCACGTATTCTAGTCTGCTATACAGAGGTCTTGGAAGGGTTAATACATTAATGTTTGCAGAGCTTTTGAGATCTTCAGCTGGAAAACATAGAAAGGGAAACTATTGTTGCCATGTTTTAATTAGCTCCCCTATTTTGAGACACAAAGGAGAAGTGACTTCCTCAAGGTCAGGCAGCATATCAGTGCCAGGGCTGGGGATACAATCCAGATCTCATGCCCTGACCGGGCATCATCTCTTCTTTGTCATCTCTGACTTGGGCACTTATTTCCCAGCAGTCTGCTCGCCGTCAGACCCAAAGGAACCAAAGTATTGCAAAATCAATTGGTTTTGCCCATTCTGAATTGCTCCAGAAGTTCATTTGTAACTGGAAGGCCGGGAGATGTGTCCTCTAATGGAATGAGCCCATGTGCCCACGCCGCTGATTCTACGATGCAGGAAAGCCCTTGTGTATTCTAGACATTGTGCAAAACTCTGGGATGCTTCACCACCATTAGAAAAAAGCACTCTGGCATATGGTCCGAACATTCCGCCCGGGTGCCTGGCTAATTCTCTGCAACGTTGGAGTGGGCTGAGGGTAATTTAGTATAATAATTTGTATTTGAGAGTTGTCTCAATATTTCACTTCTCTATTGAATTGGCTATAATGCATCATCCTAATCACCTCTCCCCGGTCAGTTGAATTTATGTGCCTGCCGTTATCAGACTTGAAGGATGGTAGGCACAACCTTTCTTTCTTATTTTGATTAGGAAACCACTTTTAGTTTTGGAAAGGTCAGAGTGTCTGCTTTCCTGAAGATGATCATATGTATCAATTTAAAGCATTAGTCTAGGGACATGAAGTAGTTTTCCTACGTTCAAATGGTTTATTGGTCTTGCTACACAGGACTGACTTTATATTACCAGGAGGGACTTACACTGAGTACAGGCATCAGTGTAAATGGCATAGTTCCATTGACTTCAGTGGAGCAACACCAGTTTGCACGCTCTGAGGAACCAGTTCATCTTCTTTTGTGGAGCGGTACAAAAAACGTTTGAGTGAAAATTATCTCAAAGGATATAAGCTCAGTATCACTGGGGTCTGGGACCAGATTTCCAAAAGGGCTAAGCACCCTGCACCTCACGCTCAAATTGCACCAGTGTAACAAAAATTGGGTTTTAATTTGATATAGTTCAACTGGTGCAAACCTCTGTGTGGATGTATTTAAAGAGGTGTACAAGTGACTGGTATTGATTTTGTTTAAATCAATATGAGCCTGTTGCAGACTGATTTAACTTGTGTTGGAGTTTGCCTTTTTTTCTGGGAGGAAAAAAACAAAACAAACAACCGAACAAAAAAAAAACAATTAAAAAACTTATCTTCCTTAACCCAGGACAATTGGCTGTATAGAAAAGGTCTGATTGGCTGGGTTTGTCCAAAGAATTCAGCTGCGATTTAGGCACTGAAATGAAGTATCTAGATTTTCATTACAGCTTGTCACTTAGCAGCTGCCATTATTCTCTCAGAATTAAGCCTCACAGTAAAGACAGTCTCACTCTGTTATTGTAGAGACAAAAGTAAAATCAATGTCCCTGTAATAATAAAACCCAAATAAAGGCATGTTTGCTACCAAAGGAAACCACACCACATGCATCTTTTTATCACTATTGTATTTTAAATAATGGATATCAACTTTGAAACCACTGAAGCCTGGCACTATTTGTACCGAGGGTTTTTTTTTAATATTGGATAAAATTATAGATTCTGTTTCATGATCCATGCAATTAGCTTCTCATCCTCTCTGCTGACTTATTAATGTGCAACTAATTTATTTTGCATCCAGGACATAAGCAAAAGTAAAATCAATAGTACGCATGTAGTAAAATTTTAATGCACTACTGCCATAAGAGAAAAGAATACGCCACCTCATAAATACATAATGTTCAACTGTTATATGTATTTTAAAATAATGGATACGGATCTGAAAAGTAACAACATTTTTGGTTTTCCATACACCTGACTCTGCCAAGGAGATTTCATATGATATATGAGAGAGAGCTGGTGGGAATAAAAGGTAAGTATGTTTAATTAAAAGTGAAATAAGTGAAATTTTTCTTTTTGTTGAAGGGTGGTGTGAATTAATGGATTATTACATCATAAATAAAGGGCTGTGGTCACTGAAAGTAACTCCTTATGTAATGTAGGAAGTATTGCCTTATGGTTAAACCATTGGATTCTAATTTGAATGACCAGTGTTTAATTTCCAGCTCTTTCTCTGTGACCTTAGGCAGGACTTAACTTTGGAAACCACATTTGAAAATGGGTCTAATAATACTTACCTGCCTCAAGAGGCTGTTGTGAAGCTAAATTATTTCAATTTGTCACATGAGCAGTCAGTTAGAGCTGCGTTTTGAGGATTTCTAACAGCCTATGTCACCTTATATACTCTACGCAATATACATTATATGGACAACACCTATGATCCTTAATGACAAGTAATTTTAAAATAGTTTTTAAATATTAAAAAGGCATCCAGCCAAAGAGTCTGGGCTTTTATTTAGTTTACATCATTTTTTTTTTTGTGTGTATCGAAAGTTCCAAACCAAAATCAGGACCCCCTGCCCTGTGCACTGTCCATAGACATAGTCAGTGACTCTGCCCCAAAGGGCTCAGATCTTATTGGTTTGACATCGACTCAGAATGCACATACTTATAACAGGAAATATTGCTAGACCAGTTAACTTCTTACCTGTTGTTAAGGCAACAGAAAACGTTGTAACTGAATGCACTGTACATTATACTGTATGTATTTTAAAGTCTGGACCAGTCAGTAAACAAGGAAAAGAAGGGGCATTTCCCAGACTTTGGAAGAGATTAGTGACCTTTTATTATTTAGTCTGGCATACAAGGGAACCCATTCAAAGATCCTGTAGGCACAATAGCGGTTGTATGTCTCCTTCTCTTTGTATCTGGGCGTGTCACTGTCTTTAAACATGCTGTTTAATCCGAATAATCCGGATTTGATCCGAATACCAGTTCAAAGGGTGACAGTTTTAATCCTCGTCTCGGGGCCCTTCGCAGGCGAGTTAGTGCTAGGGGCAAAGCATCAAGCCATTTCAATCCTGACTCCATGCATATTTTAGTAAGAATCTCTTTTAGTGTTCTATTCATTCTTTCCACTTGGCCTGAACTTTGGGGGTGCCATGCTGTATGAAAGTTCCATTGGATGCCTAAGGCTTGAGATACTTCTTGTGTCACCTTTGAAATAAAGTGACTACCCTGATCAGAATTAATAACCTCTGGTACGTGGTATCGGGGGATTATTTCTTGTATCAAGGCCTTAGCAACAGCTCGGGCTTGGCAATGTCTGGTGGGGAAACACTCCACCCACCCAGTTAGTTGGTCAACAAAGACAAGTAAATATTTGTAGCCCCTGCATGGGGGTACTTCGGCAAAATCAACCTGCCATCTCTGAAATGGATATGTGGCCCAGGGTTGACCTCCCATTGGGGCTGGAGGTTCTCGGCCCTTTTGATTTGTTTGTTGGCAAATTGGGCAAGTGTTAACAATTTGTTGGGCCTCCATATGCATCCTTAATCCTTTAAGGGTTCGGGTAGCTAAGTCAACCATAGCTGCTGATCCCATATGCCCTTCCTTATGTAACAGTCGAAGGGTTTCCTTTAAAATTGGCTGAGGCACAAAAATTTCCCCTCCAGGTAATTTCCACCATCCCGAGGGGAGCAAACGGGCCCCTATACTTTGGGCATACTGTGTTTCTTCAGTAGTATACTGTGGGGTTGGGACTTTACATTCAGTATCTTTTACTATCAAAAGCCATGCAACCCCATCTTGTGCTGCCTCTCGTGCAGCCTTATCGGCTAATTGATTGTATTTTCACTGCTCCCCCTGAGGAGTTTTGCCGTGAGCACGCACGTGGATTACAGCGACTTGTAGCGGGAGCATTAGAGCCTCTAGTAGGGATTTAATAAGGCCTCCATGTGCTATCTTTTGGCCCGAGGCTGTAATGAATCCTCTTTCTTTCCATAGGATACCGTGAGCATGCACGACCATATAAGCATAACGGCTGTCTGTATATAAATTAAGAATCTTTCCTGTGCCCATTCAGAGGGCCTCAATGAGAGCCACCAATTCTGCTGCTTGGGCTGACCAATGTGGATTTAATTTAAATTTATAGGTCTTGTCATTCTTAATTACCACTGCTGCCCCGGTATATCGTTTGCCATTAATTACGTAGCTAGATCCATCTACGTATCCCTTGATGTCAGGGTTAGGCCACGGTACGTCAGAGAGGTCTGAGCGTGGTTTAGTTTCTTGCTGCAGGACCTCAATACAATCGTGTATGGGTCTGGGCTTACGGGGGTCCCCAGGGTCAGGCAACAAGGTGGCTGGATTAAGGGAACTAATGGGTCGAAAGGTCAGGTTAGGAGCTAACAGGAGTCCTATTTCGTATCGTGAGTGTCGACTGGGATTTAAATGTCTAGCTCCGGCTCCTGTTCCTAATATTTGGGGTACTCCATGTGGGACTATGACCTCAGTATCTCCACCCAAGGTCAATTTTTCAGCTTCTTGCACAAGAAGGGCGGTGGCTGCTACGGCACGCAAGCAGGCAGGCCAGCCTCTGGCGACAGGGTCCAAGACCTTTGAATAATAACCAATAGGTCGCCAGGTTGGTCCTGATCGCTGGCACAGGAGTCCAGCCGCTATTCCCTTTTGCTCGTGGACATATAGGGTAAATGGTTTCCGTGGGTCCGGGAGAGCCAAGACGGGGTTGAATTAGTGCGGTTTTAAGCTCTTGAAATGCTTTCTCCATCTCCCTAGTCCATGATTCATACAGGGGTTTATGATTCATACAGGGGTTTAGCTTTCCCTCCATAGTCAGGGATCCAGAGCCGACAAAATCCGGTTAGGCCTAAGAAGGCCCTTAATTCACGCGGATTTTGTGGTTGGGGACTATCGAGTATAGCTTGGATTCGTTCCTTACCTAGGCTGCGACTACCTTGCGTTATTTGATACCCAAGAAAAGTAACTTGCTGTTTTACTAGTTGGATTTTGCTTTTTGAGACTTTGTACCCCTGTTTGCCAAGATAATTCAGGAGTTCTACAGTTTGCTTTCTACATGCTGTTTTTGTTCCAGTACTTAACAACAAATCATCACAGTACTGAACTATAGTACATGAGGGATGTTTAACTAGGAATGGGGCCAGGTCTCTTTTTAGCTGGCTGCCAAAAATCTCGGGAGCACAAGTCAGTCCCTGTGGAAGAACAGTCCACAGATACTGAGCTTTATAATGTGTATCCGGATCTTCCCATTCAAAAGCGAACAGTTTCTGGGATTCGGTATCAAGAGGTATTGAAAAGAAAGCGTCTTTCAGATCTATTACCGAAAACCAGGTATGTTCTTTGGGAATCTGACTGAGGATTGTGGGGGGGTTCGGGACAACTGGATAGGGGGCCTCTACAAGTTTATTAACTTGTCGCAAATCCTGTACTAAATGGTATTGTCCATCAGGTTTGGGGATTCCCATTATTGGAGTATTGTATGGGGAGGTACCTTCCTTTAACCATCCACATCGTATGAACTTTAGAATAAGCGGTTTTAGTCCAATTCGTGTGGTTATTTTCAGGGGGTATTGTCGGACACGAACCGGCCCGCCTCCCTCTTTTAATTGAATTTGTACCAGGGAAGCATTACGAGCTCACGCCACGCCTCCTGTCTCTGCCCAAACCTCGGGATTAACCCTTGCTATCAAATCCCCTTCGGTTCCCTGGCTTTCTGAGTAAAGGATTCTATCGCCCATTAGAGCCATTATATAGTTGGAAGTTTGTTGTTTAGGCAAGCGTACTTCTATGGTCCCACTATTGAACGAGATCTCCGCTTGCAGTTTAGTAAGGATATCTCGTCCTAACAATGCAATGGGGCAGGAGGGGTGACAAACAAACTGGTGTACGATATGATGGTTACCCACTTTCACTAAAAGGGGAAGGGTTTTTGCTACTACTACACTTTGTCCTTCAAGTCCTTGGACAATAGTATGCCCCGAGGGTCTGCCTGGCGGCGCTGACTTAAGGGGGAGTACACTCAGGGCAGCCCCAGTGTCAATCAGGGCTTCAATTTGGCAGGCCCCTACCTTAATTTCTACCGTGGGATCCAGTCTAGCAGGTTGTGCTGCTAAGAGGGACCACTGGGTCCCTTGGTCTCTTCATTGGGGAGACTCGCTATCCGAGCCTCCTGCATTGTAAAGGATTGGGGGTGGGATTGTTTCTGTCCTACGTTCCTGTCGTATCATGTGCCTGTTAGGACACTCATTCTTCCAATGTCCTTCCTGTCTGCACAGAGCGCACTGGTTTCGTCCTAATCGGGGACGTCGTGGCATTCCTCTATCCCCTATAAAAACATACTCATTCCTCATATTCTGTTTCTCATCCTTATCCTGTCATTGCCTCAAAGCCATAACGAGAGCCTTTGTTCCTTTCTTCCTTTCCTCCTCGTCCCGTCTATCATATACCTTTAAAGCAATCTCTAACAATTCCTCTATATTCTTTCCTGATGCGCCTTCCACCTTTTGTAATTTCTTTCTAATATCCTCATAAGATTGACCAATAAAGAGGGGAATTAGCACTGTTTTCCCATTTTGATCCCCCGGGTCCAAATCCGTGTACCTCCTACAGGTTTCACATAGGCACTCATAAAAGGCTGCTGGATTTTCTTTCCGTTCTTGCCTTATATTATACAATTTGGCCCAATTAGGGGTTTTCCGAATACACTTTTTCATACCCTGCACTATAGCCGCGGCATATCTCTGATGGGCTGGTAACCACTTCTCACTATGCAGCCAATCGGGTTCCTTTTCGGGCATTATATCGCCTACAGCTTCTAAATTGCCCTTGGTTTCTGCTACCCACTCACGGGCCTTTGCTAAGACCATACGCCTTTCGTCCGGGGTTAGCAACACATTTAATACTACTTGCATGTCCCCCCATGTTGGATTATGTGCTGTTATAAGCATTTCAAAAATTGCTGTCAAGGGGGCCGGGTCCTCTGAAAATGGGGGATTTTGTAGTTTCCAATTATATAAATCACTTGTGGCAAAGGGGACATATACCATGGCAGGCTTTCCCTCTTGCCCTATCGTTTCGCGGAGAGGCAGTGCCTTATGCACTGTGGTTTCATCCGTGTTGCTCCTTAGGTATCTATATACACCGTTCTCCTGTAGGAACGTATGTTGGATCCCTATGTCGGTGGGGCTTGTCTCTTTTACTACAGTTGGAGGCTGCTGATGGCCCTCACCTGTCGTTATTTGTTTATCCAGGGCTTGCAAACTGGGATATAATGGAGGAGGGAGTACATAATCTGGGGCCTGAGGAATTACAGGGGGTGGACATGGCTTTAAGGGTGGGCATGGCTTTTTCATAGGCATACGGGGTCGTTTTTTCATCGGGATCCGGGCCATCAGTATTTGTAAAGTTTTTTGTCTACATCTTTGTAGCCAAGGCGGGGAATCGGACACCAGATCCTGCCAAATATTAATATACGGATACTGGTCCCAATGCCCATCTTGGGTTACAATATTATGTACGGCTTGTATTACATCTGGTTTCAATGAACCCCCATCTGGCCAATCTACTCCGAATGTTGGCCATTCTACTGTACAAAATTTTATGAGATCGTCCTTACTTAACGGGATACCAAAGTCTGATTGGCGTCTAAACACTTGCCAGTTGTCTAGCATACAGCCAAGGGGTGTCCCTGCGTAATAACTCTGAGTAGACCCCATCTTAGGGTCCTCTCTTAGTCGTAAACTATATGCACAAGATACACACACTTAAAAGGAAGAGACCTTCAGACGGTCGGCTGACCCCCCTTGCAATCAAGATATCCTTGTCATCGGGTTTCCCCTAGCAGGAGTCTATAAAGTCCCTATATATCAATAACTCTCTAACATACACTCATTCTCTGGTACAAAATAAAAAGAAAAAATATTAACATACTGAATAAGAGTACAAAGCCTAAAACATGAATAACCCACAAACTAGTTGAATCCCACTGTGCATGCATACTAACACATAAAGTTAAACCAACATACTCACATTATACCTTCCTGTATACATGCAGCCTCTTAAGATTCCCTTAGTCCTCCCACACTTCGGGGGCGTTACTCCTCAAACCTAGAGGTAAACGCACTTACCGCCCGGAGTGGCCGCGTCCGGCTCTGGGGACTTGGAACAGGGCAAATGCACGATCTCTGTGTCCTCGTGGACCCTCTCTAAAGAGGACACCGCCGCCCCGGTCGGCCGAGGTGATCCGAGAGCACGAGCCGCACAATCAGCTCGAGGTGGCCACTTCTCTCGGTACCAGCTCATTAGCCCCCGGTAGCGATAGCGCCCTCTACAGGGAGGGTCCCGGCGGAGTCGCCAGTTGTTAGCCAAAAGGGCTCGTTCTCCCCGGAGTTAGTCAATTACCCCAAGGAGGCACAGAGACCAAGATAGAGTATAAACATATATCAGCCCTTTATTATACGATCAGCTGAGCGGGTGCCCCCTCCTCGACTCATGCCAGAGGAGTGACACACCGATACAGAACAGTGAGTACATATATATACCATTATTGACGTCATATCAGACCACACTGACAAAGCATATTTTCAGGATTTTGCAGACGTGGGGTACATAGGTCTATTTACTTGTACTCTAAACATTCTACGTTTTTCCCCTTGACCATGGTGCTGTTCAATGTTTATTATTGGTTATGCAAGCAGGTCATAGGATCATTTAGCAATAGCATCGTTTCCCAGAACAGACAACTAAGCACAAATCATGTTATCTATCAAACCAGACAGAGACCATGCAAATAAACATACAAAAACAATACAGAAGTGAGGATTTCACAACTACATCTATACAGACATAAGGGTTTTCCAGCTGTGTCTATTGATAAGTGAGTTCTTGCCAGACAGGATGCTATTAAACTAAGTTTCCTTTTAGATCTTCTAGGCTCCACCCTTTCTCTGGAGGTAATAGGAATATCAGGACAGGATTGTATTCCTAATAGCCCAATAGCACCTTATTTCAATGTGACTAGTTTGGAATGTGAGGATGTGACCATACACTTCCCAGCTTATGGCTGCCTAACTACATCTTAGCTGACAGCCTTAGCCTGTCACAGTCAGAGAAGGCCATTACACAGACAGTGATCTTGATTCTTTCTTGTATACCTCTATAACTAGCTAAGTGATAAGAATACACCTAAATTCTTAAAGTATAGGCCTTTGCAGACAGGCCTGAATGTCTATATCCTAACAGTCATCAATGTAGCGTAGGTAGAGAAGGGGCTTGAGTGGACGAGAGCTGAGGAAGTGTTCTTCCAGGTCAGCCATAAAAATGTTGGCATATTGTGGGGCCATAACAGTGCCACTGATCTGGAGATATATATTGTCATCAAATTTGAAATAGTTGTGTGTGAGGATAAAGGCACAGAGCTCAGCAACCAGTTGTGCTTTGGCATCATCAGGGATACTGTTCCTGACAGCTTGTATTCCATCTGTGTGTGGGATGTTTGTGTAGACTAGATGACCTCCTGAGGTCCTGATATTCTACGATTCTATGATTAATCTTACGTATGTACTTAGAATCCATTGTTGAATGGGTGTCAGAGAAAAGGAAATTTCTGACCTGTGCAGGAAATATGTGTATTAACGCTTGCTTAAGCATAGAAAAAACAGTTATAAACAGTACAGTTTTTGCCAGTAATTCACACAATTAGCAGAGTGATAATAATAATGCTCCATCTTATCAGCTTGATGAGGTTGCGTCTATGAAATTGTGAGTATACATGTACAAAGAGAACAGGAATATGACTCTTTCCTTATTCATCCCACATGATGGTTCATATAGTTCCCCCTGATCTTGCTAACAAGAGTTTGCTGCAACACAGATTTATTTTAGAGCAGGTTTAGATTGCGTTGAAGCTGAAGTACATTAATCCCAAGTGTTGCTCCAGTTCAGAAACCTGCTACAACCACTGAATGATTTCAACTAAATTCATGTCCCTAAGAAGAAAATTTCAAACACGTTTGCAAATCTACTTTTAAAGGAAGAACATGATTGTCTTCAAGCACCGATTTCAGGGCCAAACTCTGCATCCTTTACTGAGCACAACTCCCATCTAAAGTCAATGCAACTTTGGCTCAGTTAGGCAGGAATTTTCAAAAGTCTGAAGGTGTCTGAGGAGCACAAATCCCACTGATAGTCAAGAGGACTCTTCAGCTCCTGTTTTAGGCACTTGAACAAAATTCCACCATTAGGAACCATGGACTATGCCCTCAGAGAATAGTTTGTGTATCAGCCTGCCAGTTCCCCATGTTATTTCAGCTATGCACCCCATTTGCTACTAAAGAAAACCCTGCTCTTTTGCAAACTGTACCACCAAGTTCCTATATTTCCTCCTCATTCTTTATTATTAGAGGATGTTTACTTGAAGGAAGAAAAAACAAACCCCAAACCAAACCAAACTTTTAAAAAAACTCACCTCATTTGTTTCTCCTGCCCACTGCCCACCAGAAGATATATCCTCTGTTGGCGTTCTCCCAAGGTCACTGGTTGCCTTTAGTCCCTATGGGCCCTGTGATAGCTGTGGAATAGCAGGAGTGTCACAGCCATTTAACCTGTGCACCACAAGATGCTGCTGGTGCCCCAGACTCTTGTGAAGGAGACAACAGAGCCAGCTCTGTGCGAGGGGCAAAGGAGCATGCATCTGCTTTGGGTCCCTTTTGTGCCAGTGTAGCCAGTGGTAACCTTTTCAACCTGCTCAGTTATCCAATATTTGGCACCCCATGGGCTGTTTTTGTTAGGAGAAGAAACTGAGGATGGGGTCAGGTATTTCTTTGATACAATCCTGTATATTTACAAACAACGTACAAAGTCCTGTTTCCCTGAACACAGGAGGAATCAAACTACTGGAAGCAGTTTCTTTGCCTGCAGTTCCAAACCTCTTTCCAGCCAGCGCTCTTCCTGCAAAGCGACTTCTCTTCACTTTCTCTCAGGGCCATATTCCCAGTGCTTGTCTTGCTGTTGGCTTGGGTTTTTTTGGCTTCTCTCTGCCTCTGATTTTGATCCCAGATACACACACCTCCATCAGACAATACCCAGTGAAACCGCTCTTCCCAAATAGCTCATTTTCTGACCAGCTTTGCATGTGGCTATGTTTTGAGTGGGGGGTCCTATTGTTCCAGTTATATTATTCCAAAAAGGAGCTTAACTGCTTCTTACATTTACCCTGAAGGATGGCTGTCACAACCACCAGATTCGATGGTTTCACCCAGCTTCCATCATAACACCTGCATAAAGAGGCTTCAAGACAATGGCAAATTGGACCCCGAGCCCATCCCACTCGACTGGTAATTGTCAGGGGCTACCCAGTGGGACAGACTGACAGAGAGACCCTGTAGAGGGAATCTGAAGGAGCTGGGCCTTCCTGAGCTCAAGGAATGGTAAGCCTTTGGGAGAGGCATGCGTATACCCTAGTTTATTGTTTTAAAATCTGTTTTCTCCTAACTGCCTCTGTTCCTACTAAAGGATGTATTGCTCTGAGAAGGCTGTTTGGTTACTGGATCCCACCATCATTACTCCCAGCAGGAACAAAATTGCAGGAGCTGAAGATAAGTCAGGCCCTGATGCGGTAATCACGGTTGAGCACAGCAGACAGCAGCCCAGGACCTGGTTTGAGAGTGGGAGAATTCTGTGATTCCACCTTGAAAAAGAGATGATGGAGATGAAGAGTCACTTCGCTACCTTGTGCCTTAGTTTACTCATCTGTAAAATGGGGCTATTGCCCTCCTTTGTAAAGTGCTTTGAGATCTACTGATGGAAAAACTATATAAGAGGTAGATATGCTTTTATTAGACATGTTGTTCACTTATCTTTGGTTCTGAAAAGAAGTATGCCAGCTAGTGGCTGCTGTTGATGACTAAGTGGAGTTGAAGGGAAATAAGTTAAAATACTGGCAGTTATCTTTCTGAGGAAGGAAGAACAGGCAGGCTTTTAGCATATCATGTGCTAAAATGTCAGCCTCCAGAAAACACCACAGCAAAGCAGCATGGAAAGGTTGGAATAGACTGGAACTGGTCCAAAAATGTGGTCAGCTTTTCAGAAAAATTGTCACAATTTTTCAGCAACATTTTAAATTGCATTTTCACAAAATGTCAACCACCTCTGTAAACTGGTTGAAAAATGGCAACATAAATTGGCATGAAACTTCCTTGCAAAATTGTGCAATCTTGTGCTGAAATACTTGAAATGTCAAAGAGCTGTAGAATGTGCTCCCTTTGTAGATCTGCTCCTGTCAAGAGACAGCCCAGGAGCTAGGTCAGAGATTCAAGAGTGTATTCATGGGTTGAAAGTATTGTCATTCAGCATTGTGCTGATTTAGTGATTTCAATCACTAGTTAGGAAGACTCGATTTAATCATGGATTTCTACATAAAAGTGCATTCTTGTTGGTTGTTATAACCTTAATACATATTCTTCACAACTCAGAGATGGATGTAGGTTTCATTTTTAGAAGGTACACACTATACATTTTAAAAGTGATTTATTTTGAAAACTTTTCAGATGAGTTTTACAGCTACATCAGAAAATGAATGATTATTTGGTTATTTAATTTACCAAAGGTAATTGAAGCAGATATTTATGAAGTCATTGGGAGGTGAACTATCTCCAATTCAGCAGGTTAATCATTAATATTTGGAGAATTTTCTTGCCAGGCTGTATTAGGAGGAGAACATTACCAGACAGACATTTAAATTGTTTTATTTAACTAAACAACAACGTTATATATTCTGGATTTTTTTTTTCAACAGCAAACATAATATTTTAACAAAACAAGCATATGAATTTTTGAATTTAGTTAAACATTCACGTTTTCTAAAATCGGGGTTTTTTTTTTGTTAAAGTTGTTTTGAACTAAAATAGTTAAATGAAATATTTTAAAAAAACCAACAAAAATTAAATAGCAAAAATTATGTCAGCCAGGTCAACATGAGAAACTTAAAATATTGGCTTCTGCAGCTAACTCAATCGTCGTCACCTTCATTTTCCTGTTTGTTCATAATCTGAAAAAGAAAAACAAGCTTTCCTGATTTTCAGGTCCCAAACGATTTCTCAATTTGGAATGAATTCGTCCAAAGGAAGAAAATATTTTTTCTACACAAGCAGAAGAAGCTACTGCTGTTAAAAGTGAGATTATCATGTCAACAATCTCTGAATCCCAGTGCTTAAGTGACTTCCACCAGTTCACTGGTGTGACTTTCTTTAAAACATCATCAGCAAACATATATTAAATGGTTCACCCTTAGCTCTGTCGGAGAAAAACTCAGTTCTCGCTTTCTGTTTGGGCGCAGCAAAATCAAATACTTTATTCTTTCTCTAGTAATTACAATAGAGGGAGGGAGTGTCCTAGGAAACAGGGTCGCCCCAGTCCCGGACAGGTCTCTCTCAATTGGTAAACAATTACAGCAAGCATTTATACCTTTGTTACAGACAATAGCTAGCAATAATACAGACAGTAAAGAGAAACAATTGCATTTGTTTATACATAAGTCTTTCTGCTATCTTATTTGTCTCACTACTAGAAAAAGCAAGCCTGCATATTTGGTTATCATTGCAAGGTCGTAATAACTTTTCACTCAGTTTATTCTCTGCCTCACACTATCTTCGCTTCTACAAATCTCACGTCATTAGGGTCACAGTTAGCCTAACTCATGCTAACTAATTGACATGCATTAAGATCCCTTCAAATCCTTGTTAATTCTTTCCCTGCTTCCACACTCCCCCCTTTTGTACTTCCAGTACAACAGATATTCTCAAATCTCTATTTGCATTAAACCATGGATGTCAGATTCTACAGCAGATATGTCAACCTTAGGGGTTTTCATCGGATGTAATGACAATGCATGATTAGCATGAACATGAAAGGTATTACTATCATTACATCTTTTACAACAACAACAACAATAACATAATCCGAAGCTAACTAACAATACTACAAACAATAACATTCCCATAGGAATAATATAATGGGGTTGTCGTACAGTTTTGGTTACAAAGCACAATACATCATACTTAGTACATAAAGTAGACACTCTATAAGCTGTATGAAAGGCATTCTTTTCAGCATGATATATATTCTGAAGCATGTGAACTTGCCCTTGCAAGTCAGAGATTCTTCGAACCTCTGGTAACAATGAAAGCAAATTTTGAAACTGATCAGGCACTACTCTAGTCCAATTAAAATATACCTGAAATCTAAGAGCTACTTGCAACATTCTATCTGCAGGCCAGTAAATGATATGAGTGCCTGCAGCAGTGGTAAGATTAATATGTATATCGTGCAATGTGGTGGCATTAACGTACACACAGCTATCATTAGCTTGAAAAAGTGGGTGTCCTGTCATGGTAGTTCCTTGACCTCTACCCTCCCAGCAAATATTGTCATAGACAGTGACAACTTCCCCTGGCTTCAGTTTCCGTACACACTGAAGCTGTGGTGGTTCTAACGGCCAAAATGTCCATAGATTTCCTAACCCCGTCCAAATATCAGCTGTAATCCCAGGAGCACTAACTAAAAATCGATTAGGAGAATCAGGCAGTCTCACTTCCCAGATATCTCGGTGAATCACCCAATCCCATATGCATCCTCCCCATGGACCCGGTAGGATTCGGTATGTGGGAGCCCACACCCCCTTAACCGGTCCATATGCTTGGAAGGAGCACTGTGAACGTCCACACTTCCATCCAGAAAGTCTCCAAGTATGTCTCCATGGCCACAAATTAGATGGTACTCCTGACGTGTCTGTAAGGGCAGTGGGCCAAGCTTGGTGCTCAAGATCAGTCCGAATGGCCATCAGCTGGTCATTCAGGAAATCCTGAATTTCCGAACATGCTAGATCCCACTGCAATGCCTTCCCAGCCTCAGTGATATTCAGTACCATTTCTCTCAATAACTTCTGGGTCATAGAACTAAGGGCAGAAATGACATGTAACTCACCCACTCTGGTTTGCACTTGGGTTAGCTGTGCCCCAGAAATTAGACCGGTGGCCTTCTCTAGTTGGCCCAATTTCTCATCATGTTCTTGATTCTTAAAAATATTCCAAACTGCTGCGGCACTATTGGCCCCATCCCATAAGGATCTGGTCAGGTCCCTCTTCTTTCTAGAGGAAATAACCCAGGCCCTCTGCTGTGCTAATCTAATGGCAGCCCCTTGTGAACAATTTGGATATGTAGAGGTGATCTGAAAACCAGATAAAGGCAATGTAAACCTCACAGTCCCTAGTGTAGTGTTAACAACAGTCCATCGATATTCCGCTACATCTCCCCTTAGTGTAGGTCTATACCACATCTGTTGGTTGTATACCTTCATATATTTCCGGGAGGCATTAATATCAATAGTATAAGAGGGAGTGTATTGCAATAAAGAACAGGTCACATTATCAGTCACTGGAATGGTCTCAATACAGGTAAAACTTCCAGTAGCAGAACAAACTCTTTGGGTATTCGTTTGATTATTCACTAATTGGGTAACCAAATAACAATAAGGGCCTCTTTTAGGTAACATAGCACAAATTCCAGGAATAACCATCATATCTACTTCACTATGGAACCCATCAATTTCATGTATAAATTCTTGGGGCTGATTTGCAGTAATATTATGGAGCTCTATTTTCACTGATCCATTTGTTTTCCACTCAATTGTTCGCTCATATGAATTCTTTTGAACTTTAAAAAATAGTCTGTCTGAGCAATATTCTAATAAAGCACTAAGATGGGAAGGCCTCGGCCAATGAATTTCATTAGAATATACAATTTTGTTTATATCTGGATAAATCACAGAAGTGATGGCCAGGGTTGAGGGGCTAGTGGGGGTAACCTTTGTGGTAGCAAGGTGCTTTCGGTATTCATCATCTGAAAGCCAATTAGGGAGGGCAGTACATCCCCAGGGTACTTGTCCATAAGCACAGAGCCCTGCCCCTGGAAGAAATCCAAGCCACCATTCAACCCCACATTCCCAAGCACGCTCCCCACAGTTCCCTCCTTGCCAATGAACGATGCTTCATTTCTTCCACCAGGGCCAGCTCTTAATGTCTCTTTTAGTCAGGAATCCCTGGACTCTGGAGGCTTCTGCAGAACGAATGTATCTTCTTTTCTTCTCCAAAAACAATTGTGGCTTAGCACGATAAAGGGGAGAGGTCTTTAATGTTGGAATTCCTTTAGAAAAATCCAAAGGCACAGTAGGTCTGTCAGAGGACAAGGGAGAGGTTGCTAGTACGTCACCTTGTCCTCTTCTTCCACCGTCCAGCATGTACAGCAGGGCTAGAAGAAGGAGTACGCTGATCATCAGTAGGAGTGTCCTCCCGAGGTGGAGGGGTCTTTTTGCAGTGCGATGCATGGGTCCAGGCAGGTAGTCCTTGACACTTCACAGCAGTGTTGGTGGTTAACAGGACTTGGAAAGGGCTTTCCAGCGTGGAGCCAAGGCAGTCTTTCGTTGATGGACCTTTATGTAGACCCAGTCTCCTGGTTCCAACAAGTGGCAAGGCTCCACAGGATCCTTCGGTAATGCTTCCTTCACCTGTGTATAAAAAGACTTAACACATTTCATTAGTGCCTGACAATACTTAAGCATTATGTCATCCATCAAATGAATGTCCATCTGAGCTAGGGTTAGTGGGGGTGCAGTTGGTAGTCGCATTGGGCGTCCTGTCAAAATCTCATGAGGGCTGAGTCCAGTCTTTCGATTGGGAATGGCTCTCATACTCATCAGTGCCAAAGGAAGAGCATCTGGCCACTTTAAGTTTGTCTCAGCACAAATCTTGGCCAGTTTATTTTTTAAAATCCCGTTCTGGCGTTCCACTGTCCCAGAAGACTGTGGGTGATGAGGGCAGTGAAGGTTGTGTTGGATCTGCAAAGCTGCACATAACTCCTTTAACAATCTGTCCAGTAAAGTGAGTTCCACAATCACTGTTGATACTCACAGGGATGCCAAAACGAGGTACAAAATCTTTAAGCAGAAGTTTCACAACAGTCCTGGCATCTGCTTTCCTGCAGGGAAAAGCTTCAACCCAATTGGTAAATACATCAACTAAAACTAATACATATTCATAACCACAACCTTTAGACATTTGAATAAAATCAATCTGAATATTTACAAAAGGACCCCAAGGAGGAGGGTGGGCTGCCCGCTTAGCTTTAACAGCTTTACCAATGTTGTGCTGTTGACAAATCACACAGTGTTGACAGTAGGAATGTGCTACAGAAGGGAAACTTGGTGCACACCAATCTCGGTTAACTGCAGCAACCATCCCCCCTTTGCTCACATGTGCCATTCCATGGTATATGCGAGCAAGATAGGGCAGTAACATCTTCGGTGCTACCAGGCGACCATCCGGGGCACACCAAAGATGATCAGTATGTAAAATGCATCCAGCAGCACTCCAAGAGTGTTTCTCGGTTCTCGATGCTGCCTCCTGGATCTTAGCCAGATCCTCAAGGGAGGCCAGTGAAGGCTGCTCTATCAGGACACAAGTATGTTCAGCCTGAGGTACGGAAAGGACCGCTGCTTTGGCTGCAGAGTCTGCCAAAGCATTTCCACGGGAAACTTCATCATGAGGGGTCTTGTGAGCAGTACATTTAACAACAGCAATAGCTTTAGGCAACAAAAGAGCATCCAAAAGAGCAGATACATAAAAAACATTCTTAATAGGAGAACCAGTGGATGTAAGGAAACCTCTATATTTCCAAAGCAACCCATAATCATGTACCACCCCAAAAGCATAACGAGAATCTGTATAGATAGTAACTGTTTGATCTTTAGCCAGAATGCAAGCTCGAGTTAAAGCCACAAGTTCAGCTACTTGAGAGGAAAACACTGAAGAAAGGAAAGCACTTTCAACAACAGCACAGGTAGTACATACAGCATAACCAGCAACTAATTTACCCTTAGAATCTCGCAAGCACGAGCCATCCACAAAATAAAGGAGATCAGGATTTTGCAAAGGCACATCTAGTAAATCATCTCTAGGACGAGTAAGAACAGATGTTACAAACACACAATCATGTGGTTCTCCGTCTTCAGGCCCAGGCAACAAAGAGGCTGGATTAAGAACAGGGCAACGAGCCAAAGTAATATGAGATGAAGATAGCAAAACGAGCTCATATTTTGTAAGACGAGAAGTGGATAAATGCCGTGTCTTAGATTTTAACAACAGTGCACCCACAGCATGAGGAACAGCAACAATCAAAGGAGATCCTAACACAATAGATTCAGATACCTGAACAGAAAGGGCTGCTGCTGCTACAGCCCGTAAACAAGGAGGAAATCCAACTGCCACAGCGTCTAGGGTAGTACTGTAATAAGCAATGGGACGGTGCTTGTCTCCGTGCTTTTGCGTTAGTACAGCCAAAGCAAACCCATTACGCTCATGACAGAAAAGAGTAAATGGTTTAGTATAGTCAGGAAGTCCTAGGGCCGGTGCGCTGGATAGTCTCTGTTTGATAGCAACAAAAGCACTCTCAGCCTCTGGGGGCCAAGGAAGTGGCTCAGGGGTACCTGACTTAGTCAGATCTTGTAAGGGTTTAATCACTGTTGCATAACCTAAAATCCACTGTCTGCAGTATCCAGTCATGCCCAGAAAAGTACGCATTTGAGAAATAGTATTAGGCCTAGGCATATTTAAAATAGCTGAAATATGAGAATTTAATAAATGACGCGTGCCATAAGAAATATCATGACCAAGATAATGAACCTTGGGTTGACACAGTTGGAGTTTTTCCTGGGATGTTTTGTGACCTTTGGCAGCTAAAGCAGTTAAAAGTGTCAGAGTATCAGTTTTACAAGATTCAAAAGAGAAAGATGCCAGCAAAAGGTCATCCACATACTGTATAAGCACTGATTTACCGGGGAAAACCACATCATCCAGATCCTTCTTCAGGATCTGGGAAAACAGGGATGGAGACTCAGTATACCCTTGGGGTAATCTGGTCCAGGTATACTGACATCCTTTGTAAGTAAAGGCAAACAAATACTGACTATCTGGGTGAATGGGAATAGAAAAAAAAGCTGAACACAAATCCACAACAGTAAAATAAGTGGCTGACGGTGGAATACAAGAAAGAATTGTAGCTGGATTCGGAACCACAGGAAAAGAAGGCAAAACAACAGCATTAATCGCGCAGAGGTCTTGAACAAACCGATAGGTGTTCCTTCCTGGCTTCTTTACAGGAAAGATAGGAGTATTACAAGAACTAATCGTGGGAACAATGATACCCTGTTGTAATAAAGACTCTATGACTGGAGCTATTCCTTCCTCTGCTTCAGGACGCAGTGGGTATTGTGGAACTCTTGGCAAAGTTTTAGCAGGGTCAATAAGAATTTTAACCAGCTCGGCTGTCCTAATCTGTCCCACTTCATTTGCATGACGAGACCAGAGATGGGGGGTGGGGGCACTTGTGATAACAAATGCACAAGGTCAGGGCTGAGAGGTATCTTTGATTTAGCTGGCTCTGCTATATGGAGTGTGGCCAACACCAGGTTAGTATTCTCATCAGGAACTTGTAAGAATACGCCATCTGGTGTACAATAAATGGTACAGCCTAATTTACACAACAGATCCCTTCCCAGCAAATTCACGGGAGAGGAGGGGCTGAGCAAAAAGGCATGTTTGTCAGCAAGAGGGCCCAGCAAAACAGCAAGGGGGATTGTGACAGGATGCGAAACAGGACAGTTTGAAATGCCTACAGCATTAACAGACAAAGTTGACAAAGGAACAGAGGGAAACTCTGAGGATCTCAAAGCAGATCTGCTAGCTCCAGTGTCCACAAGACAAGTAACAGATTTTCCTGCAATTTCACAATTAACATATGGGCCTTCCTGATTAATAGGAATTAAAGGATTCATGATGCAGTTACGTTCCCTCAGGCTGTCCTAGTAAGGGGTATTCTGTGGGGAAAAAACAGGCGCTTCAGGATTTGGGAACAGAGGAGGGTTTTGAGATAATCGGTTTGGACACTCATTTCTCCAGTGTCCCTCCTGACCACAAAAGTGGCATGCAGTGCTCCCAGTCGGGGCAGGACTCTGGGCAGGATACGAGGAACCCCTTCCCATACCTCGCCCACGACCTCGTCCCCGTCCTCTTCTCATTCCCCCACGACCCCTGTTCTGATAAGTTTGTAATTGTAAAGCCATAAGTTTTGTTTCACTATTTTCTTTCTTCTGCTCTATGCAATCTGTACAATGATTGGCAACTGTCACCAATTCTGAAAGGCGTTTAGTTTGCCAGCCAATACAAATAGTTCTTAATGGTTGCTGAACTTTTGGTAAGAGTCCCTGAACAAAAGCAGCTCCTACCGCTTCTCTGGCATTTTCAGATGGATTAGTAATTCCCGAATGCTGTTCAAAGACCTTTGTCAGTCTATCTAGATAATCAGCAGGGGACTCCCCTTTGTTCTGTTTACAGTTAGCAATTTTCGTCCAATCTGTTTTCTTAGGACAAACCTCTGCAATAGAGGTTAAGAGACGGTTCCTAGCCTCTGTCAATTCACGCTCAATTCCAGGGTCGGCATCAGGCCAATCTGCCTGTCTGATAAGCCGTTGCTGAATTTCAGCTGGCAGTACCACTCGTAAAAGTTGATTAATATCTGCCCAAGATGGATTATAGCACTGAATCACTGTCTGGAGCTCTTCTCTAAACTTTACTGGCTCCTCCCTGATTTTAGGAAATTCTTTCACCAAGTTTCTAAGATCTCCAGGTGTCCAAGGGGCATGTACCTTAACTAATCCCCCTACAGCTCCAGCTCCAGGCAAGTCTCTCAAAGTGTCTGTGCCGGGCTTCTAAGAAAGTAGCCGGCATTGTTATCAGAAGAATCAGGGTTAATTGGGCTACTGGAATCATTCAGTAGTGAAGAAGAAAATTCTTCCGAAGAAGGAGAATGAACAACTTGTGCAGTTGATACTTGCGGCGGCGATATTACCACTGCCTGCATATTCTGAGAAGGGGGAGCAGTGGGAGGTACTGGCTGCGGCTGTGGAATGCTGCTAAAAAAATCCACTATGTCCTCAGCAGTCTCCTCCTCACTTTCAGCCTTAACTAATTGAGGATAAAGAGAAGCAGAGGGCTTTGCTCGAGCAGGAAGACATTTGGATGTCTTACATTTAAGTTTCAAATCCTGTACTTCAGTTTTTAATTTTTCCTGGGAGTCCTTGAGACTCCGCACCCGAGACTCATGGAGTCTCTTTGTTGCTTCCTCCCACCAATACATAAACTGCTCCCACTGCGCATCAGAGGCTTGTGAAGTAAGGGTTCCTCTAAGGTATGTAAATTTATCTAACTCAAAGGTACCTTCTAATGGGCATTGTTTAAATGAATTTTCACGCGTGTACAGATTCCAATCATTTAAATACCTGCAGGTTTTAGGACCATAATGTACGTACATGTAATATGTTGGGGTACCCTTAGGGGGTAAGGTGGAAAGTTTAGATTGTCCCTCCCCCATTTTCCAATCACACAAACTCAGGGGGGTGCCCTGTCCGCGCTAGCGGATCATAAACTAAGGATCTCTCCCTACAGGGTACTCACACAGGAGAGACTCACAAGGAAGACTACGACTCTCCTACACCTCCCTTCAGCAAAGAGCGTCGGCTAGTCTCTGGGAGACGGCGCCGCTTACTCTAATTGCATCCAGTGAGATGATCAGATTGTCAGTAGCCCACACGGAAGGGAAAGGGGAGGGAAGATGGGTTCACACGCTCCTAGACCCAGGCAGCTTCCTCGCCAGACTATGCCAGGCCGAGTCAGCCCACCGTGGGTCGGATCTCCTAAAGATCCACTAGTTACCGGGCTTGCGTTAGAGCAGTCCTGATCATTAGCTTCCGCTTCACAGGGTACTCTGGGCGTCTTCTGATAACAACCACTCACACTGGTGTACACACACACACACACACACACACACACACACACACACACACACACACACACACCAAGGCCTCTTTTTTTTTTCCTTTTTTAACCTTTTTTTTTATCTTTTTAAATTTTTTTTTTTAACCACAATGCATCTTTACCTGGTCCGGACCAATACCATGAGGTGGTATGACAACCCCTCTTGAGGCGGTAAAACCCCCTCAGCACCAGTGCATTCTAATGCATTTACCTATGCATTACCTTATGCATTTACCTTGTTGGCCAACTCAGCAGTTCCCAGTACTGCTATAAACTAACCTTTTGGGGGCCTTTCCCCAATACCACTCTGCATCTGATCTTGCTGCACAGTCAATAAGTTCAGATGGCGTGAGTCCAACAGAGACAGATGTCCCCACAGACAGTCCTCCTCCGACACCCCAATAGAGATTTCAAAAGGTCTCTTACCTCTATTGTGGCACCATGGGGTTCGAAGGGGAATGATCCGTAGTAGCTGTCTGTGTATCCGTGGGCGTTGCCATCCCGGACGAGCCCCCAAATTGTCGGAGAAAAACTCAGTTCTCGCTTTCTGTTTGGGTGCAGCAAAATCAAATACTTTATTCTTTCTCTAGTAATTACAATAGAGGGAGGGAGTGTCCTAGGAAACAGGGTCGCCCCAGTCCCGGACAGGTCTCTCTCAATTGGTAAACAATTACAGCAAGCATTTATACCTTTGTTACAGACAATAGCTAGCAATAATACAGACAGTAAAGAGAAACAATTGCATTTGTTTATACATAAGCCTTTCTGCTATCTTATTTGTCTCACTACTAGAAAAAGCAAGCCTGCATATTTGGTTATCATTGCAAGGTCGTAATAACTTTTCACACAGTTTATTCTCTGCCTCACACTATCTTCGCTTCTACAAATCTCACGTCATTAGGGTCACAGTTAGCCTAACTCATGCTAACTAACTGACATGCATTAAGATCCCTTCAAATCCTTGTTAATTCTTTCCCTGCTTCCACAGCTCGAAAGTTTATTCTAGTTGGCATTATGGAGGGATGATTGCTGGATGTCCAGGTCATAGCCAACTCCTCTTCTTCAGCAGTTAAGGTTTGACCTTGGTACCGAATATTAAGAATATCTGCAAGACAATGAGCTGGAGATAGTGTTTGTCCCATTCATTTTTTTAATGCTTGTAATTTAACTCTGTCATTGCACATTTCTCTTTTTAAGATCTCACTTCCAAATTTCAACAACGTCAGCAATAAAACAGCTATTTCCCTGCATTTTGTTCAAGGCTACAGAAATAGGCTTCAGGGTACTCAGCATGTGTTCAACATGTTGAGAACTTTGGCTGTGACAGTGCCATCTATTTTTTCACGATTTTGTTCACAAACTGTCATCAGATTAGGCCAGTTCTTGATATAGTGCTCAAAACAGTCCACTACTGAGTTCTATCACGTCTTGTGGGCAAGTTAGTTCCTCCCACTTTTTTCAGAGCAGCTGCTGCAAAGTGGTTGTTACGCAAGTATTTTGCAATTTCAACAACATTAGCCGTTATTTCTGGAACACTGAAGTCTTTGGCTAGGTGCATCAAATGAGCACTGCAACCATATGTTATTAGCTTGGGACTCCCTTCACTCTCTTCTAAATAATTTCTTCTCATCTTGGATACATTTGCAGCATTGTCTGTGACCAAGCTGCACACTAGACATTTGAATTTTTTTTCACGGTTTGTTATAGCTTTTACTGCTATTTCTTGTAAGCATTCTGCTGTGTGTGCATTTCCTGACGTGTCAATGGTTTCTGTAAGGAAGACATTCCCGTCTTCTGTTGTCACACAAGCACATACAACAGGATCATTGTGGACGTTGCTCCACCCATCAAGACTCAGGTTAACAATTTCACCCTGTAGACCTTTTGCACACTACTCAATTTCTCTTTATCCAGCAATTTGCCTGCGACATCTGCTCTGTTGGGTGGGCTGTATCCTGGTCTTAATGACTGCACCATGTTAATGAAGTGTGGGTTCTCAATCATAGGGAAAGGAGAGTTTGTTGCATAAACAAACTGGGCAATTTTTTAATCAATTACCCTTTTAAATAATCTGCTGGTTCTTATCACAAACTTATCTATGGTTGTTTCTGGATGATGGAGATTTTTTTTTCTTTTTGCTGCAGGTGATATACTGTGGCTATGTGACATACATGATGCGACTGAAACATTATCATTGGCAGATAATTCTGAAACGATAGAAAATGATGGTGATCTTGAAGGTGAATAGTCTTCAGAATCTTCTATGTTGAGGATGGATTCTCCTAAACGAAATAAGTCAATGCTGTTAGTTATTATGACCATACTGGTCATTTAGTATTACTCATTGCATGCACTGACACTCAGTACTACTTTAAAGGTGAAATTGTAAAAGGAAGATCTGCCTATTTCAGCTATTTTTTTTTTATCACAACTGCATCTAAAATGATAGTACCATAGAGTAACAGCTATATTTTTTGCTCAAACATGAGAATTCAAGAATAGTCCAGAGGGAAGACAGGCAGTCCTTAAGAAAAAAGTATGAAATAAAAAAGTTTACCAACCTGAAGATCCTGCATGTTCAGACATGTTCCTTTCATCATCTTCAACGCAGCTTCCTCCTGAGAAGGAACACTTCTCATGTTGTTTCATTCGGACAACCAGGCCTTGCATTTCTTTGTTGCATTGTTTGAAGTTTGCACGCATGCCTGTCTTACCCACAGGTAGAGGAACTTCATTAAAATATTTCCAAACTGGGTCTCTTTTACAGCCAGCTGCCATTATAGGTTTTCCCTTCTAGTGAGAGAATGGTATGGTAGATCTCAAATCAATGAAGGTTACACTCAGAAAGACCTCAAGACTTCTGGAATATGCTGCTCAAACAGTTTCACTTTTGTCTCCACTGCCTGCCCCTGCCATCTAACACTTATCTCCAGACTTCTTCTCCTTATCCGGATCTATTCCGCCCCCAACAATCTTCTATTCATTGAACTTTTTTGAAACTTTGCACTTTTAGAGAGAGGTCAGGGATTGACTCTGTGTACACAAATTTGCAGAGGGACAATAGGGTTGAGGTTTGTTATTTCTCACCTCTATATTTTATTTATTTAAAAACATTTTTGCTGTTAACAAGCATGTTATCTCTGGAGACACAAATCCACAATTTGAGAACTGCAAAACTAAGCATCTCTGATGGTATCTTCTAGACTGAGCACTGAGTCCCTTTGGGTAGATAGAAAGATCAACCTAAACAATCTATACAGAAGCCCCTGAAACCCCATAAGGTTGGGTCCCTAATCCATGAACTATGGGAACTCATTTACAAAACTTTTCTTAAACATTACATGAATATATTGTCTTGTAGTATAGAATTAGAATTTATAATCCCTATTCCATGATGAGATATCTTTGAGCTCTAATGTATCTTAATTAAAACCATCTTCAGACAGTTTTTTTCCTCAAAAAGCATTTTATCAACAAAATCTGTTTTAAATAAAAAAAATCCAATTAAAAAGAAAAATCATTTTTATCCAGCCTGGTGCAGATCCGGCAGAGGGAGTCATTGTCAAGTATTGCATGCAGTCCTGCTGTGGGGAGATAGACCGGCAGGTACTCAGCAGTGGAAGACACAAAGAAAAGCAGAAGGAATATATTTTGTGAGGTTGCATCTTCTAGTTCCAGAGGGGAAAGATAAGAAGCTGTTTATTTCACCCTCACACACCTAGATACAGATAGCCAGTGGGCTGGCTATTTATGCCTTTTGTCAGTTCCGTAAATTGGTTTATTACACCCTGGACCACATGCTTAGATTGCAGTATAACAAATCCCTACAGCCTTCTGGCTAAGTGTTCACTCTTATTTGTCAACAGCTGAAACAAAATGCCCCTTTCTTCTCAAGGGGAAGGGAGATAACTTGCACTAACATTAATGGGGGAAAGTGTTTTTGGTGAGCGTCATAAGATGCACTGAAAATGGAAAATGGCCCCCTCAATAAATTGGAGAGAAAAACATATTCTGCAAGAGGCTCATTCCATCACATCTCTTACCATTTGTGCTGCATATTCCATATTTATCTATGAAACAACAAGCCGCCGAGTAAATTCCCGGGACGGGGAGGGCACCACACTAAGAACAAATGTGTTTTGATTTGACATCTGTGTAAGTGTTTCTGCTTTCCCCATTCCCTGGAGAGTAGAAAGAGCACAGAAATATGTTTCTAAATAAGAAATGCAGCTTTTTCTCTGCTAGCAGTAAGTGTATTTTGTCTAATTCTATAAAGTTATTTCCCCCTACTCTCAGGAGCACCAGGACAGGCTATACTAGGGTGACCAGATGTCCCAATTTTAAAGGGACAGTCCTGATATTTGGGGCTGTCTCTTATATAGGCACCTATTACCCCCCACCCCATCCTGATTTTTCACACTTCCTGTCTGGTCACCCTAGTCTATACCCGGAAGCTGTTTGATTGCTGTGAGGTTCCTGGCTCAGGGCCCCAGTGATCACCGGGTTTAGGCTTAGGAAGGAGTTTTTCTGCCGGCGCAGGGAGAAATAGGCAGTAATTATTTTGTGGGAAGGGGGGGGTCGCATTTTCTCCGCCCCAGCAATCTCTACCAGTAACCAGCTCCTCGCAGCAGGCTGCCCTGGCACCTCTCCGGAGAGCGGCTGCAACCTGCAGCAGCCAGTCACTGGCATGTCGCCCTGCACCATTAGGCTTCAGAGTTAACAGCAGCTGGCGCTGTTCTGCGCAGCGGTTCCAGCCCGGGCGCGGCCCCCAACTGCCTAAAGGTGGAAAGGGGCAGCACCCGGCGCCTCAGGCCGGGCCGCTCGGGTCCGACCCGGGACCGGCTCCAGCGCATCGGACTGCGGGAGCCCGGGCCCCGCCCCATGCCCCGGCCCTTGGGGGAGGGGGAACGCGCTGTGCGGCGCCGCGTTCCGGGGAGGCCTATCGCCGCTGCACACACGCCGAGCCCGGCCATGGTGGGGAAAGCGAAGCGTCCGCGGCTGCACCAGGCGGCCCCGAGGCTGAGGGGCCCGCGGGACCCGGGCAGCCAGGATGGGGCGGGCGGGACCAGCGGTTGGCGGGCAGAGCCCGGAAAGGTAAAAGGGGTGCACCGGGAGATACCATCTCGTGTGCGGGGAGGGGGGGATAGAGCCTGTCGGGCTGTACCATCCCGCATGCGGGGAGGGAGGTACTACTGCGTGGGCTGTGCCATGTGCTCTGCCCGAGGGGCGGCCTGTACCATGCCAGCGGAGGGGGGTTCTGGGGAGGGGTCGGAGAGGGGCGGGCTACACCATGCCCGGGAGGTAGGGGTGCTGGCCAGGGTGGGTTGCGCCAAGCCAGCAAAGGGGGGTGTGCCAGCAGGGATCGGGGAGAGCGGGCTGTGCCATGCCAGCGGAGGGGATGTGTTGGGGAGCGGCGGGCCACACCATGCCAGCGGAGGAGGGTGTTGGGGAACGGCGGGCCGCGCCATGCCAGCAGAGGGGCGCTATGTGGGGTGGCAGAGGCGTGGGGTCTGGCAGGCATGTGCAGCTCTGGTGTAACTCTAGCGCTGGTTTAGGGCATGTCCATGCTCGTGGCTGCTCTGGACCCCTGCTGGGTCTCTGGCGCATGCAGCCCGTGTGAGCTGTGGGGCCTGGCAGTGCCCACACTGACAGCAAGGCGCAGCCTTTGTTACCCAGCGCCCTGCAGCGGGAGACCCAGGTGTAGGCCGCTGGCCCTGGCCTCACATCCTGCCACCACGTGGGAGCCCCCTGCGCTGTCTCAGCCCGTGTCCTTCGCTGTCAGTTGTCTCGCCTGTTCGTGTCCTGTCCTCCTTGCTGGAACCTCCTCCACTTTGGCCGTCTCGTCTCCCTCCCAGAGGCTGCTGCTAGGCCCAGGTCCATGGCTTGTGTGTGATCACCTCTCTCCTCCAAACGGCTGGTCTTCTCCTGCAACATTCAGCCATGCCCTTCCTCACAAGTCCAACCTCTGCTCTTCCCATAATGCTGGCCTTGATCCCCTCATTTTCCTGCAGGGACCTCTGCTTTCTCCCATCCCTGTCCATCAGGACTTGCAAAGCTGCCCCATCCTCATTTAAATCTCCCCTTGCAACTTGCCTTTGCCTTCATCCCTACACATGGCACCAGTTGCGTTGGTAGCCACCAGAGACTCCAGTCTTCCATCTGCGGCCAACACTCTGGTCCTTGCTTATGTGTCTCTTTACCTGCCTGCTATTTAAATGCTGGGTTGTGAGCTCTTAGGAAAACTCTTGTCACATTCTGGGAGAAGCAGGAAAGACAATCCATGGTGAGTGGGTGACACTGGAAGGTCTATAGTGACTGTTTGCTTTATAGTTGATCGCTGACCTGAGGCAATAGTGGAGAGTCTGGGAAAAGGGTGTAAAAGCTTTTGATTTAAGGGATTATGTAAGGTATTAGTCTCAAGTCTTGTTCAGAGCAGTAACAAAAAGTACTCCGCTTAAGTATCTGTAAGGACATTAAAAGCAGCAAAGAGTCTTGTGGCACCTTATAGACTAACAGACATATTGGACCATGAGCTTTCGTGGGTGAATACCCACTTCATCGGATGCATATGTAATGACATATGTATGCAATGTAACGACATTGAGCGGTTAGTGTATTTGGCACTTTTAATCTTTAAAGTTGTTACAAACATTTTGGAACATCCCCATGAGATACTCTAGAAAAATACTTTAATTTTCTCTTTCACAGAGATAGGAATAAGACAAGGCATGGGGCAGGGGGCACGTGCAGGCTTAACCTAGTGGAAGTCAGGGCCGCCCAGAGGATTCCGGGGGCCCGGGGTCTTCGGTGGCGGGGGGCCCTTCCGTTCCGGGACCCGCCGCCGAAGTGCCCCGAAGACCCACGGCGGGGCCCCCCCACGCCACCGAATTACCGCCGAAGACCGGGCTGCAGTTCGGCGGCGGGTCCCGCTCCGTCTTCGGCGGTAATTCGCCGGCGGGGGGCCCTTCCGCCCAGGAGCGGAAGGACCCCCCGCCAGCGAAGACCGGGAGCAGAAGAAGCTCCTGCGCCCGGCCCCGCAAGAGTTTTCCGGGCCCCCCAGAGCGCGTGAAGGACCCGCTCCAGGGCCCCCGAAAAACTCTGGTGGGGGCCCCTGTGGGGCTCGGGGCCTGGGGCAAATTGCCCCTCTTGCCCCCCCCTCTGGGCAGCCCTGGTGGAAGTGGTGGATTCTCTGTAACTTGAAGTCTTTAAACCATGATTTGAGGACTTGAGTAACTCAGCATGAGGTTAGGGGTCTCTTACAGGAGTGAGTGGGTGAGGTTCTGTGGCCGGCAATGTGCAGCAGGTCAAACTAGATGATCATGATGGTCCCTACTGGCCTTAAAGTCTACGAGTCTATAAGAAACTCGCCTAAGAACAGACAGACTTGCCATAGAGGTTCTTCGGCAATTCATACAGGAAATATCTTCAAGTTAAAACAGTGTCAGGTGTAGGTCACCACCCTGGCTTTCTGTATATTAGCTTTTTGTCCCTTAAAGTTTCCTCATCGTTGCTACCACTGGCTCAGCTCCACCAGTGGCAGTGATAATGGAAATGCTAGTGCAAACAGGCTGCTGGCTCTGTAAGCACCATGTTGCCTAGACTTGTGGTTAAAAAGAGGCGTGCCTGTCTACCTGATGAAGTGGGTTTTAGCTGACGAAAGCTTATGCCCAAATAAATTTGTTAGTCTCTAAGGTGCCACAAGGACTCCTCATTGTTTTTGTCTACAGTAGTGCATCTACTGTCCTTGCACTGGTGGAGCTGAAATAGTGGGGAACTTTGGGAAAAGAAGGCTAGTGTAGGCACAAGCATTGTGAACACATCACATTCCAGAGCAAATGGGCGAACTTTAAGCCACTCACTGGAAATCTGTTTGAGGCACGTTCGGGTATTGTCTCAACAAACAGAAAAGCAGATGAGATTGGATCTGTTTTTCAAACCCTGTGTTTAAATATTCCTGAATGGCAGAGACCTATGCATGGCTTATCTTTTTTTGTGTGTGTTTTGCAAACTGATTTCTTGCACTTCTTGTTGATCATGTTTGAAGGCTCACAGTAAGGTCTTGTCTTCACTACAGCTGCTGGTCGATTTTAAGCTACGCAATTTGAGTTAGGTTAGCAGCATAACTCAGGTCAATGTAGCTTAGATCTACTTACTGCAGGGTCCATGCTACGCTATGTCGACGGGAGATGCTCTCCCGCCAACATTGCTTCCGACTCTCATTGAGGTAGAGTACCGAAATTGATGGGAGAGCGCTCTCCAGTTGATTGAGAGTGTCTTCACTAGACCTGTATCGATTGCAGCTGTGCCAATTTAGCTCCATAGTGAAGACAAGCCCTTGGAGTAAGAATCTGTAAACCTGAGATTTTGAACGGAGAGTCTAGCTCTCATTAAGGTTGGAAGGGACCTTAGGAGATCATCTAGTCCAACTGCCTGCTCAAAGCAGGACCAATCCCCACTTCCCTAGATAGCCCTGTAGCAGGGTGGACCCTGCTCCTGCTGTGAAGGGGTTTAAAAAGTGGCCTGGCAGGGCTTGAGAGCGGTGGCTCTCAAGGCTGAGCTGATTGGGGAAGTGGCTGCAGCTGGGGGCCACACCCCAAACAGAGCAACAGGGCCTTATAAGAAGGCAGGGAAGCCAGAAGACAGACAGTCTCTCTCTGGCTATAGAGAGAGCTGGGCCTGGCTGCTTAGGAGCTGAGACAAGGTACCTAGGGTGAAGCAGGGCTGGGGACAGGCTAAGGAGCTGGGGAGCTCTGGCCTGGAAAGCCCCAGGCTGCGGCCTAGTAGAGGGCTAACAGGTACTGGGGGTTGCAGGGGGCAACCTAGGGGCAGGCAAGGCAGCAGGTCCAAACCCCCTTTGTCGATGATGAGTACTGGATACTGCAGTCTGCCCCAGCGAATGGGGGCTAGATAGAGACTGGGCAGTAGCCACTACTGAGGTGAAGTGGGGATAGTGGGGTGGGGGTTCCCCAAGGAGGGGAGACCCTAAGAGAAAGGGGTTATTGCTGAGGGCAGCACCCCATGTAAGAGGGCACCAGGGTCCAGGGAGGGACTCGGGGCCAATAGTAAACAGGTGGATCACTGGCCTGCAGAGGGCGCTCCAGACGCTGGAGAGAGCTAATTCCCCAGAGCAACCAGCAGGAGGCGCCGCAGGGGTGAGTCCGACCCGTTACAAGCCCCCTCAAGGATTGAACTCACAACCCTAGGTTTAGCAGGCCAATGCTCAAGCCACTGAGCTATAAATCTTAGCTGCTTACAAGTCCATCTGGCCGGCAGTGCTGGTTTTGCGAAAAATGTCAGAGATGTTTACTGTGGTGTGTTGGTAGATGGAAGGGAGTGAGACACTACAGGGTTCCTGCACCACTGAAGGTGCTGTGAATTGCATTCTGTTCATTAGGATTCTTAAGAGCATTTCTGTAGAAGACACTTGAGCACAACCAAAAAGACTTCTCACCAGCAGGGCTTTGCAGATGAACAGTGGGCAAGATCAAATGCCCGTGACGTTTGTCCTATCTGAGGTAAGCAGAATTGGAATTCCTCTTGCCCCAAGGTAAAACAGATGAACTCATAAGGAAAATAGCACTAGCAGGATGTTGGTCTTAGCAATGGAAGAACCTTGAAAATGTCATTTGATCTTCAGATCTATTAAACCAAATTTCAGACTCATAAGAACAGCCATACTGGGTCAGACCAAAGGTCCAGCCAGCTCAGTATCCTGTCTACTGACAGTGGCCAATGCCAGGTGCCCAGAGGGAATGAACAGAACAGGCAATCATCAAGTGACCCATCCCCTGTTGCCCATTCCCAGTTTCAAAGCCCTTGCACAGGTGGTTGCTAATGGAGTGTTCTGCATGGCCAGGTGCCCAGCTTGAGACAGCTGGGCCCAGGTTGTCAGCAGTGTTGAGCACTCACCTGAACTCCTTAGAATAGGAGTTCCCAAACTTTTTGCTGGCACAACCCTGTTTTAATGAATTATTTCCACCTGGGACTCCAGACAGCATGGAGGATGCCATTTTGAAGAGCAAAGTGGTGTCCTCCGCATAGCATGACCTTGCATGCACCAGAATGTGAGGTCACACCACAAGGAGGACGCCATTTTGCTGTTCAGTAGGCATTCTCTGCACCCCATGACCTCGCGCGTATGGAGTATGTGAGTTCATGCTGTGCAGAGGATGCCATTTTGTAGAGGAATCATAGAATGTCAGGGTTGGAAGGGACCTCAGGAGGTCATCTAGTCCAACCCCCTGCTCAAAGCAGGACCAATTCCTAACTAAATCATCACAGCCAGGGCTTTGTCAAGCCTGACCTTAAAAACCTCTAAGGAAGGAGATTCCACCACCTCCCTAGGTAACCCATTCCAGTGCTTCACCACTCTCTGAGTGAAAAAGTTTTTCCTAATATCCAACCTCAACCTCCCCCACTGCAACTTGAGACCATTACTCCTTGTTCTGTCATCAGGTACCACTGAGAACAGTCTAGATCCATCCTCTTTGGAACCCCCTTTCAGGTAGTTGAAAGCAGCTATCAAATCCCCCCTCATTCTTCTCTTCTGCAGACCAAACAATCCCAGTTCTCTCAGCCTCTCCTCATAAGTCATGTGCTCCAGCCCCCTAATCATTTTTGTTGCCCTCTGCTGGACTCTTTCCAATTTTTCCACATCCTCCATGAATAGTGACCTCACACACATTGTACATGCGAGGTCATTCTGTACAGAGCAAAATGGCGTCTTGTGCACAGTAGGGATCGCCATCACCCCGAAAGGGGTTGTGACCTACCGTTTGGAAACCACCGCATTAGAAGTTGTGGTTGCTTAGCACCTCTGGCAACCTGGCAGTGCCACTGGCTGTCTCTGTGGATTTCCCATTTCCCTCTATAAAACAGGAACAGTACTTACCCACTGACCTCACTGGGCTGTTAGATTTCTGTGCCCTGCTTTGAATGTAGAAAGGCTACAGAAATGCCCAGTATGCTGAAAAATTAGGGGTGTCCGATCACTGAGGCACCTGAAGTTAATAGTCACTTGTGGATTTTGGCTTTAAATTTCCCAGTCATTTCCCCTGCTGTAAAACCCCTCATCATTTCACAGGAATGTTGTGCAGCTAATTCATTATTGTTTGTGATGCAGCAGTCAGCACCATAGAGTTCACGAGGAAATTAATAATTCAGTTAATGTTTTGGGGCCTGCTCAGCCAAATCTGAGCAGTCTCTTCCTCAGACTTTTTAAATATGCTAATATCTTAAAAAAAACAAAAACAAAAACAAAAAAAAACCAAGGTGCAAAATTCTACATTTCTATGGCTGTTGCTGGTGTAGTACTGTAACATCACTGTATCCCAGGGGTGGGCAAACTTTTTGGCCCAAGGTCCACATCGGGGAATAGAAATTGTGGTGAGCCATGAATGCTCACAAAATAGGGGTTGGGGTGCTGGAGGGGGTTCAGGCTCTGGGCTGGGGCTGGGATGAGGAGTTTGGGGTGTAGGAGGGTGCTCTGGGCTGGGACCAAGGGGTTTGGAGGCGGGAGGGGGATCAGGGCTGCGGCAGCGGTGCAAGAAGGGATTCAGGTCCCAGCTGGGGGGGGTGGGCTCTGGAGTGGGGCTGGGGAGGAGAGGTTTGGGGTGCAGGTACGTGCTCTGGGCTGGGGTGAGGGGTTGGGGCATGGGGAGAGGCTCGGGTGCAGGCTCTGAGCAGTGCTTACATCAAGTAGCTCCAGGAAGCAGTGGCATATCCCTTCGGCTCCTACACGGAGGTGCAGCCAGGTGGCTCTGCGTGTTGCTGCGTCCGCAGGCACTGCCCCCTGCAGCTCCTATTGGAGCGCCGGAGGGGGCCATTGGAGTGCATAGGAGCCAGAGTGGGGCCATGCCGCGGCGTCTGGGAGCCGTGTAGTGCAGCCCCGGCCCAGTGCCCCTGCCGGAGCGCCAGAGCAGGGCTGAGCCGCATGGTGTGGCCCCCGAACCTGCTCCCCAGCGGGAGCTCACAGGCCAGCTTAAAACAGCTCGCGGGCCGGAGTTTGCCCACCCCACTGTATCCCCTTGTTTAACTGAGGACATGTACCCTGCAGAAAAATCAGAAGTCTGAATAAGGGAACTATGCTGCATGAAGTCCCCTCGTTTTCTTTTCACCCCCACGTTTACTGAATGAGATCTAGAACATTGCTGGAAGAATGCTATGGAAACAACTAAGAGAGCAACAATGAAAATGTGCCTTTCAGAGGCCTCATTTTCAAGCTTTTCCCTACAACTATGAGGGCTAGAAACTTAACTTCTTTTTACAGCTAAGATTCTCAAAATCACATGACTCCAGTAGCTGGGGCTTTGAATATTATGAGACTTGTAGTACTGAAGAGTTGGGAACAGTGCAGGTCTCTGCGGCGAAATACCTGTCCTTCTCTCTGATTTGTTCTGTGCTCTCGTTTCTAGATGGGGTCTTTTTTTGACAACACACCATTAAGTAGGAACTTGCACTTCCTTCATTGTGTTGAGGTAGTGTCTGTTTTTAAATATCTGTGACATAGCCCAGGGTGTAATCTAAACTGTTGAATGGCTGTGTCCCTTTAATTCTCTAGCCCAGGGTATCTTTTACACTGCTCTGTTTTGCCAGCCAGGGTGGAAAACGTTTTCGTTCTCACACCCCCAGTCAAACAAACAATGGCTAGCCAATCAGGAGCGGAGGAGGGAAAGGGGCTGAGCAGCACAGCAGTTCAGTGCCCCCTTCTGGAGGGCACCTAGCATGACCGCGCTGCTTGTCTGCCCTAGAACCAGCCCTGATGGCCTGTCCTTCAGTAATGCTGCAGGAGTTCAGTGTTGCTTCTCAGCTTGGAGGGTTAGGCAGTAGTTATAGGTGGATGCCAGGACTGAGAAGGTTGGAGACTGCTCTTCTAGTCCTGCAGTACTGTGCCCACACTAGGGGGTGTACTGGTATAACTGTTACGGTAAGAAATGATTCTCTTAACCACCAACAGTCATAAGACAAAAGAATCTTCTGACTGGACACCGCAAAGTGGATGAAACCACGCTCTTGATCATTACATAGATTGCTTCAGAAAAAAAATGACTGAAATTCTTAACAAGCTTCATATCTACCACAGTCTCTCCACCGCAGAGAGGACAGCCATGTAGTCCCTGAAATCCAGCCACCAGATAGTGATCAAACCAGCAGGCAAAGGGGACACCATTGTAATCCTCAGTCATGATGGCAACGTTAACAAGGCCACTGACAACTCTCTGACACCACTTACTATAAAGAACCCAAAGAAGACCCCACACCACAATTTACCCAGGAATTTAAGGATATCATCAAATCCTTCCCCCCAAAAATCCAAGAGAAACTCTATAAACTCATTCCCCGTGAACCTTCTACATGCTTCCCAAGATACACAAACAAAGGAATCCAGGCAGACCCATCATATCTGGCTATGGCACTCTTTCTGAAGGAATATTGGGATTCATAGAAACCATCCTCAAGCCCCGCACCACACAAAGGGCCAGCGTCCTCCAGGATACAACTGACTTCCAAACTCTGCAACATTAACAGCCTCCCTCAGAACACCATCCTCACCACTGTGGATGTCACTTCCCTATACACCAACATCCCGTACAATGACAGCATAGCTGTCTGCCATAAATATTTACGAGACAATCAACAAACCTCATATCTCCACCGCAAACACATTGCCAAACTCATCCATTTCTTCCTCACCCATCACCGCTTTACATTCAATGATGAACACTTTATCCAAACCGTGGGAAGAGCCGTGGGTACCTGGATGGCTTCCCAATATGCCAGCCTCTTCATGGGCCACCTTGAAGAAGAATTTCTGGACAGATGCATCACGAAACCAGTGATAACCTAAGATACATCAACGATATTTTCATCCTCTGGACAGACGACCTAAATGCCCTCATAGATTTCCTCCACAGCTTCAACATCCACTGCTAAGCTCTCTCTGGAACACTCCCACACGATCACCAACTTCCTGGACCCCACGATAGCTTCAACAATGGAACTCTACAGAAAACTGTATACAAGAAACCCCTGGATCACCACAGCTTCATAGATCCCATAACCACCCCAAACACACCAACCAATCTGCTATCTACAGCCAGGCACTCAGCTGCCACAGAATATACTCTGAGGAGAAACTGGGATACCCCTCTTAAAAAAACTACAGCAATGACTCCTAACCAAAACAATCATGCCAGTACAGAAACCATGTGCAAACCAGGGGCTGGCTCTACAAAAGTTAGGTGTCTAACGATGCAGAGAGGTGCCTAGTGGGGTTTTCAAAAGCACCTAATTGGGTTCAGTGCCTAACTCTCATTGGCTCAGAAGTCAAGTGCCCAACCTGCTCAGTTCTTCTGCAAATGCCACTAGGCACCTCTGCAGTTTTGCCTCTGTGATCTGGTGCCAGGCCTTAGGAAGGAGCTGCTTGCCGTACTTCCTCTAGCAGGCAGGGTGGGATGATTGTGGGTAATGATAGCATTATGTGTTTTTTCAGTGTGACTAAGATGTGGTTTGGTTTTGTCTATGGGTGATTGTGAAACTCCCTATGGAAATGCTGTGCTCAAACCTGGAAGTGCTGAAAATCTGGTGGGGAAGACTGCTCTTAGGAGACTAGCAACCCTGTTTCCAGACTGAACGGGCTTGGCTAACCAAACGAGACCACACCACTGGTGGCTACTTGTGGCTATCCTTAAATGTGCTTAGAAGAGACTGTGATACTCTGTACCCTAAAGCAAGAACCTGACACCCCCAAATTCACCATAGTGATATAATTAGAATATGTTTTGTACAAAATATGCTTTGTAAGGGATCATTCTAAGTGTCTTGATCTGTTGAACATTAATATCCTGTTGGATTGTGTATGCTATAATTGTATCAGAAGTTGTGAATATTGACTATGTACCAGCGTTTAAAATATGTTTGCTCCTGGGATGACACCCAGAAGGTAGTTTACATCCAGTCTAGCCAGCACATTGCGAATGGACTATTCAAGCTGATTGCCCATTAAGTAACGCAATAGGCCTTAGAAGAAGCTTATGTCCACCCAATGGCTGCTATGACTCATTGAAGCATGCCAGGGCATGTGACCAGGTCATGTGACACTGGACTCCATCTTGTGCCTGTAGTTTTCCACAAACTGTGCTGTGGGCTTTGTTTGGGACAATGAAGTTCCTGCCACATGGGAGAAGCTATAAAAGTTGGAAGTGACATAATCTCCCCCCAGAACTTAAGACCTGGAAGAGAGACTGGACTGGGGAGGTGGTCCCAGGCAGGAAAGGAGGAATCCCAGCCTGTATATGGAAGATTCATTAACTGTTTATACCACCAGGGTGAGAGACTGCTTGATTCAAATCCTGTCTAGTGTATAGAATTTAGATTGCAATTTTGTTTTATTTCTTAGGTAATCTGCTTTGATCTGTATGCTATTACTTATACTCACTTAAAATCTATCCATAGTTAATAAATCTGTTTTATATTTTACCTAAAAACAGTGTAGTTTGAGTGAAGTGCATGAAAAAACCCTTAGCTCAGTGAATACAATCCCGTGCATATCCTCTCCACGTTGACGGAGGGGCGGACTGGATAATAAACTTACACTGGTTGAGTTTTTGACTAGGACAGGACAGTGCAGCTCTGGGGTTCCTCGGCTGGGGAGCTGGGGGGAACTGGCTGGAGCCTCTCTCTTGTTGGTTCATGAGTGGCTGGTGAAAGCTGGGTGTGTCCCTGCCTGTGAATGCTTGTGTGAGTGCAGGACCTTGAGGGATTTGCAGCTTGTCACATTATCACAGTGTGAGAGGCAGTGCAGGTTGGTGAGACAGAGGGCTCAGCAGTACTCCAGTTCCAGGTTGCACCCCGAGAATGCCTGTCACAGAGACCCATAAATATTTGTAGTAAAAACCAATGAGCTGGAAACCAGTATTTTGGCTGTGTCCTCTGAGGCACGGTGCACACTTACATATCATGAACCAATGGGCTACTGGGCCTGAATTTTGCAATTATTTTATTCCTCTCAATATTAAAGTGCGTGTTTAATTTTGTCTTTGGCTCATGACTGGGCTTTTTTGTCCTCTGACGTCTTTGCTGGGATGAAGATTGACCCCAATTCTCTGGTGGTGAAGTTGGATTTGGACTCCCGAAGCGTTGTCTCAGCCCAGACAGGTAAGGGGTGCTCTGTAGGGAGCAATAACTGCCAGAGTGAGCACCTCTCTTCTGTAAGAGAGGGGGGCGCTTGTACCTGCTGCGGGTTTGGCTGGATTTCAGTCACTTGGTTGTGATCTCAGGTCTGAGGTTCTGCACCCACTGCGATCTTGTATCATGCTCAGCTAGGTGTATAGCATGTGCATTTTGAATCAGGTGACCACCAGAAGCAAACATGAAGAAGTCAGTTCTATTATTCCTTTGCACCTCTGAGCCCAGGTGAAATCTGGTGGTGGCCTGAAGGAAGCGCAGGTGTGCAATTACAGAATATACACGTGTTAGCAGTTGGCTACTGTTAGTGCAGATTCAATCTTAGGTTGTGGAAAGACTCCTACGAGTAACCTCACTTACCCTAGCTGTGTTTGGATGTGTGCATTCAGCATCTGGCCTTGCAGTGCCTGTGAACAATTAATACAGGGAGAATGAAACTACATGCTAAATTCTGACCCAGGTATGACCTTGGGTCCCAGGAGAGGGTTTTAAAACTGGGTTCCAAGTGAGGGTTGGAGGTGGCAGTTGTGTTTGCCTTGCTATTCATTGAGCCTTCCCTGACCTTTGGGTCCGTCATAAAACAAACTGTGAGAAGAGAGTCTGTGGCAAGTAGGGAGCACTATGGACCCTCATCTGTTCTGCCTCCACAGGACAGGGAGACGTCTCCCTAAACTGCCTAGTGGTAGGTCAAGCTGATTCCACTCTCGTGTCCCTAAGCAGAAAGCGGCTGCAATGCTAATCTCTGTCCTGGGGCTGGAGACTATGGTTCAATGTAAACTGATTCTCATGAGTTTATTTTCTTCCTGCAAATTAACAGTGGTAACAAATAGCATAAAGTGTCTTTGCTTTCCTTCACCATTACAGCCAGCCTGAGTCCTCTTGCATCAAACGGGCTATAAACAAAACCTGCCAATATTCTAGGCAGGATAATGACTGGTGGTGAATTGGAGCAGCCAGAGTGCACGGATTGATTGTGTTGGTACTGTGGCGTGAGGGAGCAGCAACGTTGGATAGGGACACGTTAGCCCATGTATCAGAGGGGTAGCCGTGTTAGTCTGGTTCTGTAGAAGCAGCAAAGAATCCTGTGGCACCTTATAGACTAACAGATGTTTTTGCAGCATGAGCTTTCGTGGGTGAATACCAACTTCTTCGGATGCAAGTAGTGGAAATTTCCAGGGGCAGGTAAATATAAGCAAGCAAGAAGCAAGCTAGAGATAACGAGGTTAGATCAATCAGGGAGGATGAGGCCCTGTTCTAGCAGTTGAGGTGTGAAAACCAAGGGAGGAGAAACTGGTTTTGTAGTTGGCAAGCCATTCACAGTCTTTGTTTAGTCCTGAGCTGATGGTGTCAAATTTGCAGATGAACTGGAGCTCAGCAGTTTCTCTTTGAAGTCTGGTTCTAAAGTTTTTTTGCTGCAGGATGGCCACCTTAAGGTCTGCTATTGTGTGGCCAGGGAGGTTGAAGTGTTCTCCTACAGGTTTTTGTATATTGCCATTCCTAATGTCTGATTTGTGTCCATTTATCCTTTTCCTTAGAGACTGTCCAGTTTGGCCGATGTACATAGCAGAGGGGCATTGCTGGCATATGATGGCATATATTACATTGGTGGATGTGCAGGTGAATGAACCGGTGATGTTGTGGCTGATCTGGTTAGGTCCTGTGATGGTGTTGCTGGTGTAGATATGTGGGCAGAGTTGGCATCGAGGTTTGTTGCATGGGTTGGTTCCTGAGCTGGAGTTACTATGGTGCGGTGTGCAGTTGCTGGTGAGAATATGCTTCAGGTTGGCAGGTTGTCTGTGGGCGAGGACTGGCCTGCCACCCAAGGCCTGTGAAAGTGTGGGATCATTGTCCAGGATGGGCTCTAGATCCCTGATGATGCGTTGGAGGGGTTTTAGCTGGGGACTGTATGTGATGGCCAGTGGAGTCCTGTTGGTTTCTTTCTTGGGCTTGTCTTGCAGTAGGAGGCTTCTGGGTACACGTCTGGCTCTGTTGATCTGTTTCTTTATTTCCTCGTGCGGGTACTGTAGTCTTGAGAATGCTTGGTGGAGATTTTCTAGATGTTGGTCTCTGTCTGCGGGGTTAGAGCAGATGCGGTTGTACCTCAGTGCTTGGCTGTAGACAATGGATCTTGTGGTGTGTCCGGGATGGAAGCTGGAGGCATGAAGGTAGGCATAGCGGTCGGTAGGTTTTCGGTATAGGGTGGTGTTAATGTGACCATCACTTATTTGCACCGTGGTGTCTAGGAAGTGGACCTCCCGTGTAGATTGGTCCAGGCTGAGGTTGATGGAGGGGTGGAAGCTGTTGAAATCATGGTGGAATTTTTCCAGAGTCTCCTTCCCATGGGTCCAGATGATGAAGATGTCATCAATGTAGCGTAGGTAGAGAAGGGGCATGAGTGGATGGGAGCTGAGGAAGCGTTGTTCCAGGTCAGCCATAAAAATATTGGCATATTGTGGGGCCATGCGGGTGCCCATAGCGGTGCCACTGATCTGGAGATATATATTGTCATTAAATTTGAAATAGTTGTGTGTGAGGATAAAGGCAGAGAGCTCAGCAACCAGTTGTGCTGTGGCATCATCAGGGATACTGTTCCTGACAGCTTGTATTCCATCACTGTGTGGGATGTTTGTGTAGAGAGCCTCTACATCCATGGTGGCTAGGATGGTGTTTTCTGGAAGGTCACCAATGCATTGTAGTTTCCTCAGGAAATCAGTGGTGTCACGGAGATAGCTGGGAGTGCTGGTGGCATAGGGTCTGAGTAGAGAGTCCACATATCCAGACAGTCCTTCAGTGAGAGTTCCAATGCCCGAGATGATGGGGCGTCCAGGATTTCCGGGTTTGTGGATCTTGGGTAGTAGATAGAATAACCCTGGTCGGGGCTCTAAGGGTATGTTGATTTGTTCCAGTGTTACTGTAGGTGTTAGCCCATGAACGCAGCTTTCTGTACAGGTGCTTTGGTGTGTGTGTGTGTCGGGGGGCTGGGGGTGTTGTACATAACCTACCTTTCTAATCTGAGTAAACCATAGTCTGTCACAGGCTGGCATCTGCAGTCTTAGTCTCGCATTGCAGACCACAGCTGTCCGCTGCTTTATAAATAGCTCTGTGCTGCTGATCTCCGGGGAGCGCTGCTGGTGCAGATGTGCAGTGCCTGGCAATGTTTAACCCTCCCCGGAGATTCTAAAGGCTGTTTTCTTCCAAACAGCAACTTGCTGACCCCCCACCCTCTGTTCAGTCTCTTCCTTTTGATTGATGCTTTTGGGGCCGCAGGCTGGGGCTGGGACTGGAGAGCAGTGGGGCAGAAAGGAGGTGCTTTTTCTTCCCTCCCCCGGCAGCTGTGCCCCTTCCTCCTGTGTTGCTCTGGAACCCATGGGGTTGGCTTGCTTTGGAAATCAGTTCACGTTTTTCATGTGAATTCAGTGAACTGTGGCTGGGTCTTGCCTGCAGCAGCTGAGCACCCCAGAGGTAGACGAGAAGGGTCAGCAGTATTAGAGGTATGTGCTTTGTTCTCAGGGATCTCTGTGCTCAGGGGAGAGCATCCCCCCATGGGGAGTTCAGCCTGATTTCTCCTGTGGTCTTGGCTCTGTGGGTGGGGCTGAATAGGAATTCTCCTACACACGCTGTTATTTTAAGGCTCAGTAGAAAAGCCCAAAAGTGTTTCTTTCCCAGCCCTGAGAAGGTCGGGTTTGCAGACTCTGCCGGTACCCTGCTGCAGGTCCATGAAGAGCACAGGAGAGGCTGGATTTTGCTCCATTCAAAAGCTGCTACGGTGCATTTGAAGCTGTTGTTTCCTGATGCCCGTGCTGCAGGAGAGTGCCGCACTCTGTAAGCCCGTCGCGGCCTGGGGTGCCCGATCCCGCCCGGAGCTGTGTAAATCCCAATGTACTGTGGACAGCGCCTCACGCAGAGCTCTTGTCTGGCTCCCAGCTATGTGCTAGCATCTGCGGTGGGGCCGCCGTGCAGAAGTGAACGCGGGAGCCAGGCAAAGCCCCACTGGCTGCTTGGGGTGCTTCCGGGGCTGGAAGGGGCCTCGCCACCGGCAAGGGCCAGGAATGGCTCCGCTGCTGGGGAAGAGGTGGATTTAGGCTCCAGCCGCTGTGGCTCCGGTGCACTCTGTGTGGCCAGGCTCCGTCTACGCTGCCAAAACCCCCCATGGCAGCGTCTCAGAGCCAGGCCTATCGGCTTGCTGCAGTGCTAGCAATAGCAGTGTGGGGGATGGTGCTCGGGGGCCGGGGTAGGGGGGCTGATGGTACCTGTGCTCCTGCCAAGGGGGAACAGCCACACCGCTATGTCTAGCGCTGCAGCGCGAGCCCCAGGCTGCAGACCGGGGCTCCGAGACTGGCTGCTGCTTGCGTGGGTTCCTGGATGGCAGTGTAGACACAGGCCCAGTGGCCAGGGAGTGGGAGGCCCCGTCTCTGCAGCTCCTGGCTCGTCGGGAGTATGGAACGGCTCTTAGTGCTTCCGAACTGGTCCGAGGCAGGGAGCCCAACAGCTGCTGCCCTGGGGGGCTGCGTGGGAGGGACAAAGGGCTCTGGGGTTCCCCTTCCTGTTTCTCTGTGGAGAATGAGACTGGCTGCCGCAGTCTCTGCTTCCCACCAATGGTCTAGCCGACAGGTCTCCTCTTCTCCCGGCGTCCTGAGTCCTGCCCTCTGGTGCCCCACATTCCCTTGATCTGCCCCCCCTCCCCACAGCAGCCAGTCTCCACTGCTGGGGTGGGGCCCAGCCAGCAGACCAGAGCCTCTCCCTCCCATGGCTGCAGGATGGTTTTAACCCCCGCTGCTCCGGAGTGCAGTCGGGGGCGGGGGGCAGGAACAGGTTGTACAACACCTGGCCCAGTGGGGCCGTTGGTGAAGCCTGGGGTTCCTGGGCATTAGGATCCTAATCTTCCCCGGACATCCTCCCCCGGGTGGCCAGCTGCAGGGGTGCTCTGCCCGTGGCTTCGGGTGGGGGGCGCTCTTGTTTAGCAGCTGCTCAGTGTCAATGGCTTCTTCCCTTCCACCTCTTCCCAGGGGGCAGCAGCTGGGCTGGCTTTTGTTAGGTGGGGAGCAGGGGGACGCGAAGTTGGCAGGGGCCTGTCGCCCCTCCATCGCTAGGCCCATGCTCCTCCCCTTCCTGCACGGGTTCCTGGCTGCTGTCCCATGGCTTCATGCCAGTAGCAACAGCAGCATAGAAGAACACGAAGACTTGCCCCCGCCCGCTCCCCCCGCTTCTCTCTGGAAGGGAGAGCAAGGTGCTGAGCCCCTGCTATTGCAGGGGGGAGGGTTGTGTTTCTAACACACACACATTGGAAGCAGCACCACGTCCCCCCACCCAACCTCCCAAAACCCAAGGGACTTAATTCTCACCGCTGCCTTGCCCTGACTGGCCATTTGGCCAGCGATGGTGGTCCTGCCAGCTGTGATTGTTCTGCCCGCCGAGGAGGGTGGCAGCCGTAGCGATTCTTGCGTTGTGTCTGGGGAGCCTTGCCCAGGTCTCTCTCAAACACACAGCCGCAGCACCAGCGCTGGGAGGTGTCTGCAGCAGGAACACAGGCACGTTGGGGGCTGAAAGGAGGCTCAACAGGAGCACGCTAGGCCTTGGTCTGTAGCTATGTACCTGGCGGGGAGCCGGTAGCCGGGCGGGAGGGGGTAGCCACATTCCCAGCGGGGAGCCGGTAGCCGGGAGGGATGGGGTAGCCACGTTCCCAGCGGGGAGCCGGTAGCCGGGAGGGATGGGGTAGCCACGTTCCCAGCGGGGAGCCGGTAGCCGGGAGGGATGGGGTAGCCACGTTCCCAGCGGGGAGCCGGTAGCCGGGAGGGAGGGGGTAGCCACATTCCCAGCGGGGAGCCGGTAGCCGGGAGGGATGGGGTAGCCACGTTCCCAGCGGGGAGCCGGTAGCCGGGAGGGAGGGGGTAGCCACGTTCCCAGCGGGGAGCCAGTAGCTGGGTGGTAGCGGGGCTCCCAGTGGGGAGCTGCACATGGAGCTGAGAGCCTGGGCTCCCCACACTGCCCCTTTTTCAGTCAGTGGAAATGTTCCTGTTGGTTACAGGCATGCTGCCTTTCTCCATTATTTATTTATTTTGGCTGGCACCCTTGGCTGTAACGTCACTCCACAGTGCGTCCCTCTTACCCTGTGCACTGAAGGGTGTGGCCAGCCTAGTGAGCAGTGTGCTGCTGTGGCACAGGCCAAGGCCTTGCAGCGTTACGCAAGGAATGGATGCGAATGTGTCCAGTCGGCATTAGCAATCGTTTCACCAGAACTCTTCACGATCCCTGCAGAGAGCCGAGGAGAAGAAAATGAAAATTAATGTATAAAGACAAAGAAACGTGCATCCTTTTGGTGCGCGTTAAAAAGGAAAGTGCGTGTGTTCATGTGTGGAGCTCTGCTGGTCGTCCGTGCTCACCCGGCCGTGTACCATTCATACCAAAGCTCCCTGGAGTCGGTTCTCCATCGTTGGTGTGTCTTCACCGGCACACGCTGGTTGATAACAGCAGCCAGCGTGGGATCCTCTACTAGCTAGTTAAGCTCTTGAGTCACTCACCCTTTGAATGATGCCTTTCTGCTGGTACAGTTGAGTTTAGACACTGCCAGGGTGTAAGTCAGATGCCTTCCCGTAGTCTAATCCAGGCAAAGCCATGTTCTGCTTCTGTGAGAGAGTAACTCTCAGCTGGGCGAGCCCCTGCAGCATGGGAATTAGCTATTTCCGACAGAGGCAGGAGTGACGGAGGGTGAATGCTCTGGCATTCTTTATTCACATTGGCTTCTCCAAACGGAGCTATCAGTGTTGATCTGACAGCCCATCACCCTGTAACCCCTTGCTCCAAGAGCAGATGATGAAGCAGCTGTGGAATGCTATGAACGTCGGACTACCCTGAGAAACTTCCCTCTCCCTCTGCCTTCACCTCCGACTTGCTGGGCATGGGAATGGCCACGAGAAATGCTGCTGGGAAGGAGCAGAAAGTCCGACTGGTTAGGCTGAGAATCGCATGTGAAGCATTTAGGTTTGATTTCCTGACTGATAGCCTTGGAGTGGGGATGGGCAAACTTTTTGGCCCGAGGGCCACACCTGGGTATGGAAATTGTATGGCAGGCCATGAATGCTCATGAAATTGGGGTTGGAGGGCAGGAGGGCTCCGGCTGGGTGTGCGGGCTCTGGGCTGGGGCTGGGGCAGAGGGTTGGGTCATGAGAGAGGATCGCGGGGGCAGGCTGCGGACGGCACTTACCTCAAGCAGCTCCCAGAAACAGCAGCATGTCCCCCCTCTGGCTCCTATGCAGAGGCGAGGCCAGGTGGCTCTGCGCACTGCCTTGTCCACAGGTACCGCCCCTGCAGCTCCCATTCGCTGCGGTTCCTGGTCAATGGGTGCTGCGGGGGCTGTGCTTGGGGTGGGGGCAGCATGCAGAGCCCCCTGGCTACCCCTACGCATAAGAGCCGGATCCGGGATGAGCCGCTGCTTCCGGGAGCTGTGCAGAGTGGGGCAAGCCCCTAACCTTGCTCCCCGTCTGGAGCGCCAGAGCAGGGCAAGCCCCAGACCCCGCTTCCTGGCGGGAGGTCAAGGGCTGGATTAAAATGTCTGGAAGGCTGGATGGGGCACCCGGGCCATGGTTTGCCCACCTCGGCCTTAGAGGAACAGCTCCTCTTCCCTTCTCTTGCTGTGACGGATGGGCTAACGCTACAGGCAGCTTTGTGCTCATTCTGCTTTATCTGACTGAGGGCAGCTCTTTCCTCAAGGGCCTCTGGCTCTCTCATGCTGCTCAGTCAGGCTGATCCTGTCTCTTTGCCGTGGGCTGCATTTGTGCCTCTTGTATTGTTCCTCCTAGTTCCACCTTTCTGCGGTCACCTGGTATCTTGTCTGAAATGCTCAGCACCCCCCACCGCCGACCAGGTGTATTAGGGTGAGGTCATTCTGACAGAGACCATAGGCATTTTGCATTCCTTGAACATAGTGAACGAAATTCGGTATTTGGGGTGGGGGAACTGCCTCTGAATAGTGTTAAGTGCAGGGCTCCAGTTGCCCCCCTCGTTGCGACGTGGGGAAGGCTGCCTGCCCTCCAAGGGGAGTACAGAAGATATTTGACTGCTTCTTTACAGCCAGCTGTGTGCTGGGGGGAGGCTGTCAAAGGCCCAAGAGCGGGGAGGTGCCCCGCTGCCCAGCACGTTTCATTGTCACGCTCCCGTTCACTGCGAGGGGCTTTCCAGTCGTGGGAGCTCGGCGCAGCACTTCTTATCCCCGAGTCACAGGCTAGAGTCTCCTGGGTCGTCATTCCAGGCAGGCATCTCTGAATGCGTGGCACTACTTGCATCTCAAGAACCCGCTTCTACCACCATGGGGAATGGTGTTTTCTCATTACTGCCTGAGTCCCCTCTGCCACCCAAGGCAGGTTGCTTTCAGAGTCTCAGGAAGGCTGTTTATTGGGCCACTGGGAAGGTTCTGCATCACAAACAGAGGCCCCTGTAGCTTTCCCATCCAGCGCCTTAGGGTGGCCATCCGGGCAGCTTTCTGAACTGTGCTCAGCTGTTTCTACCCTACCAGTCTGGCATTTAGGTTCCTGGTCTACATAAAGGCCAGATGGTAGCGATATTTAATGCCTTCATTTAGCTGAAGTGACTCTCCTGCATATGGCTCAAGTAGAAAATATCTGCCCAGCTGGCAATTGAAGCCCCAGAGATTGTCTCTGTGGATTTTGGTTGGAGAAACATCTGACTGACTTTCCCTGGACAGTCCAAGTCGATGGCGTGGTTTGCACCTAGGAAGTGCACAGACAGCCGTGGCCTCTGCCTTGTCCCTGCCCTATCACATCTCAGCTCCTGTCGGTACTGCTGTAATGCATTCACTGTGCTAGGTGCTGTACCCAGACATAGCAGAAACAACCCCCAACCCAATGCACATGCAGTGAAAAACACCCCCAGCAGGGGGGTGACTGCTGGCAGGGCTGGGGCAGGGAGCTTGGGGCAGGGGACCAGGGCCGTGCTCTTCCCTAGGCGAGTAAGCGCACAATTGGCAGCTAGCAGCTTGTAACATACGAGAGGTATGAAAAGGGCTACGTGGGTGGCTGCTCCCCCCTGCCTGGGGGCGTCTAGTATGGATGTGGGGGAGCAGACGTCTGTGGGTGTGAGTCGGCCTTTGCTGAAGGAAGGGTGGAGGGTGGTGAGGCTGCAATCCTGCCTTAACCCACGGGGGGGAGTTTAGGTTCAAGCCAAGGCCCAGCAGTAGGGAGCCCGGCAGCTGAGCTGGGAAAATGCTTGTCCTCTGCACTCAGCTGAACTCATCAGCACTGCTCATCTCGCTGTTCGCCAGGCAGGGCCAACGCTGGGCTCTGGGTCGGGCAGGGCATTTCACGACTCTGCAGCTCCCGGTCACCTAGACTTGGATCCCAGCTCCCAATTTCATCTCTTCCCCGGGGGAGGATGTGACTTTCTCAGGCTCCAGGAAGCCTTTCCCCACAGCCCCGCTCGTGTGTGTAACAGAGCCGAGTACTCCTTGGGCATGAGAGAGAGGCTCTGCCATCCCTCGCTTCCTGCCTGCTGCCATCCCAGGTGGATTCCCAGAGCTCCCCACACGAGCTGTGTTTGCTTTTCAGGAGGGAGTAAGTCAGCGTCCTTTGTTCAGCCACTCAGGTAACCCCTTAAGGGATCCAACGGGAGATGGCAAGTCAGGGCCTTCGCTCTGTTTATGGATCTGAATCTGGTGCATGGGCAGCTGGCGGAGCCGCTTTGAACCCGAATTGACTCTTCGCTGTGGTCCTGGGGCCATGATGGCGTAGCTGTGGCTGAACTGCTCCATAGGAGTTACACCTGCCTTGCTCTGGTCCTGTCGCTCCGGCACCTCTGTGGGGAGGGTGAGAACGTTCCACCCCCATGTGTCCAGCTCCCCCCTTGCTCTTCATGCGCTGCCCTCCCCCGAAAACCTTCCCACTTTGCGTAAGATTCCCATCGAAACCCGTCGCTTCTCGGCCTCGGGCAGGCTCATCCCGCCAGCTCCTGAGGGTCAAGGGATCCTCTGCCCAGGAGACTTACAGAAACTCTTGGATCTCTTTGATCCATTTATAGGGAGAATCCCAGTGAAGAAACTGCATTTCCTGAGCATTGCTCCCTGCAGCCAGATTGCTTGTTCTAGTGGGACTGTCGCACCCATTCTACCAGGGCAATGACGGCCTCTAAACCCTTCTGCGTGGGGCTTCCCGAGCTGCTGTGTGAAACGCCGCACGCGCTGTCTCCTCACAGCTCTCCACAGCCAGCAGCTGCATCTAGCTGTGTGGGGCCGTTAGTCTCCTTCTCCGTCGCGCTCTCCAGCTCTCCTCCTTTGGCTTGTTGCTGTTTCTAGGCCTAGAGAATGGAGCAGTTACCGGAAGGAGGCAGCTACGTTATTTACCAGTCACTGGAGTTCTTTAAAGTGCACACGACTTCCCTCCTGCCCCCATTGCGTGGCATTGCCTGGCTTTGAATTCATTCTCAGTCCGGGAGGCTGGGCGCTCTGTGCCTGCTGGGAGTAAGGCACTGCTCAGTGAGCCAAGGGCATCCCACTGGCCCTGCCTGGGTCAGGGCACGTGCTGGCCACCGCGCCCCCTCTGGGCTTAGAGAGTCTAGCCCCACATGGCCCAGGGCACGAGTGCGAAGGTGGCTCTGTGGAGGCCATGCTGGGGGAGGACCCACCTGGCCTCTGAAGGGCTAGCCTTGGCCCCCCCAGGCGTTGCTCTGAGGTGACACTAGCTCTGTTGTAATACTGGGTTACTGTGAGGTGGGTGGGTGGGTGAGGGGCAGAAGGCGCGGGGAGTGAGATCAGCCTCTGACAGAAGAAGCTGCGTGGACCTATTGGCATGAGTCCCAGGGTGAGGGCAGTGCTGGAGAGAGTGCTCTGTCCATGTGCCTGCATGGCCAGCAGTCCGTCTCCCAGCCTAGTCCCACTGCCTGGGCTTCTCACCCGCACGCCCTTCCTGAGGTGCCCTGGGGGCCGTTTCCTGCCCGCGCAGTCACTGACTCTGCTCCTGCCAGATCCCTGACTGTCCTTCCTGTGTCCCAGCCACTCCGCTCTCCCAGTGTCCTCTCGGATCTGCTGCTTCCTCCTCGGGCTCTGTGGCTGCTCTCCTGGTTCTCTTCTCCCTCAAATGGTTCCCTGGGTGGCTCCGGCAGCACCCCCTGCTCGCAGCTCGCGGTCATGCTATTGGTCTGCTTGGCTTCGCTGTTGCCGGCACAGAGGGCCGAGGACAGCAACAGTGGGGGTTCGTTGCCCGGTGTGCGCCGCACTAATTAACACACCAGGGTGGAGAAGCAATACCAAGTTTATTTGAGCCCAAATAAGGTGCAAGGGAGACATAGCAATCTCAAATCCTGCACACAGATACAAGCCGTTTTTTCTCTTCTTATACATAATTTCAGCTAAGCATTCCCCATTACCCCCCACACTCCTCCCCCTTACCCCCCCTTCTTCCCCCTCCCGTCTATTTTCTATATCAAATACATCATGCAAATAACAATTACACTAAGCAGGTTAAATCATACTTGGCAAAAACCACTTTAGCTCGTTAGCAACTCTTCTGTGATCAGTTATCTGTACTTTCCCACCGTGGGGGCTACGTTCTCATGCATATAACTTTAATTACAGCACCTGCTTTCCGCCTATCTTATTTAGTATTGGCTACATCTAGTGCCAAGCAGCCTTGCAGCTGCCAGTAATCAGCACATAACACAAGAGGTTACAAAAGTTTAGTAAGGCTAACAAAAGCACTTTACATAAAGGTACTTTGGGTCACATAGGCCCAAAGCCATCCTCCTGAGTTACCTAGATTTATGCCTAGTGACACCAACATCGCCATGCGTCCTCGTTTGCTCTCTGGCTTTGGCTGCCAACTCAGTGGGGACAATGCCCACTGAACATTTCCAGCGCCAGCCTCTCCCATTCTGCCATCTCCCCAGCCTCTCCTCTCCAAGCCTTGCCTCTGCTCTGGCTGTCTTTCACATTACAGCTGCAGCTCCCTCCCTCCTGGCCTTCTCGCTGCTAATCTTGTGCCCTTTGCAGAACTCCGCTGCCCAAGGCATAGCCTGCCCTGGCTTGTCTCAAAGCCGTCACTAGCTCCCCATTGCCCCACTGGCACGGCACTGCCCATCTCTACCATGCTCAGTCCTCTCTCTGCCTCTCAGCCCACGGCATTAAAACCTGCCCCTTCTCCGTACAGCTTCCCTGGGATAATCCCCTGCAGGCGCAGAGCTTGTGGGGCAAAGAACGTTCCCACAACCTTGAGTCCTGGGCCTTCCTCCAGCTCCCCAGCGTGTGTCAGTGAGGCAGGAACACATCTTCCTCTGGGGCCTGGGCACTGCTCAGCAATGCAAGGCGGAAGGCAGGGTTCCTCACCTCGGCTTCAGAAGCTTTACAGTCTGGTTTTGATCCTATTTCTGTTTCAGTGAACACGCCCTTCCTCCATGTCAGCAAGCCCGGTTTTAAACTATTGCTGCTTTTTTTAAATTCAAGGGTGGGATAGTTTTAAAGCCTGTTTTCCTCAGTGTCCTTGGCACAGAGACTTGTGAGATCATCAGGCGTTTGCTACTGTCAGGTTCCTTCAGTGTTTATATTCTGTTAATAGCTGTCATGCCTGCTCACTGTTTGCTTTGGACTGTGTTATGTCCTACTGCGCTGCTCTCAGAAACAGAAAGGGAGGGAAAACGGTTCGTTGTTCTGTGAGATCTTCAACAGAAGGACTAAGGCCTTGTCTGCACTGGGAATTGAACGACAAAACTTTTGTCTTTCAGAGGTGTTTAAACCCCCCAGCGCCGGTGTGAACAGCACTTTGTCGGCAGGAGGGGAAGCTGAGAGCTGGCAGCCAGTTACAGTTCCTTGGTCTCAGCTGGGGCCTGCTCTCCCTTGTACCGGCGGGGGGTACTGAGCATGCCGTGTGCCCAAGGCCTGCCCCAGGGGCTGCCAGGAGGGAGGTGTGTGAGCTGGGGTACACCCACAAAGTGCCCTGCACAGGGCAATCCTTGCCAGAGGTCTGGGCAGTGATTTCTGCTCCCGTGGCATTGCCTGAGCAGCACAAAGGGAGCAGAACCCGCCCCAGAGTGTCAGTTCTGGCCTTATGAGCTGTGTAAAACAACACGTTCCACCCACCACAGATAAGTTTGGCAGTTACAGCAGCCCTGCGCTCCGGCTGAGGCAGTCTCATTCCCAACAGTGCAATGCATTGGTTCCTGCTCTCCCAGCTTGTGTGTGTGTGTGTGTGTAGACCCGCACTGTTACATGGGCTTCAAGCAGAGCCTGTCTGTGGAGTAGAACGGCCATCCTGAAATGGTGGTCCATGATGTACTCCTGGAGAGCAGGCAGGGCCCCAGAGGGATGGCCCCTCCTCTCTTCTGGCTGCTTCTGCATTGCATAAAAACCTGGATTCCTTCCGAAGCAGCTGGAACAAGAGGAGTTGGCATCATCTGCATCCAGCAGGAGGCACTGCGATAAAAAGAGAAGATCCTGGAGCTGCTGCTCAGCCTGGAGTCAGGAGCCTCGTGGGGGGATAGAGCCCCCATGGGACAGGACGGGAGGGAGCCCTGGCAGCGTGTGCAGGGAGAAGAGAAGGGCGGGTTGGCAGGGATGGCACTGTGATTGTGTTCCATAGGGACGTAACACCTGCTCATTAGACATTGTTCAGGTCCGTGACTACCCTCCTCTTCCATTGTTCTGCACAGGGTTGTTCTAGCCAGGCTGGTCCCAGGATATCAGAGAGACAAGGTGCGGGAGGGAATATCTTTTATTGGACCATCTTCTGGTGGTGAGAGACAAGCTTTCGGGCCCCACAGAGCTCTTCATATGTCTCTCGCCAACAGAAGTTGGTCTAGTACCAGATATTACCTCACCCCTAGCCATTCCCACAGTGACTAGAGTGTGGGTGAAAGGGGAGGGGGCTCGTAAGGGCAGGCCACATGTTTGAACACCCCTGAAATAAAGGCTCTAGAACAGGAATGTGCATGGAGAGGGGAAAGGCTCGCTGGGCTGAAGGGAGCGAGATGCTCTTCCCACAAGATAATGAAATGCAGCTCCGAGTGGATGGTGTGACTCTACGTGGCTGTTTCCTCTTAGAAAACCTGACGTTGGTGGTTGCTTCGGAGTGCAGTAAAGGAGAGATCGTGTTCCTCCTTTCAATCCCTTGCAGAAAGGTGTAAGTGTAATTTTTCACTGCCGTCATGTCCTGCTTCCTGTGACACCCCCTTGGCTTTTGCTTAATTTACGTGGGATTAAAATGGCAAGTGTGCTGCAGGAAGCAACACCTCCTGGATCTCGTCCTGACCTGACACTTGGGCTGGTGCATGAGCTGACACGTTGGCAACAATTTACTTCTAAAGCAAGGCGCTTGCCTCAGTAACTGCCTGGAGAGTTCAGTGCTGTGCTTAATACTTGATTGGGGACAAGCTAGTGTTCTTTCCACACTGGCCTAATCTCCTTTTTCCCACTGCCTGAAGAAGGGCCCTGTGCCCAAGTGTCATCTCACATCCGCTTCTCAGAGGCTGTCTCAAAACACAAGCCGACTTAGCACCAGTCTGGTTCACATCACAGTTGCGATGAGGCGCCTTGGTGGTAGTCTGCTCTCTTTCAGCCCTCCTCTCCCCTGCTGTGGAGATTACACTGTGCGTACAAAGCCCCATTTAGGAATAGTTCATTCCCAGCACCCCTTCCCTGTCGGTGCAAGAGGGAGGGTGAACCCCCTGGCAGAGAGGAGATGAAGAAGCGAATCTCCAGGGCTTTTCTACCAATGCATTGCAATTGCTGTATCTCCTTGCTGCTGTTCTGCTGCATCTCCTTGCTGTTGGCAGTAATTTAAGGACAGTTTGACTCATCTGCAGCTGGGCTCGGGGGATGTCAGAGGTGATCTGGGAAGCTGTGATCCTGGAGTGCTGGCCTAATGTAAAGCACAATGAACTGCCTTAGCCACTCTGCAGTCTGAGCACTTGGGCTCAGGGCTGGTCGAAGGCTTCCGGCTGCTTGGGCTAGCAGACGCTGGCTGCTTGTTCATTCTTCAGAACTGCTAAGTCCTGGCAGCCCAGCCCTACCGCTTGTGCAGCAAGAAAGAGGCTCTGGGACACACGGCTGACTGGGGTGCAGTGTGGGTGGGGCAGGCACGAATGGCAAATGCAGAGCAAAGCAAAATTAAAAACAATTAACTTCAAAAAAATGCAAAAGCCATGGGGGTTTTATCTCTATAACACGCAGCATGGTGTGATTTGTGTTAGAGGAGTTATGGCGGAAAAGTTCAGCCCTGGCCCCCAGATCTACAGTGTCAGGATCATCTGAGCCTAGAGCACCCCCAGCTGACTTCATTGGGGAGTCATAGAATCTCAGGGTTGGAAGGGACCTCAGGAGGTATCTAGCCCAACCCCCTGCTCAAAGCAGGACCAATCCCCAACTAAATCATCCCAGCCAGGGCTTTGTCAAGCTGGGCCTTAAAAACCTCCTAGGGAACCCATTCCACTGCTTCACCGCCCTCCTAGTGAAAAAGTTTTTCCTAATATCCAACCTAAACCTCCCCCACTGCAACTTGAGACCATTACTCCTAGTTGTGTCATCTGCTACCACTGAGAACAGTCTAGATCCATCCTCCTTGGAACCCCCTTTCAGGTAGTTGAAAGCAGCTATCAAATCCCCCCGCACACACACACATTCTTCTGCAGACTAAATAATCCCAGTTCTCTCAGCCTCTCCTCAGAAGTCATGTGCCCCAGCCCCCTGATCATTTCTGTTGCCCTCCGCTGGACTATCTCCAATTTGTCCACATCCTTTCTGTAGTGGGGGTCCCAAAACTGGACTTTGATCTACTGGCAATGCTCCCACTAATGCAGCCCAATATGCCGTTGGCCTTCTCAGCAACAAGGGCACACTGCTGACTCATATCCAGCTTCTTGTCCACTGTAATCCCCACGTCCTTTTCTGCAGAACTGCTGCCCAGCCATTCAGTCCCCAGCCTGTAGCAGTACATGGGATTCTTCTGTCCTAAGTGCAGGACTCTGCACTTGTCTTTGTTGAACCTCATCAGATTTCTTTTGGCCCAATCCTCCAATTTGTCTAGGTCACTCTGGACTCTATCTCTACCCTAGCAGTGTATCTACCCCTCCCCACAGATTAGTGTCATCCGCAACCTTGCTGAGGGTGTACCCCATCCCATCATCCAGATCAGTAATGAAGATGTTGAACAAAAGCCAGCCCCAGGACCAACCCTTGGGGCACTCCGCTTGATACCAGCTGCCAACTAGACATCGAGCCGTTGATCACTACCCGTTGAGCCCGACCATCTAGCCAGCTTTCTATCCACCTTATAGTCCATTCATCCAATCCATCCTTTTTTAACTTGATTCACTTCAGCTCTAGGCTTCTGAAAGACAGGCTGCTGCTCTTTAGATCGCTGAAGGAGTCCAGCTTTGGGCCCCTTGTTTGAGAACTTTGCCCTAAATCTCTCAGTGTTTTTCAGCATCAGCATAAGCTTTGAGAGAAGCACTTGGGTTGGGCCTTTTCTCAAATGCTAGATCTAAGCTCTGTTCCCTGCTCCTGTGTAATTCACAGAGTTCAGCTTTCTTAGTTGTTGGCAGGTCTGGATTTACACCTTACGCGCCCCTAGGCACTGCATCTTCAGCGCCATCCCTGCCTATAACTGACCTTCGTGTTTTCCGTAAAAAATGAAACTTCTAACTCATTTTTAACTTTTAGATGCTCCTAGAATGCTGACGCCCCTAGGTACTTGCCTGCTGTGCTTAATTGGAAATCCGGTCCTGGCTGTTGGCTAGATTGCTGCGCCTGGTGGGTGAGAGAGAGAGAAATGCAGTGAGGCCAGCCAACAGATAACGCTCCTGTAATCCAGTGCTCACTGGAGAGGTTCTAGCACTTTGTGACTCAGGGAGATGTGCCCTGTGATTCCCTGGATCTGTCACTGATCCCGCTCGAATCGGAATGGGACCATGCTGCTCTTGTCACTCCCAGCACACGCTCCTGGGGACAGAGAGCATGGGAAGATGGCAGTGTCTGTGCTTGTCTAGAGTAAAGGAGGGCTCTCATTCCTTGCAGAGCATTGGTTCATTTGTTTTCATGAGATGATTTCCTGTTTAAAATGTACTGGTTTGGCAGTGGTGGAAATGCTGCTTTCATGGAGTTGGAGAGAGGACCCCAGAGTTGAAGCCTAAGTCACCCCTTCTCAGGAATGCTGTTAATCCACTGGCCACCAGATAGCTGCCTGTGCCTTGCAGTGAAAAGTCTGTAAAGACCTTGGATTAAAGAGAGAAGAAGGGGTGTACGGAGATCTAGGAGCTGAGACTGTTGGCCACACTTGCAGCATGAGGGACTGTGTCCTAGAAAGCTGTGAATCTGAAAAGGATTTAGGGGTCCTGGTAAATAACCAGTTTAGCAGGAGGGGATAATGTGATATTTGGTTGTATAAACACAGGAATATCGCCCGGGTTTAAGGAGTTGGTATTACCTCTGTATGTGGGATTAGTGAGACAACAGCTGGAAAACTGTATCCAGTTGTGGTGTTCACACTTCTTAAAAAGGATGCTATGAAACTGGGAAGGGCTCAGCCATGAGAGCCATGACTTGTGGTTGGGAAAATACTACTTCGGATGAGACTAAAGGAGCTCAGTCTGTCGGTTTTCAAACAGAAGGGAGATCTAGGTGAAGATATCTGACATTAGAGGCCCTTTAATATAGTGGACAAAGTCATATGAGGTTCAGTGGCTGGAAGCAGGAGTTGGACAAACTGAACTAAGACTCAGGTTCTTGAGTGAGGGCTATCAGCCAGTGAAACAGCATTCGGAGGGAAGTGGTCAAGCCGTCATCCTGGGAAATCTCTAGGGGGGAGTTTCAGAAGCACCTAAGAATTTAGGTGTGAAAATCAATGGGATGTTGTTGCCGGCACAGAGGCCCGAGGCGACAGCAACAGTGGTTCGTTGCCCGGTGTGCTTCGCTTCTAATAAACACACCAAGGTGGAGAAGCAAAACCAAGGTTTATTTGAGCCCAAATCAGGTGCAAGGGAGACATAGCAATCTCAAATCCAGCACACCCATACAAGCGGTTTTTCTCTCTTTATACATAACTTCAGCTAAGCATTCCCATCACCCCCACACTCCTCCTCTCCCCCCACCTTTCATTCCCATGCAGCAAATACACTTTGCAATAGCAATTACCTTAAGCAATTAAGTCATACTTGGTAAAAACCACTTTAGCTCGTTAGCAACTCTTCTGTGATCAGTTATCTGTACTTTCCCACCGTGGGGGCTACGTTCTCATGCATATAACTTTAATTACAGCACCTGCTTTCCGCCTATCTTATTTAATATTGGCTACATCTAGTGTCAAATAGCCTTGCCGCTGCCAGTAATTAGCACATAACACAAGAGGTTACAAAAGTTTAGTAAGGCTAACAAAAGCACTTTACATAAAGGTACTTTGGGTCACATAGGCCCAAAGCCATCCTCCCGAGTTACCTAGATTTATGCCTAGTGACACCAACAACTCCCCCCTTTGAGAATACTCAACAAACTTTTGGCTGAGTCTTCTCAAACTTTAAAGACAAAAAGCAATGAAGCTTTGCAGAAATATGTACAACTGCTCTTTTGAGCTTAGTCACCCACAACCCAAGAATGAACGCATGGACAAAAGAGTGGAATGTTCATTTAACAACTAAGGGATTGGGGCACTGGCTATAAATCAGGTAGGTATACCAAGTGGTTTAATTTCCCAGATGTCTCGGTGAATAATTCAGTCCCATATGCATCCTCCCCATGGACCCAGCAGGATTCGGTATGTGGGAGCCCACACCCACCCTAACCGGTCCAAATGCTTGGAAGGAGCACTGTAAATGTACACACTTCCATCCAGAAAGTGTCCAAGTATGTCTTCATGACCACAGATCGGATGGTACTCCTGATATGTCTGTAAGGGCAGTGGGTCAAGTCTGGTGCTCAAGATCACTCTGAATGGCCATCAGCTGGTCATTCAGGAAATCCTGAATTTCTAAACATACTAGATCCCACTGCAATGCCTTCCCAGCCTCAGTGATATTCAATACCATCTCTGTCAGTAACTTCTGGGTCATAGGACTAATGGTGGAAATGACATGTAACTCAACAACTCCAGCCTATACTTGGGTTAGCTGAACTTCAGAAATAAGGCTAGTGGCCCTTTCTGGTTGGCCCAATTTCTTATCATGTTCTTGGCCTTTAAGAATATTCCAAATGGCTGTTACACTGTTAGCCCCAGCCCACAGGGATCTGCCCAATTTCCTCTTTTTCCAGAGGAAATATCCCAGGCTCTTTGTTGTGCTAATCTAATGGCATCCCCTTGTGAGCAATCTGGGTATGTAAAAGTGATCTGAAAACTGGATAAAGGCAATGTCATTTAAAATCCAATTAGGGAGGGCAATACATACTGAAGGATTTATCCAAAACACAGGGCGCAGCCTGTAGAATAAACCCCAAAATCCAATTAATACCACATTCCCAAACATGGGTCCCACAAGTTTCTTCCTGCCAGTATATAATTCCTTGGGTTTCTTCACCAGGGTCAGTTCTCAATGTCCTTTCTGGTCAGGAATTCCTGGACTTTGGCAATGTCAGTGGAGTGAGTGTTTCTTCTCCTTTCCCCAAACAGTTGTAGTTCAGCATTCTACAGGGGAGGAATTACGAGTACATCACCCTGTAATGGTTTTGCTTCTTTTAGAAAAATTCAAAGGCACAGTAAATTTGTCCGTGGACAAGGGAGAGGTTTAACCAGCACGTCACCTTGTCCTTTTTCCCCACTGTCCAGAAGGCACAGTAAAACTAGAAAAAAGAATAGGAGGAGAATTCTTCTGAGGTGGAGGGGTCTTTTTGCAGTGAGAATCCTGGGTCCAGGCAGTCAGTCTTTGGCACATCACAGTGGTGTTGGTAGTCAGCAGGACTTAATAAGGGCCGTTCCAGCATGGAGCCAAAGCAGTCTTTCGCTGGTGGACTTTTACATTGATCCGGTCTTCTGGTTCCAAGGAGTAGCGGGGCTGCTAGGGTCTTCGGATAGTGCTTCTTTACCTGTGAGAAAAGAAACCTAACACATTGCATTAGTGTCTTTGCAGATTTTACATCTGCTTGGGTATATTCAAGCCCCCCCCCCTTTTCTTGGTTGTCTGCTCACAGCTAAAACTTGGCTGTGTCCTTGAACGGAGTCAGTGTCTTATCTTGAAACTGAGTATGTTAACTATTTACTTTCTCAGTTAACTTGTTCTTTTTCCTTTTCCCCTTTTTGGCTTCTTTTAACCTACAAAGGAAACTTTTACTTTTTATGTATACACCTTTTGTTAACAATGAACACATACACTTATTATTTAATGTATGCCACATATACCCTTTTACTAAATTAACCTTATTACAGAGCTTTGGAACAACAAGTCAGGACAAGCACACCCACTTTGAGGAGTTCATTCAATACAAACTCTAGTCCAATAGCTTCCCACCATCCCCAGCCCGCTGGCTAGAAGTCTGAGGTAGCCAGAAGGATCCCATGCACAATATGGGGAGTAGGTTAACTCTTCATGTCCTTGCTTCCAAAGACTGTTAATATGCAAATTTTAATAACTTCAATTAAACAATCAATTTAAAAACTTTCAATTAACAGATTTGGCCAATAAAGTTTTTCTTTCTCTTAAGGAAATGCACTAGACTTTAGTATATCACATTTTTCCTGATGTATCCAAACACTTTGTATTCTAAGTTGAACAAAACAAGTATCTGCATTTTAATCCAACCCTTTCACTTGATTTTAAACCAGACCATCCCATGAAAATATTAAACACAACAATTCTGGCCACAAGACAAACACCACAAGACAGAACATAGAACACAAAACTTAATTCTTTACTCCATTAGTAAACGCATGGTATATTGAATGCTGTTCAGCTGGCATTAATTTTCTTTGATTATCTGAAAGACAAAAACAGAGGTCTGCCCCTTCTGGGCAGTCAATTATTACTTAAAATACACAAATACCTTTATTGATTTTAGACAACACAGGGGAATTACCCCATATTTTCTTGTATGTGTTCTTACAAAGTTCAACTGCTGTTCCCTTTAGCAACTACAGAGTTAACTTTGCACTTTGCCTTAAATCACTTACTTGTTCCAACCTGTTTTTCAATCTCTCTGTTTGTTGCTTGCCCGCCTGGGCCCGATCCTGCTTTTCTTGCTGAACCGTTGCTCCCATGGGTACCAACTTATTCCACAACCAGTTTAGCTAGGAGGCTGGGCTTTTCAACTTGCCCCCACCCTTCTGGTCTTTTCCCTAAAACATTTCTACTCACAAGACTACCCGGGTCCTCCCTTTTCTCCAACCACTTTATTGCCCAGTCCTGCTACAACTGGGGGTAGATCCACCTGCCACCCTTCCTGGTCAACCAGGGTCGAGAGAGGAATGCTAAACCCCTCTCCAGTTCTCAGACTTACTGCGGCTGAGAGTGGGCACACCTTTAATCATACAATCCTCAACATATAACACCAACAATACCAAACAAAGCAAACATAAAATAACAAGGGTAAAACAGATAGATGGTGTAAATTCTGCAGGGCTCCCCCATTCTCTATTGCTCACCAAACTGTGACAAATTTCTGTTACCAATCAATTCCTCATGTCAGGTGATCAAACAGACACTGCAGGACGGGGGGGGGGGGTGGATAGAGAAAGCACACCATATAACCAAATTTTAAAGCTTCATTAAAAATAATAAAACAACAATGGAGAGTGTTGGGAACACTCCCACATCACTCAGGAAGAACATGAATGCCCCAAGCCTTAAGCCACTTTAATACTCACACATGTCCAGACTGTTCACGTCTGTATATAACGTTCAGAGAAGGGGAATAGGTGGACGGAAGATTATCCTGTATACAGCTTTGCCCAGAATTTCCAACATGCTTCCGCTCTTGGGAGGGCTGTTCTTTTACACCCTGGACTTTCCTGCGGCATCTCTTTCAGAGATTCCAGTTCAGGTCAGCTGCCTGTCCGGCTTCGGGGTTGCAAAAACTGTTGGATCTCATTGAACCGTTAAGCTTTGCAAATGCAATCTCAGTTCTGTAACTTGTATTGCCTTTGGTTTGCCTCTGTCTCTATTTTCCACAACCAGCTGGGGCTGAAAGCAGTTTTTCTTTGTACTTAACATAGTCTGTACTGATTCTTGACCTTGTACGCAGAGCAGCTTTCTCTTTATCTCTGGGATTAGCCGAGTTTCAAATTAACCCGTTCCTAGACAAATTGCTCACACTGTGTCAGAGGCTTTTCTTTGTGATTAAAAGCTCCTCTGAGATGTATGATCTTATTTAGATTGAAGATACCTTCTAATGGACATTGTTTAGATATAAAAATTCCAATTCTCTAAATACCTGCAGGTTTTAGGACCATAATGTACGTACATGTAACATACTGGGGTACCCTTAGGGGGTGAGGTAAAATGTTTAGACTGTCCCTCCCCCATTTTCCACTTACACACAGAGAGAGGGTGCCCTGTCCCCGCTAGCGTCACATAAACTAAGGATCTCTCCCTACAGGGCACTCACACAGGAGAGACACTCACACTGGTATACACACACACACACACCAAGACCATTATTTCCTATTACCACGATGCATCTTATCTTGCTGCACAGTCAATAAGTTCAGATTGCGTGAGCCCAACAGAGACAGACGTCCCCAAGGACATTCTCCTCCCAGTGCAGCTCTGGGGCATATGATGAGGGATTTTTTACAAGAGCTCTACATACAAACAGCTTCAGAAGCTACCTGTTCGCTGACAAAACAGGAGTAATTGAAGGATCGTGTTGTAATTAAGTGATCCTTCCGGTGGCCACCTTTCCTGGCTCTCTAGCTGATACTGAGGCCAGTCTACTGTACAAAACCTTTTCAGTTTGCTTTTAGTCAATGGATCTGATTCAAACACTCTCCAATTCATCAGAATGCATTCTAAGGGTGTACACCATACCCTGCCTGTACTCTGTTCCTGCCCCATACCTATGGGAAGACACTGGGCGTCCCCAGGTCTTAACAGGCAAACAAAAGGTTAACAGCACTGGACTGTTCCTACCTTATCCACAGGACCGGTTCCTCACCGTCGCCCGCAGCTGCTTCTCCACTATCTGAGCACGTTGCACCGTTGTGTCCTCCAAGGTCAGCCTGACGCATCTCTGCCGAGGCCCCCGGTAAAGGCACCGGTGCGCGCTGGGCGTCGGCTGTGACCATCGTCCGCCGCCATTGGAGGAGTCTAGGCAAGGCACAATTTTGCCTCGAGCCCACCCAGGGACGCCAAAACTGTTGCCGGCACAGAGGCCCGAGGCGACAGCAACAGTGGTTCGTTGCCCGGTGTGCTTCGCTTCCAATAAACACACCAAGGTGGAGAAGCAAAACCAAGGTTTATTTGAGCCCAAATCAAGTGCAAGGGAGACATAGCAATCTCAAATCCTGCACACCCATACAAGCAGTTTTCCTCTCTTTATACATAACTTCAGCTAAGCATTCCCATCACCCCCACACTCCTCCTCTCCCCCCACCTTTCATTCCCATGCAGCAAATACACTTTGCAATAGCAATTACCTTAAGCAATTAAGTCATACTTGGCAAAAACCACTTTAGCTCGTTAGCAACTCTTCTGTGATCAGTTATCTGTACTTTCCCACCGTGGGGGCTACGTTCTCATGCATATAACTTTAATTATAGCACCTGCTTTCTGCCTATCTTATTTAGTATTGGCTACATCTAGTATCAAGCAGCCTTGCCGCTGCCAGTAATTAGCACATAACACAAAAGGTTACAAAAGTTTAGTAAGGCTAACAAAAGCACTTTACATAAAGGTACTTTGGGTCACATAGGCCCAAAGCCATCCTCCCGAGTTACCTAGATTTATGCCTAGTGACACCAACAATGTTATGCGCCTAACCCCGTTATTTACTTTTGAAAATCCCACCCTTGTCAGCACTGAGTGTCTGTTTATCAAATATATGCTCTAGTTCAACCACAGGTTATTGGAGTGGATGGTGGTTGCTCAGTGCGGAAGAACAATTCCCTCCACTGCAGGAATCCCTGGGAGAGTTTCTGTAGCCTGTGCTGTGCAGGAGGTCAGGCTGGCGAATCACCATTGTGCTCTCTCATCTTAACACCTGCGTTGTGTCAGGTGCCTTGACTTCCCTTTGTGGAAAATTAGGGCATTGTACAGCAGAAGAAGGGCCGAACTCAGTGTCTCACGCCAGGCTGTAAAAATAGAGTCCATATTGTGAAGTATATGGGAAGAATGAATTGAGAGCTCTCTTCTAGTACCAGCTAAGACTTGGAGCCTAAAGTTTAACAACAGAAAACCAACCCTCCATTCTCTGGTAGTCATGGGCACATATAAACGTCTACAATTCTCATATTGGGCAAATGCAAAGTCTAAGCTGCCAGGAATGTCACAGTACTCCTTAGGGGGACCAGGATGTGCAGCTATGGGGAAAACCTGCCATGATCTCCCTCCGCTAGAGCGCTTGTCCTTGGAACTCTGTTCAGGTCTCCCAGCGGGTAGTGAGAAATAGGGTTCAGTGAACTACTCAGTGTGTTCCTATCAGGGCTGATATTCTTGCAATGTCATCTGCCTGACGTGTTCCCTGACTTGATGAATAGGGCCGTCTTGATACGGCTCGGGGGCCGGTTGCTGGGCTTGTAACTGAGATCTGGCTGCCAGGTGAGTCATCCACCCTACTAGTTGCCAAGGCAAAACTCTCACAGGCTGCTGCAGTAGCAGCCTTTATAAGGTTATTTTAGCTTGCATGCAGGGGAAGGGTGGAACCAGGCATGTTCTATGGCCTTTAAGGGTGGTGAATGTGTGGCTGTGAATGTCTAGACTATGGAATCCACCCTGGTAGGTTTGTGCTCTGAGGTCTCTGACGATTCCTGGTCTTACAAGGCTCAGTTCTACAAGAGCTGGCCCCGATCCAACACACCACTTCAGTGTCTGCCTTAGCTTTAAGCACATGGCTAGTCCCACGGGCTGCTTAAGTGCTTTGTTGAATGGGGGCCTGAGTGCGCCGCACCTTGCAGCCCTCTGTGGGACATGACCGCTGTCCCCTGACTCACTGTCTCACTCTGGGCGACTAGGATGGTTTTCTCTTACCAAACCAGCTCAGTATGGTCGGGTCTCATTACTGACTTCAAAATCCATCAGCCTGGCTTCGGAGAGGGCCAGAGCACTATTACTGCAAGAGAGGGCAAGTATTGCAATTGCTGTCGTTGCTTTTGGACTTTTTCGTAGCTCTGACATAACCCTGCGATTCTGATATTACCAACTCGGTAAAGAGACTGAGAGCAGAACTTCACACTTACAGCCCCAGTTCCAGGTCGGCCCCGCACAGGGCACAAAGGGAACAATTAACCAGTGAGAGAACCTAAAGCGATGATCCCCCGAGGGAGCACATAGAGCTTGTGAAAGGAGCCGGGCTGACCGTTCTGGAGGGCTAGAGTCCAGTCTTTACCAACAGAATGGGGACAGCCCAGAGAGGTGTGTCGAGCTATCAAGTCTATTTCTGGGCTCCGCATGGCGGGAGCTGAGTATTTAATGCCCAGTCTGTTTGGGAAACGGGCGGAGAATGACAGGGAGCAGGATGAAAGGCGTGTGAAGGAAAGCTCCCCTTCTTTACCTCTGCGCTCTCCTGGCCCTGATTTAGAGGGCATGGCCCTTTGGGGTGAGAGGCCATCAAGTCTTCTCTCTTTTGCCCGTGCCTGCAGGAATGCCCAGTGCGAGTGGGTGCACGTTCCATTGATACGGGATTGAGATCACTCGATCATTTCCCAGAGAGGGAATGCCGGTACGCATAAGGTGGTAACACCTTTTACTTGCTGCTGACTCAGATCAGGTTTGAATCTGTGACCGAGAGGCCATATATCTAACTACTGATCCCTAGAAACAGCTAGTCCTATAATAATCTCTTACAATCAAATTAAGCATAATCTATGTTACTGTCCTCTGGAAGTTATCCTTAAATGGAATACTAATAGGGTTAGTTTACTGGAAGTCTGCTGTGAGTATTCAGTCCCTTAGTGAGAGCACTTCAGTTACAATGGAGATGGCATTTAGAGTTATAATTATGGGAAAACAGGATACTCTCCAGAACATGGAGTCTTCCATGCCTCTCAAACCCCTCCCTCCCTGGCTGTCGCATTTCCCAAGGAGCATGGGGGGTTTCACCTTTGTGCTGAGCCCTGTTCTGTTCTGGGAATCCATGGACTAGCAGAGCAGGATTACAAGTGTTCTTTGTACACAATATGTAGAGATTTAATTTCTTACTACCCTTGGGGTGAAACGTGGCCATAGAGGCTGCTGAAAAGTGACATTATTGGTACAAGGGGGATGTTGTGGTGGGCATCTGCTATAGACTACCTCATCTTCCTGGTCTGGTTGATGAGGCTTTCTTCGAGCAGCTAACAGAAGTTTCCAGATCACAGGCCCTGGGTCTCAGGAGGCATATCAATCACCCTGACACGTGCTGGGAGAGCAATACAGCAGTGCACAAACAATCCAGGAAGTTTTTAGAGAGTGTTGAGGACAACTTCCTGGTGCAAGTGCTGAAGGAACCAATTAGGGGCCGTGCTTCTCTTGACCTGCTACTCACAAACTGGGAAGAATTAGTAGAGGAAGCAATGGATGGGAACCTGGGAGGCAGTGACCATGAGATGGTCGAGTTCAGGATCCTGACAAAAGGAAGAAAGGAGAGCAGCAGAATATGGACCCTGGACTTCAGAAAAGCAGACTTTGATTCCCTCAGGGGGCTGATGGGCAGAATCCCTGCTTTGAACAGGGGATTGGACTATATGACCTCTTGAGGTCTCTTCCAACCCTAATATTCTATGATCCCCTGGGAGGCTAATATGATGTGGGGGGAAAGGAGTCCAGGAGAGCTGGTTGTATTTTGAAGAAGCCTTACTGAGGGCGCAGGAACAAGGGGGGGGGGTCCAAAGAGGATGGAGCTCGGCTGTTCTCAGTGGTGGCAGATGACAGAGCAAGAAGCAATGGTTTCAAGTTGCAGTGGGGGAGGTCTCGGTTGGATATTAGGAAAAACTATTTCCCTAGGAGGGTGGTGAAGCACTGGAATGGGTTCCCTAGGGAGGTGGTGGAATCTCCTTCCTTAGAGGTTTTTAAGGTCTGGCTTGACAAAGCCCTGGCTGGGATGGTTTAGTTGGGGTTGGTCCTGCTTTGAACAGGGGGTTGGACTACTAGATTGACCTCCTGAGGTCCCTTCCAACCCTGATATTCTATGATTCTATAATACTTTATTTATAGTGTGTTTGGTGACAATGGATAATTTGGCTTTAACACTGCAGCCAAGAGGTTAAAGAGAGGGAAACCTTCTTTTATATTCCCTTACCTCTGTATTGTTGGGTTTTCTTTAATGGGTGGTATATTAAAGCCCTGTGACTTGTATTTCAGAAATGTATTTGGCAGCTATACATTATAGATGTAAAGCAGAGGTCCCCAGGCTGAGGGGTGTGCCCCCTTAGGGGGCACAGAGGAACATTTGTGGGGGCTGGGCCCATCCAGCCCCACCACACCCCCAGCTCCGCTCAGGCCCTGCTCCCAGGCAGCCCGACCTCCAGCTATGGCCCAAGCCTCGGCCCCCTCACTACTGACTGCGTCCCCCTACCCTGAGCCACAGCCCCTGCTCCTGGGGCGGGGAGAGGACAAGGTAAGGGGGGGTGGCGTGACCAGGGCCGCCCAGAGGGGGGGCAAAGGGGGCAATTTGCCCCGGGCCCCGGGCTCCACAGGGGCCCCCAAGAGAAGAGCGGAGGCTCCCGCCTCCGCCCCTCTCTTGGAGCCTCAGTGCATCAAGCGCCGAGTCTCCGGCCGAGCCCCTGAGCCCCGCCCCGCTCAGAGCAGCATGGGGAGGGGGCGGGGCAGCTGCCTCCGCTCAGCGTGGAGCTCACAGCCCCGCCCCCTCACCATGCGGCTCTGAGCGGGACAGAGCTCAGGCCCCGCCGGAGACGTGCTCGGGTAAGAGGCGGGGGGGGGAAGCGGGACCTGGGGCCGGGGGGAGGGGGAAGCGGGACCTGGGGCCGGGGGGAGGGGGAAGCGGGACCCGGGGCCGGGGGTAAGGGGCCGGGGGGAGGGGGAAGCGGGACCCGGGGCCGGGGGTAAGAGGCCGGGGGGGGGAAGCGGGACCCAGGGCCGAGGCCGGGGGGGGGAAGCGGGACCCGGGGCCGAGGCCGGGGGGGAAGCGGGACCCGCCGCCGCCACCGCCGCAGCGCAGCCCGGTCTTGGGCGGCGGGGGGCCCCTTGGGCACCCCCCCCGCCACCGAATTACCACCGAAGACCGGGCTGCGCTTCGGCGGCGGGTCCCGCTTCGGCGGTGGGAGGCTCCCGCCGCGGGTCTTCGGGGCACTTTGGCGGCGGGTCCCAGAACGGAAGGGCCCCCTGCCGCCGAAGACCCCGGGCCCCCGGAATCCTCTGGGCGGCCCTGGGCGTGACCCTGAAAAATTTGGGGATCGTTGATCTAAAGGGATGTTGTTCCTCCTGAGTTCTGAAAGAGAATCCAGCAGAGATGAAATGGCTACTGCTCCAGGCATGTTACGGTTGTGACTTCAGCCAGATTTACAGTTGCCCAAGGTAGCCATGTTGGCTGCATGGCACGGGCTGTGAGCTTCTTGTGTAAGAAAGAGAAGCCAGTCCTTTTGGAGAGTTGTTCCCATAAGACACAGAGCCTAAGCCTGTGCCCTGTTACAAATCGGGACACAGAAATAGCTGTGTTAGTTTGGGGTTGGGAGTACAATGAAGTGGACGGTTTTCAGGACTCTGGGTGGCATATGGTGTGGACAGGTAGGAAAGATGGAGTGAGTGTGTGTGTGTGTGTGTAGTATCCGTGCCAGTCACACCATATTGACTGACCTGATCACTCTCCCTTTGTGGAAAGTGATGGCATGAAAAAAGAAAATCTGCCTGACTGTAGCAAAATAATTTGTGCATCCTCTGCTGGGAAGCTCCATCTGCACATAGGCTAAACAGACTGCAGCAATGTGTGTGACTACAACTCCACTGTATGGTGTCTTTCATTTTCAGATGTTCATTTGGTTTAGTTTTTGTGTGATTTTCCTCCTCCCCCTTTTATTCTTGTTGAAATTACAAAGTTATTTTTAAATGCTGCTTATTGTAAATATGCTCCCAGCTGCTCCGAATACAAGCTGGGTCTCAAATGCGTTACAAAATTACTACTACCTTTAGAGTTGAAATGGTAACATAGGGAAGGAAAGCAGCACGGAGGGGGAAGAGAGATTGCCTGCAGAGATGTGAACTGTGCTGGAGAGCTCATGAGGCAGGAAGATAGATGGAGACTGTTCCAGACTGCAGGAGCCATCAGACTAAAAATAGAAACCAAAATCTCAAATGCAAGTCAGTTATTTAGCCAGTGCATTTATTTGCTTTAGAACATCAGTGCTGATTTCTTGGCAATTCCTGCATCTCTTGAGTCTCGTTGGTGCTCTGGTATCACCGATTGCTGTGTAGTCTCTGGGAGACGCAGGCCATTTTGAACGGCACAACCAGCATGACGGATGGCGTTGCTGTTCATCTGTTCTAGTCCCAGTCCTCTCTCTCCTTCCTGAGGCAGTTTTCCGGATCTTTCTGTGTGGGCACAACGGCTTTAGGTCCCTTGTCTGTTCTATGTATGCAGATCACACACACTCATTTGCATATGCTCTCTGTATGGCCACTGGGATTCTAACGTCCTCATGTTTTCTACCCTCGTGCTACACAGAAGGATTGGCAAATGTGCCCAAGGTCAATAAAACCAAGAATTCACAGTGATTAGATTTGGTATCAAACAGCATTTCTGTTGCTTTGCCCTTTCGAGCCTTTACTCCCTGGACTTTGGCTGCTGCTGTTCAGTGCTTCCCACAAGGGGTGCCAAGATCAGGAGACGAATTCTTTTCCTTGGCTGTGATTTTAGTTCTCATCCTGGAGGGCATCCAGTAACGAGGCAAACCATCCCTGTGTGTCAGATCACATGCTCCGTGTGAGAATGCTTGTTCTGGTAATGTGTCCTCGGCAGCACAGTTAGTGGGATTGATAACCTTGACCCAGAGGGTGTGGTTTCTGCTTTGGAAGTGATCTGCTGGGCTCAGTGCAGCGCTGCCATGGTCCGGCAGAGGGAGTCAGAGCTCAGGGGTGTCAGGGAGCTGAGACGGCTCCTATGGGTGCAATGGAACATGGCAATTGCCAGACTGGATTAGAGGCCAGGTCCGTCTAGCCCAGTGTCCTGTCTCTGACAGTACTTAGCACCCAGTGCTTCAGAGGAGGGGGTAAGAGCCCTGCAGAGACAGGGGTGGGATAATCTGCGTAATTGCTGCTAGTTAGAGGTTGGCTTGAGCCTTGCAGCATGAGGTTTAATATCCCTTCCACGAGTCTTTATTCTAACAACTCTGGATATTCATGTTCCCCATGTAAATACCCAGTCCTTTGTTCACTTCAGTGCCTTCACCTGGTGCGGTTCCACCGTCTGACTTCGTATCGGGTGAAACTGGTTTTTTATCCTTTGAATGAGCAGGCCTAACCCATGGGTACTGCCCAGATCAGCATGAAATGTCTGCTGTGACTGCTTGTTTGCCAAATGCAGCCGGCGTGCCCCAGGGAGAGAGGTCCAGTGACGGGGTGTTTTGTGCTTGTGCTGGATACAGGAGACTGCTGTGCTCATTTACCTATTGATACACAGAAAGCTCTGAGCTGGGAAAGAAATTTCATAGTGGGGAAGCTCTGTGTAAGTCCCAGGAACACACCCAAAGGCCTGACACTTCCCGACACTGTGTTTCTGTGGCCTGCACATCCTGATTGTGGACGGTATTCTCCTCTGTGTGCCCCTGTGTGCGTGTGCATAGGGGTGTTGTAGGAAGTAAACAGAGCCGGGTATCCTTTCTGATGTGAAGCGCACATGCTGTAGGTGTTAGATAATATGCACGTTGGGGGGCAGTGAAAAGCTCTGCCTTTTTCTAGGTCAGTTCTCTATTTCTGCAACTCGCACGCACACTCGCAAAAACTTTGCCCCGTTGCAAATGGTTCAGGGATTTCTCTGATAGTAAAACTTGCTTCTCAGAAGCTGTTTAGGGGCAAAAGAAAAAACATGAAATGAGAGAGGCCCGGAGTTGGGCAGCATTAAAACAGGCAGGCTAATGCAGCGTGGGCATGTGAAAGGCACCGCAGACATGTGGTTAGCAACCAGCTTGCTTTCCACACTGCCTAATTCTTAGCTGGACTGTGTCCATTCAGCAGCTATTTGATTGTCTACTGCACCAAGCTCCCCCAGCTGCTGCCTCCTTTGTCCCCTCTCAGAACATGTGTACATCAGCCGACTCTTGATGGGAAGGCGTTTTTGAATGAGGTTTGCATGTGAGCCTCTGGAGTATAACTCCTGTCAATAAATACGGCACAGGCCAAGCGAAGCCGGGACTCACAGCCCAATGTCACATTGCTTTTATTGAATGTATTATTGATTATGTAACGTGCATAATAGAATGTTAGTGCTGCTTGGCTTTGCCGCCGTCGACAGTGACGACCAGAGGCTGTCTGGAAACCCTGGCTGGAGGTGAATCGCTCTAGCGCATGTTCTGCTTAGCAGTGGTTCTCGGACGTGATGCTGCCCACCCTCGGGGACACATGCAAATCCAAGGCACTGGAATGGCAGGGAGAAGGGATCTTAGGCTTTAGCAAAATGGGCTGCTAGTGAGCAACAGTCAGATCGGCTTCTCCTGGGTCTTCAGCGGAAACAAGCTATAGTAGCAAGACAAGATTGAGGCTTCCAAAATGTACAAATATATGGTTTCCAGGGAAGACACCCCCCCCTGCCCCCGGTTACTCTTTGCTAAACTGCTTGACCTAGGGAAGTCCAAGTCTGTTTGTATGGGAGGGATGCCGTGAGTTGGAGCGGATGCATTTTTGCCATCACAGAAATGTATCTGTGTAGCTGCTTCCCATTTGTAAACTGTAGCTTCCCTCCTCGCTCAGGAGTTTTGCCGGGCGCTCTGGAGGTCAGGCTGTAGTTTGCTCAGCCTGTCCCCAGCCTGTGTGTTCTTCGCACTTGCTGACATATTACCTGGGAAGGCTCTAGTGCAGGCGGATCCCTGGGTTGTTTCATCCTGCCCACCTCATCCTGGCAGGGCATTATACAGAACCCCTTTCTGCTTGATTTTGTTGCTGTTTGAACAGGTTGTGGCTATTAATGCGAGACTGTGGGCAAATTGCAGTGAAGTGGATGGGGAGGAACCAACATGTCAGGCAGTGGGGTGGTGAAGTGGAACAAGGCTTTGAAAATCAGAGGCATCCCATTCAACAGCTCTTGAATGGCAAAGCCGTGTTTGCAAATTGTGTGGGTATTTTTTTTGCATAGTTATTCAATAGTGAAGGAGAAGGACTTTGATGTCAACAGATAAAACAGTTTTAACTTAATGTGGAACAACAAAGCCATAAGGTGCGTCCCCGTTAAACGTACAGAAAGAGACTCTAAACACAGAACAGATTGATCTGTATTGGGCAGTGAGGGATGCTGGGATTTGTCCCAGCCGTTCTTTGTACAAAGAAAATTACTTCTTGACAATGTCTCTAGTGTAACTTTGACGCATCTTCCAGGGCTGTCTCACTTCTCCTGAACAGAAGGGGCTGCTTTCCTGGGACTTGGGTCTCTCCCTTGTTGTTTGAAGAGTGTGTGCATGTTTTTGTTTGGAGAGGTGGAGAGGAGGGAGGGGGTATTGGCTTTTCAAAGGATTATTTTGGGCACAAAGATAAATATGGCAAAGTCACTGTGCAGGGAAAGGTCCTGTTTAAAAGGCCACGGTCAAGTGCCTGACTCCCTGATTGTGAACAATACGTACACAGCGGTTCTCATCCATAGACCCCAAAGCACTTTACCCAGGAGGGGAAATATCAGTCTCCCCATTCTACAGCTGGGGAAGTTGAAGCCAGAGAGATGAAGTGAATGTGTGAAGATCACACAGTGGGTGGGAATGGGTCTATATTGGCTCAGTTTGCTGTCCTACCCCTGGTTGGTGCTGAGGCCCATGGGATCTGTGGATGGTTGGCATCTCTGGAGATCAGGCCCAAGATGTCTTGGCTCAGGCGCCTGGAGTTAGTGGATACCCTTTAGCATGTGGGCATTTTTGCAACAGTTTTCTGACCTGTGCGAGCCCAGGAGGGTCGTTGCCAGCCTCCCCGTGAGGTGGTGCCTGCCGATCAGGTAACGCAGCCAGTAGTGAAGGAGGCTGAGCTTTTATATATTATATTTTACAGCGCACTCCCACCACTGTTACGGTGGTCCAGCCCTACTGGGAGAGCTGGTGGAAACGGGGCAGCGGGTGGCTGACGGCACTTTCCCCGCCGCCTTGTTTAACCCTGTTCAGAGCAGGCCGGTGTGCGATGCCCACCGGCATTCTGAGCACCACCAGCATCCTGTCCGTGGTAGCAATCCTCCCAGCAGAGACCGGGAGCAGAGCGCCCTGGGGTATGCAGCAATGCAGGCGTTGCCAGTACTAGGATTGCACTTGTCCCTGTGGAGAGCAAAGGGGTGGCTCTGTACCACTGCAGAGTTAGCCGGGTGGTGCTGCTGTTGCAGTGTGGCCCTTCCAGGATGCCTCTGTGGGCCCAAACCCTCCTTCCTTGGGAGCGATGGCGGCTTCTGCCACGTGCTGTGCCTGAGTTCTCTGCCCTGTGTGGGGCAGGGTGTGCTGTCGTGTGCTGTCATGTGTCTTTCCCTGCAGTCGCAGCCCCCGTGCCAGTCTGCACTGTGAGAACATTGGTGGCAGGCTGGCCCCGCTTGTGTGTGAGCCCAAGGAACAGGGCCTGGGGAATGAGTTTTGGCTTGTGGCAGCCCTGACGTTCCTACGCGGTGTGCAGCAGAGAGAAATGGCCACGGGTTTGTTACCCACTAGGAATCTTGACAACTAACTGTGGTGTCAGAAATAATGGAAGAGAACAGCAAATTGAGTTGGATGCCGTCCTTGTATAGAAGCATAACGGATGGCTCCAAGAGCAATATATACCTGGCGTCTGGCTGAGATAAGGCCCCAAGGCTGCTGGGCGCTGCCAAGACACAGTGAGAGAGAGGCCTGACCCTGAAGAGAAGATAGACGATGCTGCTGTCTTCCTGCTCTATGTTTCCATTTTACAGATGGGGAGACTGAGGCCTGGTGCCAGGAACAGACCTCTAAGCTCCTGGGTCCCAGAGCTGTCCTTTCACCACAAGCCCAGCCGTCCTCTGACAAGGCTCTGTGGTGGGTGAGCCAGAGAACTGAGCTGCGCAGTGGGCGTTGTCCATTCAGCGATGAGAGCTGGGATACTGCACTGTCTGGTGGGGTTATCACAGGGAGTCTCACTGTAGAAGTTCAGTGTCTGGTTTAGAGTGTGAAGAGCAGCATGGTGGAAAGGAAATGTGACCCCTGTCTTGGTAGAGCAGCAGGCTGGAGTATTTCTGGTGTGTACGTACTCTTGGGCAGTAGAGTGAGCGGAGCCCTGGGGCTTGTCGTGCAGATCTCCATGGCTGATCTTTGGTGCTGGAGGCTGCCGTAAGGAACACAGCGGGGCGCGTGCGAGGGTGGCTGTGTGGTGAGGAGGGGCGCCGGCGGGGCGCGTGCCAGGGTGGCTGTGTGGTGAAGGGGGGCGCCGGCGGGGCGCGTGCCAGGGTGGCTGTGTGGTGAGGGGGGGCACCGGCGGGGCGCGTGCCAGGGTGGCTGTGTGGTGAGGAGGGGCACTGGCGGGGCGCGTGCCAGGGTGGCTGTGTGGTGACAGAGTCTTGCTCTGTGTTTCGCTGAGCCTGCTGCTGTCTCTGGTGGCAGCAGGGAACGTGAGGGCACATGCCGAATGCTGAGCCTCAGAGCCCTCTGTTGTGTTTTTTCTCCTCACGCTGCCATGTTTCCATGTCAGGGACCAGTCTGGGGGGAATGAGCGTCTCCTCGCCAGCAGGCTCAGAGACAGAGCTGAGGGAGCAGACCAGGGCCTGCCAGAAAGGGTTAGGTGCTCTCTCCCCTCGAGAGAGCCAGAGTCTGGCGGCAGCTGCTGCTGCTTCCTCCCTCTCCCCCAAATGATCCCAATATTATGCAGGTTTGAGTCAAGTTGGGAGCTGGAAGCTGACAGACTCAGCAGCAGAGCAAGGGTCATGCACAGGAACCCTGCTGGAAGGGCTCAGGGAGGTTCTGAAGGGTCCTCTGACAAGCTCGTAATGTCCACCTGTGAGAGGCGGGAGTAGCTGCAGTACCAGTCCTCCCATTTTGTGTGTGCGCTCGGGCAGGGCCCTTAAAACCCGACCACCCAGTGTCCTGGTGCAGACGGTCCCTGCGTGCCTCCCGGAGCAGGGGGCTTGGCTTCGGCATCAAGATGAGCTCTGGTTGGCTCGAGAGGGGAAGGATGATCCCCCGCACTACAGGACACGGGGTGACAGTCTCTGGCAGGACATCAGGCTAGATACTCATAATGGTCCCTTTGGCTTTAAAACTAGGACTTGCTCATTCTGGGAGAAAGAGCCCGGACAGAACGAAAGCAGCACCCCCAGCAAGCTGTGAAGAGCTAAGGAAGGGTTCTAGCAGACTGGCTCCGCTGAGGGGACAATCTATGCCCCTGCCCACGGGGATGTGGAGGGGGACGGGGAAATAAAGTAAATGTCAGTCACTCGGTGTGACGTTATTGATATAAATGGGAACCATATAGAACATGAGTTGCAACCAAGGTCCTGTAGTGGCACCAAATCCTAAGTAAAGGGGGTCATATAAGGTGTCTAAGACCAGATTCTGGGTTGCTAGTTATGATTATGCTGTCTGTATGTCTGTGTATCATTTTGTAGTTGAAGTTATAAGTATTCGCTCTGTACTGTCTGTATTTTGTATTATGCTCTGCCTCTGTGAAGTGTCCCAGACAAGCTGATGTTAGCCCTGCCTAGCTGGCTTGATAGCCCATTAAAGACCATCAGCTACACAATTGACCCATGGAGAGAAGGCAGACACGCCTTGTGACTCAGCAAAGTATGCAGGGACTGGCCCATGTGACTCCAGGCTCCATTTTGCTGTAATTTTCCACAGTGAAGACAAAGAGATTCTTACACCTGGAAAAGTCTATATAAGGCTGATGCATCATCTCCATCTTGTCTTCAATCCTGCTTCTGACCTCTGGAAGGACTTTGCTACAAACTGAAGCTCTGCACGAAGGACTGTTGACCCATCCCAGCGGGGGATGTTCCAGAGACTTAATCTGAACCTGCAGTTTACTCCATCACTGCTGCAAGCCTGAACTAAGAACTTTGCCATTACTGTATGTAATTGATTCCATTTAACCAATTCTACCTCTCATCTCTACCTTTTTCCCTTTGTAAATAAACCTTTAGATTTTAGATTCTAAAGGATTGGCAACAGCGTGATTTGTGGGTAAGATCTGATGTGTATATTGACCTGGGTCTGGGGCTTGGTCTTTTGGGATCGAGAGAACCTTTTTCTTTTATTGGGGTGTTGGTTTTCATAACCATTCATCCCCAGGACGAGTGCACTGGTGGTGATACTGGGAGACTGGAGTGTCTAAGGAAATTGCTTGTGTGACTTGTGGTTAGCCAGTGGGGTGAGACCAAAGTCCTTTTTGTCTGGCTGGTTTGGTTTGCCTTAGAGGTGGAAAAACCCCAGCTTAGGGCTGTAACTGCCCTGTTTAAGCAATTGGTCCTGATTTGGCACTCTCAGTTGGGTCCCGCCAGAATCGCTCCGTCACAGTGGCGTAGTCGTGCTTGGATCCACAGAACCAGGTCAATTAAGCTTTGGGTCAGAACCCCACGCTATCCAAATTTTAACTTTGGGATTGAGAGTTTGGTTGGTTAAAGATCAGTGACCATGAGACAGAAAGCATCAGGAAAAGCAAGGAAACTGCAAGCCTTGAGAGACAGCCTGCAGTTTGATTATGAGCAAAAACTGGCAGAAATTCGAATGGAAGAGAAGCAAGTCTTGGCCCAGCTGGAGAAAGAGGCGGCCGAGAGAGAGAAAGAGGCAGCGGAGAGAAAGAGAGAGGCTGCTAAGAGAGAAGAAAAAGCTCATAAGGGACGTCTGGAGCTGCTGGCTGCTGAGGAGGAGACTCACAAGATGCAACAAGAAACTGCTAGACTCCAGCTCCAAGTCAAAAAAGCAGTGGAAGAACAGCAGAGACTGTATCCTCTGGAAAATCCAGTTTATAACTGGGTTGATATGTGGTATTACTCTGGGCAGTTCTCTGTATTTAACCCGTTTTGCTATGGCTATGGAGAGGGGGATTCTAACCTGGTGGGAAATAGCTGTTTGTCTGTGCAAATAAGCAGTGTGTCTGGGAATGAAGTTTCTGAATGTCTGTCTGATGTCTCAGAAGGAAATCTGGAGTTAGATCAAGAGCAGAAAGATCTCATTGGGGAGGAAAATGTTTCTCAGGAGCAGATTAAAGTAGATGGTCAGGTTAAATCCCTAACTAAGGAAGGAGAGGGTAAATTTGTAATGGGTAATGAATTGGTGGCTAGTGCAGCTTGTAGAAGTGAACCTGAAATGGGTAACTGTGATTTGCTAAAAGTAGCTCAGTGTAGTGAAAAAAGCAGCAGCTTATCTGTTGGGAGTGGCAATGTGCCTGGTAGGGAAAGTTTGGAGGAGCCTAGGCAGCCTTGTGAGCTGATGGCTTTGTCTAATCAGCAGTTTGGGAAGACAGGGATAGTGGAAGATGAGTGTCCATATCCCTTACCTGTTTCCTGTGTGGAGAAATGTGACAGTGAAGGGAATGTGCCTGTCTCTGTCAGGGGTATTGACTTGCCTATGAAGGGAGCTACCTCGGTCTCCAAGCAGTTGTCTGTGAACAGCCCTGTGTGCTGGGACAAGGGAAATGAGATCCCAAGCTATGTGTCTGGTGAAGGAGAATGTGTCTCCGGCTCTTCTGTGTCTGTGGAGCAGACAGAAGGTGCCTGTCAGCCTGTGAGGGTTGAGGGTGATTTAGTTGTCTCGGAGTTGGTTGTAAATACAGCTAAAGCCCAGGAAGGGAATGGTCCTAAGTTTGTGTCTGCTGGGGAGAATGGCACTGTAACTCGGTTGCATCCAGTTAGTGTCTTAGCAAAATCCCAGAGAACAGACAATTCTGGTGCTTGTAGTTTGCCAGTTGCTAATGTGTGGTTGGAAAAGGGTGTAGCAACTCTGTCTGATCAGGGTGATACCCTAGCCAGGGCACAAGGAGAGCATGAAGGTGATTTAATTGTGTTACCTACTGACAGTTTGACAACTTGTAGCAAGAAGGAAAAGATTCCTGAACTTGTTCATGGCCAAGGGAAGGAGACTGCTTCTGACCTGTTATCTAGAAAGTCTGTAGGTGTGCCTAAAAGGGGATTGTGTAGGAATCCGCCTGTTGGGCCTGAGGTGATTCTGAATGTAAGTGAGACCCAGAAAGCGGCTGTGGTTGCTCAGGGAAGTGTTCCTGTAGAGCAAGCCCTAGGTGGAGAGGGGAAGGGCAGAATTTCTGAGAGGGGTGAATTGCTGATTAGAGAAGCTCCTAGGGAAAGGAATCCTCATGGTAGCCTGTGCAAGCAGTTTACTGCAACTGAAGGGTGTAAAAGTGATTTAATCAAGGAGGTTTCTGTTCCTAACAGCCAGAAATTTTCTGTTGTGAACGGATCCACTGACTTTCCTTTTGAGAGATCCAGTGTGGGCAGCTTTGAAAAGGTCTCAGGTGGAGTAGAAGCTGTTAAGGAAGTTGAGCAGCCCTATAAACACGAGGCTGTGTGTGGCCAGCTTGTTGGGGAGACAATGGTGTTGGGACAGGAATGTCTCCATGCTGAATCTGTAAGTGAGCAGTCTGTGCTTCAGGATCTGAGGACAGATTCAGTTACTGGTGTTTCAAAGCAGAACAGTTTTATGGCTGAATGCTTGAGGAGGCAGAGGAGAGCAAGCCAGCTCTCACCCTCAGACCCTTTGGATTTGTGTGGTATCTCTGTAAGACAGAGTCCAGCCTTGGAATCCATAGCAGCTAAGAAGTTAAAAGCTAGTGTATGTGTTGATGCGAATTACTTGGCTGGCAGGGAGAAGAAAGAATTGCTAATAGCTGTTAGCACAGAGGGCCCACCCCATCAGCCAGTGAATTCTGTTAAGCAAGAGAAGTCAGGGTTTAATCCTGCAGGACAAGAAGGAAAGAGAAGACTGAATTTTGCAAAGGGAAGCCACAGGTTAACCCTAAAATGCACAAACTCCAATGGTATTGAGCCAAGGGTGTGGCATGACAAACATAATGGTAAATGGACACTTGCAATGAATTTGTTGTTATTGCTAATGCAAATTTTTGTAACTAATGTGTTGCTATTGCCAAGAACTGTAACAATGTACAATGTGCCTAATCTTTTGGAAAATCCCTTGAACATGTTGAAAGGAATACATGAAAACACACTTTATGTTAAAGGGCCTTGCTATACTGATGTTTCACAGTTAATGCCTGTAAACAGTGTTGGAACTCTTCACAGGGGAAAATACATTCCAGACCTGATGTGCTGTATGAAAGGGGAAACTGAGGCACACTACCATATTGCTTTCATGGCTAAATGCCAAGAGTCCTGTACTATGAACAACATCAATATCTACATTGGTTTAATGTTAATTGGGTTCAAAACATTGGCCAAAGCTGGTATGGATAAAGTAGCTGTTTTCTTTAGCTCTTGGCAAGATCACATGAAACATACAGGAACCATGCTGCAAAAGCTAACCAAGTTATACCTTAAGTTTGTAAAGAGATTCATTCATGTTATTGAACATGACTTTGATAAACCATTTCGGTTATACACTGGTACGGCCTCTAGCCCAACACTAGCTGTAGTGAGACAGACCCAAGGAAAGGGGGCTCTTGGGATGCAGTCAGCGATGTTTTGTCATCCCTTCCTGCATCAATTTTGCGTTGGGGGTGTGACGTTATTGATATAAATGGGAACCTTATAGAACATGGGTTGCAACCAAGGTCCTGTAGTGGCACCAAATCCTAAGTAAAGGGGGTCATATAAGGTGTCTAAGACCAGGTTCTGGGTTGCTGGTTATGATTATGCTGTCTGTATGTCTGTGTATCATTTTGTAGTTGAAGTTATAAGTATTCGCTCTGTACTGTCTGTATTTTGTATTATGCTCTGCCTCTGGGAAGTGTCCCAGACAAGCTGATGTTAGCCCTGCCTAGCTGGCTTGATGGCCCATTAAAGACCATCAGCTACACAATTGACCCATGTAGAGAAGGCAGACACGCCTTGTGACTCAGCAAAGTATGCAGGGACTGGCCCATGTGACTCCAGGCTCCATTTTGCTGTAATTTTCCACAGTGAAGACAAAGAGATTCTTACACCTGGAAAAGTCTATAGAAGGCTGATGCATCATCTCCATCTTGTCTTCAATCCTGCTTCTGACCTCTGGAAGGACTTTGCTACAAACTGAAGCTCTGCACGAAGGACTGTTGACCCATCCCAGCGGGGGATGTTCCAGAGACTTAATCTGAACCTGCAGTTTACTCCATCACTGCTGCAAGCCTGAACTAAGAACTTTGCCATTACTGTATGTAATTGATTCCATTTAACCAATTCTACCTCTCATCTCTACCTTTTTCCCTTTGTAAATAAACCTTTAGATTTTAGATTCTAAAGGATTGGCAACAGCGTGATTTGTGGGTAAGATCTGATGTGTATATTGACCTGGGTCTGGGGCTTGGTCTTTTGGGATCGAGAGAACCTTTTTCTTTTATTGGGGTGTTGGTTTTCATAACCATTCATCCCCAGGACGAGTGCACTGGTGGTGATACTGGGAGACTGGAGTGTCTAAGGAAATTGCTTGTGTGACTTGTGGTTAGCCAGTGGGGTGAGACCAAAGTCCTTTTTGTCTGGCTGGTTTGGTTTGCCTTAGAGGTGGAAAAACCCCAGCCTAGGGCTGTAACTGCCCAGTTTAAGCAATTGGTCCTGATTTGGCACGCTCAGTTGGGTCCCGCCAGAATCACTCCGTCACACTCGGTGTCTCTGGGATGAGTGGTGTTTTGTCTCAGACTGAATTCTTGGAAGACTTGCCCTGATGGAAGAACCGAGGGGAGTTCACGCTTAGCCTGCATTTCTCTCCTGGAGTCTGCTGCAGGGTGTCTCATGAACCAGGTTACTCAGAGGTTTTACGGCTAGAAGGAACCATTCTGATCATATAATCTGCTCCTCTGCCTAGCAGGGACCATGGTATTTCAGTCATTCCTGCAGTCGTCAGTAATTTGTAGCAGAACTAGAGCTTATTTTGTAGAAAGGTACCGAGCCTGGCTCCAGTGAGAGACAATTTGCCGTATCTGATGGTGGTGTAGTCCACGGCTCAGTTCCCTCCCTGTTAAAAATGTGCACTTTGTCTCCAGTCTGAATGTGTCTAGCGTCTCCTTCCAGCCACGATCTGTTGTACCTTTGTCTGCTGGGCAGGGGCGGTTCCAGGCACCAGCGCTCCAAGCACGTGCCTGGGGCGGCAAGCTGTGGGGGCCGCTCTGCCGGTCGCCGCTAGGGTGGCAGGCAGGCTGCCTTCGGCGACTTGCCTGAGGAGGGTCTGCTGGTCCCACGGCTTCGGCGGACCAGTGGACCCTCCGTGCTTGGGGCGGCAAAATGTCTAGAGCCGCCCCTGCTGCTGGGTGAAAGACCCTGCAGCAGCACCACCAGGTGTCTTCTCCCTGTGATAGACACGTGGAGACTCTGACCACATTGGCTCGTACCCTTCGCTCTGAGAAGCCAAGCAGACTAAAGGGGGCCGGCTGCCATTGTCAGGGTGCTTTTCCAGACTGCGAGTAATTCCTCTAGTTCTTTTCTGGCCCCTTTCCACTTTGTCAACGTCCTTTTGAAGGTGTGGACCCCAGAACTGGGCTCAGGGTTTCACCAGGCTGTGTCTCACCAGTACGGTATGGCCATGCTGGCCTTTCCGGGGGCGATGGTGAAGGAGTGGCAGTCCAGTTGTCTCCAGGTGGGTGAGTAATGGGCCCCTCCGTCCCAGATCCAGCACACTCCTCCTGTCTCACACTCGTTCTTCGCCTCACTGTTGCAGCTCTCTGCACCTCCTTCGTTTTAGTAAAGCTACATGACCCATGTGGTGCTAACGGAATGTGAAAAGTGGCCAGCATCTGTCCAGTGATCAGCCTGCTGATCTTAGAAACAATGAATGTGTGTTGGCACTAAACAGGCTGGCTAGGGGTTAGGGAAGGCCTGGCACGGGTAGAGGCTAAAAATACCTTCACGCTTCCCCCAGTGGTGAAGCAAGTGAGTGGAGAAGAGAGAAATTAACCTGTGGAAGGAAGTCTGTGAGTTTGCCCTTTGCCTCCCCCTGTACTGGTAGGTTTTTGGGTTTCCTGATGTGCTATAACTCTTAACAGCTGCAGATTGCTGGATTAACTCATGACGTGTAGTTGTGCAATAGATTAGTGTGTTGCCCTTCCCTCTTCTGTTCTGACCTCTCTTTTGCAAAGATTTAAAAATCAAGGGCAAGCTCTGACATGTGATTACCTTTTTCATTTTCTTTTGAACGCATGGAGTGTGCTGGTAGCAGAGAAAACTAACCATGGGGAGACTGAGAATGGATATGTTAAAAGAACGCCAAGGAAATCTGCCAGAAAAATAGGTTTAATCAATGCTGCCAGTAACCTGATGAAAAATGTTTCTCGGGTCCTAATTAGCTCTAAAATAAAGGTTCTGAGTAATTACTTCATGCAGCTTTTTAATCAGAGCAACAGGGAGCTCTTAAGATCTCTGCTTCTTCTGCTTGTGTTATTTCCATTGATATCTGTGCTCCGTCTCTGTTCCCATGGCGTCAGATGGACAGAATGTGAGTGGGTCTGCTGAGTTACTGTTTGAACTGGCTGCTTTCAAAATGAGGGTGCAGAAACCGCAGCCCATGAGCAGCACATCTAGAGGAAGTGCTGCGGTGGACAGCCTGACTATGGACTAGCAACAAAACTAGACCTGTATCATGGGCTGTAGTCACCTGTGTATTCACTAATGAGTAAACCCCATTTGCACCATGATACCGATGGTGTAGCTTGGACATGGCGGTTAAGGCCCAAGTTTTCAAAAGCGACTTCTCATTTTTGAGCAGCCAGCATTAAATAGTGAAGGGGTGATTCCGGCAGAGCACCTGCCGCCGTCACTGACCCAGCTGGAGTTGTGGTTACGCACCATGCAGTGTCGGGGCAGAGCTGGGAGGAAAATCCCCATGTCTAGGCTCCCTGCCGAGCACCGGATCCACTGGCTCCAGCTTCAGTGCGGTTGGCCCTTTGTGTGGCTTCTCAGCAGATGCTTTGGTTGCTTCCCTGGTGGAGCAGCCCATCCCAGCACCTTGGCTGCATGGCTAGGAAGTGTGTGAAAGCACTGTCGGGTGTTTCCATTCACGGACATAGACTGATCAGATCCTGAATCACTACAGTGCCGATCAGTAGTGGCGGATGTGACATCTGTGATCAAACTTGTGCAAGTCTCTGCGGGGCCAAGCAGTGGGCTGGAAGAACTCTCCATATAGAGCCAGACAGGAGGAGGGGGAGGGCAATTAGTCTGGGGATAGAGAGTTAGGGGAGCCCCTTTCTAGACAGGTTTCAGAGCAGCAGCTGTGTTAGTCTGTATCCGCACAAAGAACAGGAGCACTTGTGGCACCTTAGAGACTAACACATTTATTTGAGCATGAGCTTTAGATACCTTCTGTGACACTGACCATGTCGATGGTCAATGCTGCCCAGCTGCCCTAGAAGCTTCTCTAAATGCAGCGGTGGCACGTGCTGTGAGCTGCCTTCCCTCCCCGCTCGGTGTTCACCAGCTTCCCCCTGGGGAAACGTTTTCATTCATCAGAATTCTGTATACTCCCACCCACTCCTTCATTTCCCCACCGCACGGGAGCCGATAAGCAGCTCCGATCAGGAGACACAACTCCAGAAAACCCCCACCCCAAACTCCTATGCAGCTGTGGTTGTTCTTGAAGATGCTGCTCTCTGGGTGTTTTAGTGTGGATTGGACAAAGCCCCCCCCCGACTATATCACTGATTTACTTATCCCAAGATCCAGGGGAAGTGAAGCTGATGTGGCAAGTAATATGCCAAATGCTGTCCATTATGCTAGCAACGTGGTTCTGCTGCGTTGCTCCGAATGTGATAAGTGACATGTCCTGCTGGAGCCTGCAGCTAAACTCAGCGTTGGAGGCTGATGGCTAAAAGGACTTTGACAAGTGTCCATAGTAAAGGGCCCTGGCTTCTTCGGGCCCCTTTAGATACCCTTGCAGCAGTGGTCAAACAAGGCAACAGAATGTGAAGAATCATTAGGAAAAGGACAGACAATAAGACAGAACCTTTCCTAATGTCGCTATATAAATCCATGGTACGCCCACGCCTTGAATACGGCCTGCAGTTCTGGTCACTCCATCTCAGAATAAATGTATATAGAATGGGAAAAGGCACAGTGAAGGGCAACACAAATGATTAGGGGTATGGAACAAATTACTGAGGAGAGATTAATAAGCCTGGGACTTTTCATCTTGGAAAAGAGATGGCTATGGGGGGATACGGTAGAGGTCTATAAAATCATGGCTGGTGTGGAGGAAGTAAATAAGGAAATGTTATTTACTCCTTCTCATAACACAAGAACCCAATGAAACTACTAGGCAGCAGGTTTAAAACAAAAGGAAGAATTTCTTCACACAATGTACAATCAAACTGTGGAACTCTTTGCCAGAGGATGTTGTGAAGGCCAGGATTATATCAGGGGTCAAAAAAGAATTAGATAAGTTCATGGTGAATAGGTCGCTCAATGGCGGATTGAGCGCTCAATGGCTATTAGCCAGGATGGGCAGGGATGCCGGGCCATGCTCTGGGCTATATGAACCATTGGTCTGACCCAATATGGCCATTCATAGAATCATAGAATCTCAGGGTTGGAAGGGACCTCAGGAGGTCATCTAGTCCAACCCCCTGCTCAAAGCAGGACCAAACCCAACTAAATCATCCCAGCCAGGGCTTTGTCAAGCCTGACCTTAAAAACCTCTAAGGAAGGAGATTCCACTACCTCCCTAGGTAACCCATTCCAGTTCTTCACCACCCTACTAGTGAAAAAGTTTTTCCTAATATCCAACCTAAACCTCCCCCTCTGCAACTTGAGACCATTACTCCTTGTTCTGTCATCTTCTACCACTGAGAACAGTCTAGATCCATCCTCTTTGGAACCCCCTTTCAGGTAGTTGAAAGCAGCTATCAAATCCCCCCTCATTCTTCTCTTCTGCAGGCTAAACAATCCCAGTTCCCTCAGCCTCTCCTCATAAGTCATGTGCTCCAGCCCCCTAATCATTTTTGTTGCCCTCCGCTGGACTCTCTCCAATTTATCCACATCCTTCTTGTAGTGTGGGGCCCAAAACTGGACACAGTACTCCAAATGAGGCCTCACCAGTGCTGAGTAGAGGGGGATGATCACATCCCTTGATCTGCTGGAAATGCCCCTACTTATACAACCCAAAATGCCATTAGCCTTCTTGGCAACAAGGGCACACTGTTGACTCATATTCAGCTTTTCGTCCACCGTAACCCCTAGGTCCTTTTCTGCAGAACTGCTACCCAGCCATTCGGTCCCTAGTCTGTAGCAGTGCATGGGATTCTTCCGTCCTAAGTGCAGGACTCTGCACTTGTCCTTGTTGAACCTCATCATATTTCTTTTGGCCCAATCCTCTAATTTGTCTAGGTCCCTCTGTATCCTATCCCTACCCTCCAGCGTATCAACCACTCCTCCCAGTTTAGTGTCATCTGCAAACTTGCTAAGGGTGCAGTCCACACCATCCTCCAGATCGTTAATGAAGATATTGAACAAAACCGGCCCCAGCATCGACCCTTGGGGCACTCCACTTGATACCGGCTGCCATCTAGACATGGAACCATTGATCACTACCAGTTGAGCCCGACCATCTAGCCAGTTTTCTATCCATCTTACCGTCCATTCATCCAGCCCAGACTTCTTTAACTTGCTGGCAAGAATTCCTGTGTCTCTCCATTGTCTGCAGAGTCCTCTTAAATGCCTGAAAATAAGAAACCTTTTTGCAAGCTGTTTTTCAGCCACTGATGCCTTTTCTCCTGCATTTTTTCCAATTTCCCCCTCTCCCCTCATCTATGCACTAGCATCACCAAAGATGGCAGTAAAATGCAGGTAATGCTGTTTTGTCAGTTCATTGCTACAGCAGTCGGCCAAGGAAGCCTAAGAGCACAAAACACTTCTTTCTTCTTCGAGTGATTGCTCATATCCATTCCAGTTAGGTGTGTGCGCGCCGCGTGCGCGCTTGTCGGAAGATTTTTACCCTAGCAACCCCAGTGGGTTGGCTGAGCGCCCCCTGGAGTGGCGCCATAACGGCACCTCATATATACCTCAGCCGACCCACCCGACCCTCAGTTCCTTCTTACCGCCCGTGTCGGTCGTTGGAACAGTGGAGTGCAGCTTGCCTGACCTCCGCTTCCCTAGCTTCTTCATAGTTCTTTCTCTAAAATTTGTATATAGTTGATATCTTAGTTGTTAGGTTTTCTTGGTTTTTTTGATAGTTTTCAGTCAGTTTAGTATTAGATAGTTAGCGGGTTCGGGGATTAGCCCCCACCCACACCTGGGACCGGAGCGCATGCCCGGCTCCCAGGGTTTCAAGCCGTGTTCGGCCTGCCGCAGGCCTATGCCTACAGGGGATCCTCATACCTCCTGTTTAAAGTGACTGGGAGAGTCGCACTTGTCTTCTAAGTGCCCGATTTGCAAGGCTTTCAAGCCTCGCACAAAGAGGGAAAGAGACATTAGGCTTAAACAACTCCTCATGGAGGCAGCCTTAACCCCTCCGGCTGCGGCACTGCCCGCTGTCCCTCTAGACTCTCGCAGTGCCGCCTCGGCGCCGGGCCACTCTTCGGTGCAGCAATCAAGAGTGCCGTTGGCACCGAAATCCGCCCAGGGGGCGCTCTCTCTCGCCAAAGGTGAAGAAAGGCAAAGCCGCTGCCTCTTCGGCACCGCCTGCTCCGAAGCACCAGAGCGCGACCCGACCGGACCACCCGGCACCGAAACCTGCCGCGGCACCGGTTCCTCCGGCGCAGACGCTTCTGCCGGCACCGTCGACTCCGGCCCCTCAGAGGCCGTCGAGTCCGGCACCTGTGACCTCCCCGGCTCCGGCCGCGGTAGAGATCCCACTGCCGTTGACTCCGGAGACCTTCGCAGCGGCACGGGACCTTATTGCATTGACAGACCCGGCTGTGCTTCCGCCCCCGGCGCCGCCGGTGCGCGCGCCCCGTTCCATGGGCAAGCCGTCAATGCTCAAGCCGCCTGCCGGCACCGAGTCTGACCGGCACCGATCCCGATCCCGGTCTCACCAGCGCTCACGGTCTCGACGCCGATCTCACTCCGGGCACCAATCGCAACGCCGCTCGCAGTCCCGGCACTGCTCGACTACGCGGCACCGGTCAGACTTGCGGCACCGGTCTTTCTCCCGATCTCCGGCTCGTCGTTCCCGGCACCGTTCCGGATCGCAGTACCGCTATGGCCGCCGCTACTCAAGAAGCTGCTCTCGGCACCGAACATGGAGATCGCGGTCGACCTCCCGGCACCATGCCGGTTGGAGGTCCCGCTCTCGCTCCCACTCTTGCTGTTGGGATGCCTCCCGGCACCGGTCGCCGCAGAGGCGGGAAATGCGATCAGTTGGCACTTCGACACAGGGGTTATCCGCTCCTCCCTGGCCCTCCAGGCACACCTCGGCCTCTTCCCATGCCGACAGCTACTACGTCGATGAACATGACCCTCAGGTCCCTTCGGGAGTCTTCCAGCAGTCCCACTACGCGGACCAGGACCCTCATCCACTGGGGTTATTGGACCCCTTGGGCCTACCACCAAGCCCAAGGCTCTCCTGTGCCTACCACGCGCACCGTACCACACGAGTCACGCATCCTGGAGGCTACAATAAGCCGCCCCCCGGTTGACACTGAGGTACCATCGTTCGTAGAGGAAGATAATCAGCCTGCCCAGGAACCTCTGGAGCAGGAACCTTCCCAGGTCCCAGACGTTGAGCGGGATACCATCATTCCCGGGATATCTTCCTCTTCCTCTTCCCCAGATGAGGCGGTGGCGGGGTCGTCGTCTGCAGGTCCCCTGCCAATTGACTTACGGGCACACCAAGAGCTTCTTCGCAGGGTGGCATTGCGAATGGACCTACAGGCTGAGGAGGTATCGGAAGGGACGATCCGATAGTGACCATTTTGTCAGCGGACGCCCCAACCCGCATAGCCCTCCCTTTCATTAAGACTATCCAGGCGACTGCTGATAGCTTATGGCAGACTCCGTCCTCTATTGCGTCCACAGCCAGGGGGGTGGAACGCAAGTATATGGTCCCTTCCAAGGGATATGAGTATTTGTATGTACACCCTATCCCTTCGTCGTTGGTGGTCCAATCTGTCAACGATAAAGAACGCCACGGCCAGCAAGGCCTGGCTCCTAAATCAAAGGAAGCCAGGTGAATGGACTTGCTTGGTCGCAAGGTCTACTCTGCTGGTGCCCTGCAGATTCGAGTGGCTAACCAGCAGGCCTTGCTGAGCCGTTACGGACATGACACTTGGGCTGAGGTAGAGAAGTACAAAGAGCTCCTACCTCAGGATTCACGACAGGAGTTCGCGGCCTTCGTAGAGGAAGGTAAAAAGGTAGTGCGCACCTTGTTACAAGCTTCCTTGGACGCAGCTGACTCGGGAGCGCGTACTATAGCCTCGGGCGTTACCATGCGCCGGATCTCTTGGCTCCAGAGTTCGACGCTTCCCCCTGAAGTACAGTACACCATTCAGGACCTTCCGTTTGACTCCAAGGCTCTCTTCTCCGAAAAGACGGACTCCAGACTCCAAAACCTAAAGGACAATAGGGTCATTATCCGTACTTTGGGGATGCATACCCCTGCGACCCAGAGGCGTCCGTTCCGCCCCCAGTTTAACCGGCCTTACTATATGCCTCGCTACAGGCAGGACTCTGGTCGGCGATGGGGTCGCGGGGGATGTAGACGGCAACCTGGCCACCAACCGTCCCAAGGGCGGGCCCCTTCTAAACCAGCGGGGCCTAAACCGTCCTTTTGAAGATGCGCCCGGGGACAGCATACCAGATCTTTCTCCAGATCCCTCCCTGCCTTTTTTCCAACCGTCTTTCCTATTTCCTCCCGGCGTGGGCCCGGCTGACCACCGATGCCTGGGTCCTACGCACTGTGGAACGTGGTTACCAACTACAATTCGTTTCACCCCCACCTTCCCACCCTCCTTCCCGGTCCCTCTTCAGGGACCCCTCTCACGAGCAACTCCTCTTACAAGAGGTGCACTCGCTCCTCGCCATCGGAGCGGTAGAGAAGGTTCCGGAGAGGGAGAGGGGCAAGGAGTTTTATTCCCATTATTTTTTGATCCCCAAGTCCAAAGGGGCCCTCCGACCCATCCTCGACCTGCGAGACCTCAACAGATACATGCTGAAGTTGAAGTTCCGCATGGTATCCCTCGGGACCATTATCCCTACATTGGATCCGGGAGACTGGTATGCTGCCCTCGATATGAAGGACGCTTATTTTCATATCACCATCTTTCCACCACACAGACGTTTCCTCCGATTTACAATCACTCACCTTCACTTCCAGTTTGCGGTCCTCCCCTTCGGCCTATCCACGGCCCCAAGGGTGTTCACGAAGTGCATGGCCGTTGTCGCCGCCCACCTCCGTCGGCGCGGCATCTGCGTTTTTCCCTACCTAGACAACTGGCTCATCAGGGGGGACTCGCAGACCACAGTCCAGCAACATGTCACAGTGATCAAAGACTTGTTCACGCGTCTGGGCCTAGTTCTCAACATAGAGAAGTCCACCTTAATACCAACTCAGAGGTTGGACTTTATTGGCGCGACCCTGGACTCATCTCTAGCCAGAGCCTACCTTCCTCAGCTACGGTTCCAGGCCTTCACGCAGCTAATTCGCGCCCTTCAGACCTCTCGTATGACCTCGGCCCGTGCTTGTCTCCGCCTCCTCGGTCACATGGCGGCTTGCACGCACGTAACTCCGTTTGCCAGGCTCCGCCTCCGCCCCCTCCAGCTGTGGCTCAACTTTCAATACCGTCCGCACAGGGACCCTCTGGATACCCTGCTCACCATTCCAACAGGTGTCCTTCAGTCTCTGGACTGGTGGCTGACCCCATCCCACGTATGTGCGGGAGTCCCATTCCATGCTCCTCAACCTTCCCTTTCCCTGACGACGGACGCCTCGTCCCTCGGATGGGGAGCCCATCTTGGCGATCTTCGTACTCAAGGTCTTTGGTCAGTGCACGAATTGAATATGCACATCAATGTCAGGGAGCTCCAGGCAGTGCGCCTGGCATGCCAGACGTTCCAAACTCGCCTCCGCGGCCGTTGTGTCTCAGTCTTTACGGACAACACAACGGCCATATACTATATCAACAAGCAAGGCGGGACCCGCTCTTCCCCCCTCTGCCACGAGGCGATGCTACTGTGGGAATTCTGCATAGCCCACTCGATACATCTGGTGGCATCATTCCTTCCCGGTGTCAAGAACACCGTCGTGGATCGCCTGAGCAGGTCCTTTCTCTGCCACGAGTGGTCGCTGAGAGCGGACATCGCTCATGCCATTTTCCAACGGTGGGGATTTCCCCATGTAGACCTGTTTGCATCCCGATCAAACCGCAAATGCCAAGAGTTTTGCTCCTTTCAAGGCCTGTCACCGGGCTCCCTGTCAGACGCGTTTCTCCTTCCATGGACTCGTCATCTGTTCTACGCCTTTCCCCCGTTCCCCCTTATAGACAGAGTCCTGCTGAAGCTCCGACGGGACAAAGCACGTCTCATCTTAATCACGCCAGCGTGGCCCAGGCAACACTGGTTCACCACGCTGCTCTGTCTGTCGGTAGCCAGCCCAATTCCTCTGCTGCTTCACCCGGATCTTATAACACAAGATCACGGCATTCTCCATCACCCAGACCTGACGGCCCTCCACCTCACGGCGTGGCTCCTGAGTGGCTAGACCAGTCGGAATTGCGCTGCTCTGCTCCCGTGCAGCATGTTTTATTGAGCAGCAGAAAGCCTTCCACTCGATCTACCTACCTGGCCAAGTGGAAGCGCTTCGCTTGCTGGGCTCAAGCGCGCGATGCTATTCCTTCAGAGCTTCCGCTTCCGGTGGTCCTTGACTATATCTGGTCACTAAAACAGCAAGGCCTTGAACTGTCCTCTATAAAGGTGCACTTAGCGGCTATCTCCGCTTTCCACCCCGGTGAGGGAGGATATACGCTGTTCTCTCATCCGCTGACTACCCATTTCAGAAAGGGCCTTGACTGTCTCTACCCCCAGGTGCGCCATCCGACTCCCACCTGGGACCTCAATCTGGTCCTCCACAGGCTCATGTCCCCACAACTTTGAGCCACTAGCCACCTGTTCCTTGCTGTACCTGTCATGGAAGACGGTTTTTCTGGTAGCTATCACATCAGCCAGACGGGTCTCTGAGCTCAAAGCGCTCATGGTGGACCCACCGTACACTGTTTTTCATAAGGACAAAGTGCAGCTACGTCCACATCCAGCATTCCTCCCGAAGGTCGTGTCCGCGTTCCACAATAACCAGGACATCTTCCTTCCAGTTTTCTTTCCAAAACCTCACGCATCCTCGCGAGAGCAACGACTTCGCTCCCTTGATGTTTGTAGGGCGTTGGCTTTCTATGCTGATCGGACAAGACCGTTCCGCAAATCCCCTCAACTGTTTGTGGCAACTGCTGACCGAATGCGAGGTCTTCCTGTCTCGTCGCAGCGAATCTCCTCATGGCTCACAGAGTGCATACGCACCTGTTATAACTTGGCTAATGTTCCTTTGGGCCATCTCACCGCCCACTCTACCAGAGCACAGGCATCCTCCGCTGCCTTTCTGGCACAAGTACCAATACAAGAAATATGCCGAGCGGTGACCTGGTCGTCGGTTCATACTTTCGCCTCTCACTATGCTCTGGTCCAACAGTCAAGAGATGACGCAGCCTTTGGCTCTGCAGTCCTGCATTCCGCCACGTCTCACTCCGACCCCACCGCCTAGGTAAGGCTTGGGAATCACCTAACTGGAATGGATATGAGCAATCACTCGAAGAAGAAAAAACGGTTACTTACCTTTGTAACTGTTGTTCTTCGAGATGTGTTGCTCATATCCATTCCACACCCACCCTCCTTCCCCACTGTCGGAGTAGCTGGCAAGAAGGAACTGAGGGTCGGGTGGGTCGGCTGAGGTATATATGCGGTGCCGTTATGGCGCCACTCCAGGGGGCGCTCAGCCGACCCACTGGGGTTGATAGGGTAAAAATCTTCCGACGAACATGCACGCGGCGCGCACACACCTAACTGGAATGGATATGAGCAACACATCTCAAAGAACAACAGTTACAAAGGTAAGTAACCGTTTTTTTCTATCGCACTGGTGTGAATGCTGCCGCTTCATTTTAAAACTTCTGGGCTGCAGTATGCTAGGTCTCAAAGAAACGAATGGATGTTTGGGTGAGGAGTGCTACTGTAGCCCCTTAAACTAGGGGCTTGTCTGCACAATCATTTAGTTCACCTCAGCTTACCGTGTACAGCTCCCCACGCAAGCCTGCTGCGCACTAAAGTCACTCACCGCAGTTTGGTCTATTCCTGGTTCAACGCGGGAGCTGATCGGAGTGTGCTAAGGAACTGCAGGTGCATGCAGGGGAGAGTTCCATCAACTAAATGGTTGCTCAGCCAAGCCCTAATTCACACACACCAGCGCTCACGGTCTCGACGCCGATCTCACTCCGGGCACCAATCGCAACGCCGCTCGCAGTCCCGGCACTGCTCGACTACGCGGCACCGGTCAGACTTGCGGCACCGGTCTTTCTCCCGATCTCCGGCTCGTCGTTCCCGGCACCGTTCCGGATCGCAGTACCGCTATGGCCGCCGCTACTCAAGAAGCTGCTCTCGGCACCGAACATGGAGATCGCGGTCGACCTCCCGGCACCATGCCGGTTGGAGGTCCCGCTCTCGCTCCCACTAATTGCACGTTGGACCGAGCCTAGTCATATGGGGCCAAATAGGAGCTTGTCCCGCGGTTGCCACGGGACTAGAGTTTAACCCGTTTTCCCTTTCATCTAGTGACAATATGATTGGAGTGAAACGTACATAGCTTACATAGTTTTTGTCTGCAAGGTGAGCGCTGCGGCCAAGAGTGGGAGCATGGGCCCAGCACTGTTCAGGCACAGAAAAGCTGGTTTTTAAAACGGAAGGCAGTGGAATTATTGATGTTTGGCTGTGTGAGGAAATAGTATCCCAGCACTCCGGGCTGACCCGCCACTCAGAAACAACTGTCTGAAGGTCAAGTGGTAAATGGATACAAAGGTCAACCAAGTAGGGCTGAAATCAATTGGATTAATTACCATGGACCGAACAGTCAACCCCCGTCATTAATTATTCACACTCCCATGGCGGGAGCCACGAGAAATGGAGAGTGCTCCGACTTCCCTCACCGGAGGCACCAGCCCCCGGAGTTCCCTTCTTAGGAGTTGGAACACGTGTTCTGTGAAGGATTGAACTTTAACTCTGCCTCTCTTCCCAGCAGCTGGACTCATTCTGCTAGGTAACTTCTGCTGGTGGCCTGCCTGGCACCCGGTTCTGTTGATGGCCCTCGTGTTTGACAAAGTGCAGCTTGTGTTCCGTAGTTCTGCTGGGATGGGAACGTTCAGGGTTTGGCTGGTTCGCAGGCCAGGATTTCAGCTGAGAACAGCTGGGAGTTGGGGAGGAAGGAGCCCCTCACCCTAGGGTAGGAGCAGGCACGCTCCCAGGTCCTCTCCAGAGGGCAGAGTGGGAGACCAAAGGGGGCCAGGCTGAGGGTTAACCAACATGTCTCTGTTTTGTAGCCGCACAAAGACCTGTGCAATAGATGGGATTCAATTAAGTGTTACGCGACTGGGTTCAGAGCAGGAATATTAAAATACTAGCCGCTTAGTATCTCTGAAAAGCTTGTTTTGGGGGCGGGGAAAGCCCAGCGCAACACTACTGATGCCCCACTACATATTAGGATAAGTATGTTCTGGACACACAACGCTCACCGGATCCCTTGCACTAACTAGTTTTGCTTGCTCGTGTAACTTGCATCTTTGGTTTCTTTGTAAAAATTCGGTGGAGCGCCTCTGTGTTCAGCACTACTCTGCCACTCTTGTGCGGCTATGGATCACCTGGGCTTTTTGTTTCTCTCAGTCACCCTGTTACCTTTGTGTGTTACAGTAATGTTTAGCGCACACCTGAGAAGTGACTGCAGAGGGACTGGTGCCCAGAGGGTTCTTCTGAAGGCAGGGGGCTTGGGTGTCCTTGCAGAACCTTTGTTGTTTGTGGTGCTGTCTGGGAAGGGAAGGGCCAGCTTTCAGATCCCAGGTGGGATGTGTCGGACTGGCCGCCGTAAAAAGATGTTTTCTTTGTAACCTGGGCATGATGGAGCCACTGGTCGACTCCAAGTCCATATCAGGTATGCTCGGTTTACAAGTAAAGGGGGAGGGATAGCTCAGTGGTTTGAGCATTGGCCTGTTAAACCCTGGGTTGTGAGTTCAATCCTTGAGGGGGCCATTAAGGGATCTGGGGCAAAAAAAAATAGTTGGGGATTGGTCCCGCTTTGAGCAGGCGGTTGGACTAGATGACCTCCCGAGGTCCCTTCCAACCCTGAGATTCTGTGATGCCTGTTTCACACACGCAGCCAGGGCTTGGTGATCCAGGCTGGGCTCTGTTCTCTCATGTGTCTCCACTCTCACTAAAGCTGTCACTGATGCAGCCCCAGCCCTCCCCCCGACATAGCACTTATGCTGGCGTAATTTATGTCTCTTGGGGGGTGGTTTATTCACACTTATGCCGACATAAGCTGTAGTGCAGACATGGCCTTAGTCTGGTCACAGAAGCTGGAGCCTGAGCGGGCTGGGTCATTCAGCTTCTCCTGCCCCCTACTTTAATTTGTACGCCCCCCTCACGGCAGGAGCTGTGGTGGCTGCGTGCCTCATCCTCCTGGCTGGCTGGTTTGTCAGGCAAAGGGGAAACTTGATTGGTACATTCTTAGATTCAATTGGAAAAAAGGTTCATTCCTCTGCTCCATGAGCTGGCGTTAACGCAGCCCAGAAATGGTAAATCTGATGTTGGGACCGTGGGCTGCAGCTAACTACAGTTCCTGTGCTTTTCCCAGCTGGCTGCCCTTCGTGCTTTATTTCCTAGTCACCTCTGAGTAGCCTCTGATGCCTTACCCACGTTCGGGGGAGAGCTGGGCCATGCTTGCGGACAGGGCCGCTCTGGCGTGTGGAAGCCGCAAAGAGCTCGCTTTGACACCACGGCTGGCTGTCAGCGCTGGCGCAGAGTACCTGGTCCTTGGAAACATTTTGGCGACGTGATTAAAAAACAAATGTGTGGAAAGCGTCAGGGCAAGAGGCTACATTTCAGGGGCTTGCGTTGCTTTCCTGTGTGCTTGTCTGAACAGTCAGTGTGCGGCATGCTGGGGTATAAATCTCCCACTCACTGATTGTCCACTGGACACTAGTGTGCTGTGATCTGCCCTGCTTTGGAACAGGAGTAGCTCCAACGCGCGACAGAACCTGTAGTGTGTGTCAGCAGGGTCCATGTGGCCAGTTAGCCCGTGGCACGCCGGTGCAAGATGGGTTTACATCCCAGCGTGCGAGGCACTAACTGTTCGTCTAGCCAGGCCCTTCGTTGTTATCCTCTGATACTCCAGTCTCCTCCGTACCGGAGAGCGAACGGCACCTTTACATCTAGGATTGGGATAGCATGTTCCAGGAGGGAGGGGTTTGATCTCCCTGCAGAACTGCCGTTGGAGCAGATTTGTCTAATGCCATGACAGTTCAGCTAATCTACTTAGAGTCATTTAGGCAGACACAAGGCCATGCTAGTCCCAGATTACAGCCTCTCATCCCTTCATTATTATTTTAGTGTGAATTTAATGGATTATTGAAAAACAGATTTTTTTCCCAGGAGGAGCGCGGGGAAAGAGGAGGATACAGTGGTTTTTATTTATTTATTTATTTCCACTAAGCAAACTGCTGAAATCCACCCAAGGTCCCTTGAAATATCAGAATATAAAAATCTGTCGGCCAAGGCACTTTATTCCATTGCCAGTTATACGTCCTTCTCGGGGTGAGCCTTGAGGACAGGGGCATGGTGGTAAAACTGGACATGTTCGAAGCCATTCTCTTGTCTCTAGACTTGCCTATAAAAAGGGCCCCCCCGGCAGTGAAACGTGGGGCTGCCAATATTCTTGTTATGCCAGAGCACCCCCGGTACCTCCCTAGGCAGGCTTTCTGGCTCTTCATATCCCCATCATGTTATAGTTTGGGTGTCTGGGGTTTTTCCCCCCCGAAGCTTTATCAGAAATCTAGATTTGCTGTTAATGGCGGACACAAGTACTTGGGGGAATTTCATATGAATCCTTTCCTAGCAGAAGCCAAAAAAAGAGCAAATACCTTGCACACATGGACCAAAACAGTTCTGCAGAAACCAGATGATTCAAGCTTTTTGCTTGGTACCTGGAGACCAGGAAAGCATAATTTAAAACATCCCCAAATGTGCATGTGCCTACAACAGTGATTACCCAGAATCTCCTCTGTAGCACGTCCTCATGCATTCCTTCCCCTACACAGCGAGCACCACCATGTGCTGCCCCAGAGTGGCACAGAGGTAAGCAGGATTAGCTGTTTCTCTGGGGGGTGATCCGGCATGAAATTGTGCTCAGGACTGGGTCTTTGTAAAGGGCGTGTGTGGCTAGGAGTGCGAGGCAGTGCTGTAGCATTGCAGTGCCGGTCACAGCCTGGCCGCGCACCCTTGGCGGTATGTGTAAGGTTACTGACCGTTCTGGAGAAATGCTCAGAAGATCGCTCTCTGGTTTGCCTTTCCCTGGACACAGGGTAATTAAAGGTAATAGCAGTAGTCAAATCCAATTTGGCATCTTGGAGCCGGCTTCCTGGTTTTCTCTAGCTACAGTAAGACATAATTAAAGATAGGAACAGATCAATAGCAGTGTTAGCTAATGGGGAGCTCTTTGTTTGATAGCTTTGTAAAGGAGACTCCGTAGCACTGGGGGAAAGTCCTTGGCAGAGCACAGGCCAGAACAGCCCCTGCAGAGGGAGGTGGTAGCGTCAGCATCCCCACAGGTGGGTGCTGTCCTGGGTCCAGAGGGATCGCTTGTAGGATGAGGGTCTGAACTGCAGTGCCCAGAATCATGGGGTCTCACTCCTGATCTGAGGCCTCTTCAGGCTACCGTAATATTACAGAATTCCTGCTCTTCCTTGGCTTCCTGCTGACACGTTTTGCACTGAACAGCTGTCTGCTGGGAATTGAGCTCCGATTACTGTCGTTCCACTTTACTTGTAAAAAGAACGAGTTGTACTTGTTACAGTAGCGCCTGGGGCTCCGGTCAGGGCCCCCTTGTCCCAAAGCATTCTACAGACGCACCCTGCTCAAAGAACAGCAGGTCTGAGTGCAGTGCCACAGAGGACCGCAATGACATGCGGGCGCTAGTGGCCTACAAAGGCTCTGTCACGTTGCTAAGCCCCAAATCAATAGAGTCCCTTTGTTAGATGCTGCTTATATTGGTTCTACTCTTGGCTCAGCCCAGGGCTTCCTGCTGCAGTGGAAGGTACCTCTCCCTGTTGCTCTCTAAACCTGGTTTTGAGGGGTTTAGCATTCGCCTGTGCTAATTCACATCAGGCTAAAGAAAGGGCAGAGAGCTGGTTAGCCTAGAGAGGCATGTTGCTATGAAATATTTGTCACTGTTCTGTAAAATGCGGGGTAAAGGGAAGTGTGGTGGCTTTGAGCTTCTTCTCAGTCTGTAGTAACCGGCTGTCTTTGGCCTCTCGCCTTAGTCTTATGTAGCTGGCCATATAAAGTGCTCCGGGCCTCCTTGCTCAGTGCCCAGGACCGTCTGGGTTAACGCTGCCCCACACTGCATGTTGGTTTTCCCAGTGACGCTGTGAGCCCTGCCTTTCCATGTCATTAACAGAGAAGTCAATTAGTAATTGATTTATTTCCTTAGTTCCATTAGAGAGAAGTAATCCAATATTCCATGCATCCTACCCGTCAGCAACTGAACACCTTCCCAACCCACTCCTTCCCCCTCCCCTATTGCTGCTGCTGCCCTCTCAGGGAGACTGGTAACTGGGAATGTTTGAAGAGTCTGGGTTTTTCCGGTAAGATCCTGTGGCCCAAAGAAAAGCTGAGACAAGGGCTGATTTTCTTAGCTGACCCATTTTCAATTGACAAGAACAGATTTAAATTTTTTATTAAAGCTAATGTTAAAAAAATTATATAATACATAGGTTGGGAAAAGAGTGTCTGTACATCTGGGTATAGTACTTGGATTATCCACTAATACAAAGTTTGTTTTTAAAGTCATATGATACATAGAATACATGATCAGCAATAATCCAAATTTAGGTGAATAGATTTAACAATACAGTTTAGCTATTAGAATGCGGATACTCGGGTACATCACTCATGAAAAGTTGTAGAGAGATTTGGTTGTGAAAAGCAAAATATATCAGCAAGTGGAGATTGTCCCTCAGTAATTGAGAATTAGGATAGATTGTCCATTTAGAGAAAAAGAACAGTCCATCAAGAAAGTATTTGAATTACTTTCCGGTCTCCACTTCTCATTGGCACTCCGGCTCATCCCTCCTGGTATTGTCGATGTCCGGTGTTGTATGTAGATGTCCCTCGATCACCTGATGGCATCCGATACCATTAGTTGTCGCATCAGCCGAGTGTAGCGTTGACCAATTCTGCATTCTCTCAGCATTCGCTCGTTACCAGGGTCCCAAGCGCCTAAGGCTCCGACGATCAGTGCGTGTGTCTGGACCTGGGAACCCTTAACTCTCAAGGTGTCGGCCAGAGGGGCATATTTCTCTACCTTTCGAGCTCGGGCATTGTGAAAGGCTGGGCTCCTGTTCTCTAATGGCACTGTGACATCCACCATGATGATGATCTTCTAGTCCTCGATGATGACTATGTCCGGCTGTCGGTTCCAGGGATGGCTGACTTTACGGCAGCCTTCTCTATGGATGTCCGGATGGCTCTGGCCAGGCAATCTTGGATGGTGTTGTGTCGCAGCTGCCAAGCTCTCGAATGGGACTTGCAGCTACTCAGGATGTGGAGTAGCATCTCGTTGGCATTGCCACACTTCCAGCATTGCTTGTCCCGATTCCCATGGCAGAAAGCTCCGTTCAGAGGGATGCAGTTGAGCCGGGCCCTGTGGATGAACCTCCAGTCGGCAAATTGGGTGAAGCTGCCCCTGGGGAGGAAGTGGTTGCTGGCGTTCCAATTGCACGTGCACCTCAAAGGCCTTGCCCTGGTCTCGCTTCCATTTCAGGTGTTCCATGTATTGGCAGCAGATGGCATCCTTCAGGGTCCTCTCCAGCATGGTTCTAGCTCTTGGAGTGATGATGGTGTAATCTGTATTCTTCACCTGTGGCACTAGGACTCCCAGCTCCTGTCGTTCCTTGCACCACGTCCAGTGGCAGCTGATACACTTCTCCAGTAGTTGTGTAGTGTTGTGGGCACGAGTCCAGAGCAAAGCAAAGTCTCTCGTCTCTTCCAAATTCACCTTCCAGCAAGCCGTTCAGGTGAGTGGTGACATCTTGGTTGGAGTGGGTCCTGGCAATTCGCATTTTGACAGCATCCTGCAGAGCGCTCTCCGCGATGTTCCTCACCGTGGCGTCCGGACACGTCAGAAGGTGGAAGATGTGAAAGATCACACATTTGAGCGACGTTAAATATAAAAATAAATAATAATATATGGAGATATGCCTATCTCATAGAGCTGGAAGGGACCTTGAAAGGTCATGGAGTCCTGCCCCCTGCCTTTATTAGCAGGACCAAGTACTGATTTTGCCCCAGATCCCTAAGTGGCCCCCTCAAGGACTGAACTCACAGCCCTGGGTTTAGCAGGCCAGTGCTCAAACCACTGAGCTATCCCTTCCTGCGAGATGGACACCAGTTCATTGCTGGCCCTCTGGGGAAGAAACATCCACTTCTTCACCAGCTGCTGGATGGTGTTATCTGCCTTGTTCAGCGGTACCTTCACCACAGCAGATGCCCTCAGGATGAGTGAGATATGGGAGATCAAGAAGGTGTTCAAGGCATTGATCTTTTTGCCATGGTGCCAGTAGGGAGGAGTTGATCCTGGCCACATCTTGTAGGATCTCCGCAATGGTATCCTCAGGTGTCTGCTTGATGCGGAAACCCATCGGCATGTTGGTCTGCTTGCCTGTTATCGAGGAAGATCATGGGATCACCCTGGATCTGAAAAGATGTTGCCTGGACCAAATCCCTTCTACTGCCACCGATATGCAGGGATGCACGCTTCCTGGCATTGAAGTGCAGGTCCATCCAGCTGGCAGCCTGGCTGGTGATGTCAAGCATTTGTTGGAGACTCTCGGGGTTGTCTGCGATCAGGATCAGGCCGTCTGTGTAGGCCAGGATATTCACTCTGTTGCTGTATATATCGACATCGCTGGAGATCACTCGAATGAGCGGCTCCATGGCTGAGTTGTAAACGATGGGGCTCAGGAGGCAGCCTTGCTTCATGCCACTATGGATAGGAATTTCGGGCGTCTCTCCCTCCATGGAGCGGATGGTGGTGGTGCAGCCTTCATACAGTTCCCGGACCAGTTGGAGAAAGTTTTCTCTCTGTGTTGATGACTCACTGATTTACATCTCTACTCAGGACCTTTCTCTCTCTCTCTCCAGACTCAAATCTCCGCCTGCCTTTGACATCTCTTTGTGGATGTCCAGCTGTCAACTAAAATATAACATGGCTACATCCCAGCTCCTTCTCCTCACCCCCTTTCTCTGTCACAGTGGAGAGCACCACTGTCCTCCCTGTCACTTCACCCGTAATCTCAGCTCTGGTTTTTTGACTCGTCCCTCTCTTTTGAAACAACACCCACACGTCAATCTTGCTGCTTCTTCCTGCACTAAAATCTCTGGGATCTGACCATTCCTGTCTGCCCACACTGCCAAAACTTTTCTTGTCTAAGCCCTGAGCATCGTTACGTTCTTACGCTTAAGTTAGTGATTTGTACTCTCAACTCCATCCAGCTCCATTTTTTTGCCTGGGAATATAGAGAGGTATTGATCGCCTTAACTCAATGGAAAGCAAAGAGATTGCTGAACAATCAAATTGGCTCATGCATTAATTCTATTACTGCTCTAGAAAAGCTGTGTACACACTGATTTAAACTGCTTCTCCATGGTTTAAAAAATGTGTGCCTGTGTATGTATCTGTTTTTGTTTTCCTCTGTAATTGCAGTAATTACTTTGGCCCAAGGCACATCCTGGGGATTAATGATCTGCTGGAGTTCTTTGAGTGATTGCTCCTGTGTATTCCACAATAGGTGTGCGTGCTCGCCACGTGCACCAGTGCCCGAAGTTTTTCCCCAGCAGTACCCGTAGGGGAGCACCCCAGCGACCCCTGGAGTGGTGCCTCTGTGGCGCGGTATAAAGGGGGCTGCGCGCTCCCCTCACCCTCAGTTCCTTCTTGCTGCCAGTGAAGGTGCTTCGGAACTGCTCTGCTCCATGTTTGCTGTAGCTCGTCCCTGAAACGGCTTGTTCATTCAGTGTATGGTACCTGTAGGTAGGTAGGTAGTTTAGTTAGTTTGGTTTAGCTAGAGTGCCCAGGCTGAGGCATGCCCCATGCCCCGGGTTTTAAGTCGCACAACACTTGTAGGCGATCTGTGCCACTGAGTGATCCGCACGCGGAGTGTCTATGCTGTTTGGGGGAAACCCATCTCAGCGATCGCTGCAACATTGGCAAGTCGTTTAAGCCTCGGACCAAGAGAGAAAGAGACATTAGGCTCCGGGCTGTCCTGATGGAGTCGGCGCTGACCCTGGCTCTGCTCCGCACCTCCGAGTCGGTGCGCGGTGACCCTCTGGTGCCATCGACTTGTCAGCACCACTCCCCGGCCATGGGGCAGGCCAACAAGGCTAGGAAGAGGCCTTCTTCACTGCGGCACTGGAGTAAACTTGGGACAGAGGCTAGATCCACGTCGGGCAGTCCCCGATCCCCACTGGCCTCTAGGCCTCTGACTCAACTCAAGCGGAGTAGTTTGGCCTATTCAGAGCAGGCCTCCCCAGATGTGCAGATGCCATCCACACCGGAGGCCTTGCAAGCGGCCCAGGATGTTATGTCCATGCCGATACCAGGAGCACTGCTGATGTCAGCCCTGCGCTCCAGAGGCAAGCCACCGCTGGGATCTCCGCAGTCGCCCCGGCTCGGTACTGGTCTCAGTTGAGAGAATGTTTCTGACGCCATTTGCTGCCCAGCAGCTGTTCAGGGCAAAGTCCTCGTGGATCGTCCTCGACGCCCACCAGGCTGCTGTCTGTCTGGGTTCCATCTGGCCAAGACTCTGGGCACTGCTCCGCCTCGAGGAGCGAACTCTGACAGGACCAAGGCAGACGTCGCCAAAAGTCCTTGTCTTGGAGGGGCTTTTGCAGCCAGTCACGGCACGAGTGTTGACGTTGTTCCAGTTTGCCGTCCTGCTCCAGGACCCCACCACGGCAACAGCATCGCCTCCGCTGCCCTGGGCGTCGATCCCCGTCGTCTCACCATCGTGGGTCCGACCACTGGAGCCGATCGCGAAGCAGCTGCTACTGACGGTACCGGGTCCTCCACGTCGGGATTGCGGTTCCATGGTCAGCATCGCTCCTGGTGCTGCCGCTCCTCCTAGTCCAGGGACAGCAGCAGGTTGTATGTCAGGCTGGCCTCTCTTCGTAGTCGTCCATCGATGGGTCAGGCCAGCCAGACCGAACAGCCGGCTCCGCCGGTCCCAGAGCAGGTGCAGTGGCACCAGGCCCTGTGGCCGGCCCAATAGTACCAGTGGACACCGTGGCCCCCAAAGCAGCCCCCGGTGGGGGCTCGCTTGGTGGCCAAAGCTTCAGAAGCACCATTGGCCTCCCTCTCCAGACCTCCGAGGACGGAATCAGTGGGACGTACATCCTTGGCACCATGCCCAGAGAATGACCAAGTGGTGGACCCTCCGGTGCCAGTCGACACCCAAAGTACCACGCCAGCCTCCTCACCCTCCCCGGATGAGGCAATTACGGCCCCTCCTCCCTCCGTCCCACAAGAGGACTTTAGGGCCCTCCAAGAACTCTTAAAAAGGATGGCATCAAGCCTCCACCTCCAAGCAGAGGAGATGGAGGAGCCCTTGGACTCCCTGTTTAATGTGCTGTCCTCCTCGGCACCGGGCAGGGTGGCCTTGCCTCTCCATGAAGGGGTGGCGAAAATTTCAAATACCCTGTGGCAAACCCCGGCCTCGTTGGCCCCCATCTCTAAGAGAGCGGAACACACGTATTTTGTACCCGCCAAGGGACATGAATACTTATACACCCACCTTGCTTCCGACTCCCTGGTGGTTGAGTCAGTCAGCCACAGGGAGCGGCAGGGCCAACCAGCCCCTACCCCAAAAAGTAAAGATTCAAGGAGGCTGGACTCTTTGGGAAGGAAAATTTATTTGTCCTCGAGCTTCCAGTTACGGGTGGTGAACTACCAGACTCTCCTGGGCTGGTAGGAGTTCAATCTGTGGGGCTCCCTGCCCAAGTTCGAGGACTCCTTCCAGGAGCGCGATAGGAAGGAGTTCAAAGCTCCGGTGGAGGAGGGTACAGCGGCTGCCAGGGCAACTTTGCAGGCAGCTTCGGATGCACCGGACACAGCTGTGGTATCCACGAGAAGGACATCGTGGCTCCTGCGCCCTGGGCTGTCCAGAGAGGCGCAAACCGCTCTGCAGGACCTACCGTTTGATGGGAAAACTCTATTTGCGGAACAAATTGATACAAACCTGCATGGCCTGAAAGACTCCCGCACAACTCTCCGGACTCTGGGTCTCAGGTTTAGCCGGAACCGGAACATAAAGTTCAAGCCACAGCAGACTCCTGCTCAGGCCACCCACCCAAAATACGAGATCGCTTATAAGAAGTCGCAGGACTATAAGAGGTGCCCACAGAGGCAGTCTCGGCCTGCCCCCCAGCCTGGGTCCTCCAAGGGCAAGCAAGCGGGGAAAAGGCAGTTTTGACGGGAAGCCCGAGAGCGCCCTGCCAGTTCCCATCAGGGATCCACCTCAGTAAAGCTTCCCTTCTCCAATCGGTTGTGTGCTTTCCTTCTGGAGTGGCCGTAGCTGACCTCGGACCGATGGGTCCTCAACACCATCTCCCGGGGCTACACCCTCCAGTTTACTTCCTCCCCGCCCCGTCCCTCCTGGGGGACCCCTGTCATGAAGCTCTGCTCGAGCAGGAGGTGGGGCGGCTCCTGGGCTTAGGAGTGGTGGAAGCAGTACCTGGGGAGTTCAAGGGCAAGGGGTATTACTCCCGCTATTTCCTTATTCTGAAGGCCAAAGGGGGGCTCAGGCCCATCTTGGACCTGAGAGGCCTGAGCCAGTACATGGTGAAGCTCAAGTTGCGCATGGTTTCCCTGGCCTCCTTCATCTCCTCCCTCGAGCTGCAGGACGCGTACTTCCACATCCACATATTTGAGGGGCACAGGCTCTTCCTCCATTTCATGGTCGGGCAGGAACACTACCAATTTACGGTCCTCCCATTTGGCCTGTCCACTGCTCCCAGGGTATTCACAAAATGTATGTTGGTGGTGGCGGCCTACCTCAGGCACCGAGGGGTCCAGATCTTCTCCTATCTGGATGACTGGCTGGTCAAGGGCAGCTCCCGGTTGCAGGTGCGGGATCGCGTGGCGCTCCTTCTGTCCACGTGCACCACTTTGGATAAACAACACCAAGTCCACATTAGTCCCGGTACAACGCATAGAGTTTATCGCGGCAGTCCTGGACGCCTCGTTGGCCAGAGCCTCCCTCCCACCAGATAGGTTCATTGACACGGTCACAAGGTTTCCGGTGACAACAGCCAGAGCGTGCCTCCAGCTCTTGGGTCACATGTCGGCATGCACGTATGTGGTCTGTCACGCCAGACTCAGGATGAGGCTCCTTCAGTTCTGGCTGGCCTCGGAGTTCTCCCAGGCCAGGGTGGACAAAGTCCTCACGGTACCCGAGCCAGTGATCACCTCCCTACAGTGGTGGTCCTCCCCAAGAAACATGCTCCAAGGCGTCCTGTTCAAAGGCAGGGCCCCGTCGCTGGAGCTGGTGTCCGATGCGTCGGAACTGGGTTGGGGGGCCCATGTGGGGAACGTTCAGACCCGAGGTCTGTGGTCGGCTCAGGATCTGACCCTCCACATAAACGTCAAGGAGCTCAGGGCAGTACGGCTGCCGTGCATGGCCTTCCGCTCGCACCTGCAGGGCTGGGTGATCAGGGTCCTCATGGACAACATGGCCTTGATGTTCTACATCAACAGGCAAGGTGGGGCCCGATCCTCTGCCGCAAAGCCCTCAGGCTGTGGGATTTTTGTATAGCCCACGACATCTGCCTACAGGCCTTCCATCTGCCGGGCGCCCGGAACACGTGGATGGATCGCTTGAGCAGGGACTTCTCCTCTCAGCACGAGTGGTCTCTCCACCCAGAAGTGGTGCACAGACTTCCAAGTATGGGGAACTCCCCAGGTGGACCTGTTCGTGACTCAGCAGAACCATCGCTGCCTCTTGTTCTGCTCCGCGAGCGGGGGGGTGTACTATCTCCGATGCCTTCCTGCTGTCCTGGTCAGGCCAGTTTCTCTGTGCCCTTTCCCCCGTTCCCGCTGATCGGCAAGGTCCTGGAAATGATAAAGACGGACAAGGCCTGGGTCCTTCTAATTGCCCCGGTATGGCCCAGGCAGCATTGGTATGGGACCCTCATGGGCCTGGTGATCATCCTGCTGTGGCCGTTGCTGTCCCACCGGGACCTGCTCTCCCAGGACCAGGGCCGCCTCCTCCACCCCAGCCTAGTGGCACTCCACCTCACAGCGTGGCCGCTCCGTGGTTAGGTCAGGAGGAAAGGACGTGCTCGGATGGGGTTCAATGCATCCTAGAAAGCAGGCGGATCTCCACGCGCTGAGCCTACTTGGCAAAGTGGTCTCGGTTTTCCAGATGGGCAGACGAGCGGGGCGTTTCCCTGGTGGCTGCCCCGATCCAGCTTATTTTGGACTATTTCCTCCACCTTAGAGCCCAGGGCCTGGCGCCCTCGTCAGTCAAGGTGCACCAGGTGGCCATATCAGCCTTCCATCCACCGGTGCAGGACCCCACGATATTCTCCCACGCTATGACTGGCCGATTCCTTAAGGGGTTGGATCGTCTCTTCCTGTGTGTTAGGCCCCATGTCCCGCAGTGGAACCTAAACCTGGTGTTGGCCCATCTCACGGGGGCCCCCGTTTGAGCTGCTAGCCATGTGCTCCTGGTCACACCTCTCATGAACGGTGGCCTTCCTGGTTGCGATCGCGTTGGCTAGATGGGTCTGGAGGGTGGGGAGAGCGCGCAGCTCCCCATATACCGCACCAGGCAGGGGCCACTCCAGGGTTCGCAGGGGGTGCTCCCCCCCCATGGGTACTGCTGCGGGAAAGCTTCCAGCACCAGTGCACGTGGCGAGCACACACACCAATTGTGGAATAGACATGAGCAACACACCTCGAAGAACACCAGTTACAGAAAAGGGGACTGTCTTTTACTTGCCCTCAGTTGCTTGGGTGTTGCCAGCCAGTCATCAAATCCCAGGAAATGCCCTGTGCTCCCTCAGTGCTTGTGGCTTAAATTCTGTTGTGTTTTCAGTGAGCAGGTTCAAGTACACCTCTACCCCGATATAACACGGTCTTTGGGAGACAAAAAATCTCACTGTGTTATAGGTGAGACTGCGTTACAGCGGGTAGGGAGAGGGACCACTTTTACCACTCCCCGCCCCAGCTTCTTACCCCCTAGGCTTGCCACGCCAATCAGCTGTTTGGCCACCTGGAAGTGGGGGGGGGGGGGAGCGGCGGTGGCCAGCTCAGGGGAGGAGGTGGAGATGAGCTGGAGTGGGGAGCAGTTCCTCTGCGCCCTCTCCCCCACCCCGGTTACTTGCTGTTCACCTCCGCTCCATCTCCTCCCATGAGCGCACTGCAGCTCTGTTCCTCCCCCCACCCCCCCAGGCTTGCAGCGCCAATCAGCTGTTTTGTGCGGCAAGCCTGGGAGGGAGGGAGGGAGGGAGGGAGGGAGGGAGGGAGAAGAAGCGGAGCTGCGGAGTGCTCGTGAGAGGAGGCAGAGGTGAGCTGGGGCAGGGGGGCCGCAGCAAGTAAGGGGGGGCACAGAGGAACAGGAATTTGGATATAATGAGGTAAGCAGCCCTGTCCCCCGGAGCGCTGCTTTACCGCATTATATTGGGGTAGAGGTGTAATTTGCAGTCACAATTCCCAGCCGTTTTGGTGCCTCTGTTAGAGCCCCACAGCAGGACTGGGATCCCGCAGGACCCACTGCCATAATCGCAGGAGTGGGTGAAATGTATTTGGTTGTGGGCAGGATGGGGTGGGCAAAGAAACCAGACTGCGGGAATTTGCAGGAAAACACTAAATATCTCATCAGGTTACCAAGAGTGGCCTATTTGGGAAATTGCTAATTATTGTGTTTGAGCTTCTCTTTTCTATCCGTGTTTATCTCCCTCGCTGCAGATCCGGTGCAGTGCACTGGCTCAAGTCAGGGCAGCAAATCACACTCATAGGTTTTGTTTTTCTGATGCTCCCTAAAGTCGTGCAGGGGGCCTTTGCTTTGTGTTTGTTTTAAATGAAGGTTTTAAGACTTACATTTAAGGGAGGGATAGAAAGAGATTTGATGTCTATTATAACGAGTAGAAGTATTGTTTTGTGTGGTTTAAGCAAGATTTGTTTTATTCTTTTAGTGGTAAAAATTGTCTGACTTCTGTAATATGTTAACCGAATGTGGGTTTTTTTAGTAGCCTGGTCGGATCTCTCTCTCTTGCGGGATCTAAGGTTTTTGCGGGTGGGAACGGAATAAAAATGCAAGAAACAATATGGGAGCGGGTGGGAGTGGGGATTGCGGGGGGGTGGATGGGTTAAAAAATAGGCCGGCACAGGGCTCTACCTCCTTTCTAACTGCCTAACAAAAGAGATGGGATCTCTTTCTTTGTTTGTGGAGGAGCTGATGGCAGAAATGTTGCTCTCAGTGATGGACGATGGACGGGCGGTTATTTCCACAAGAGGCTTTCCTCTACCAACCCTCCTCGTCAGAGAGGGATGGAATTAATGCACCTCAGTCTCTTAGTTGTAACTACACCTCTACACCGATATAACGCGACCTGATAGAACGCGGGTTCGCATACAACGTGGTAAAGCTCTGACATGCTGCTCTAAGCAGCGTGTTAAGAGTGCCGGACCAGCTGGGGCTGAGGGGTTTGATAAGCGGGAGAGGGTCTCAGGGACAATCAGGGGTTCCCCCCCAGGGTCTGGGGGGAAGGAGCTGTGGGAGGACACTTTTGGGGGCCCCACAGTCTCAGAGTGGCCCGGGGGATTAACGGGGGGCCGGGAGCAGCCCGCTCTGCTTCCCTTGCCCCAGCCTCAGCCCCAGCCCCAGCCGTGTCGCTCGGGGGAGGGGGCTTGGGGAAAGGGACCCACCCACACTCACCCACAGTGGTGGAAGCGGAGCCCAGCCCCAGCCCGCTGCACTCCGCCAGCTCCCAGCCACAGTGCTCTGCTTTCCGCCACAGGCGAGTACAGGGGGGCGTCCTTTCCCCAACCTCCCTGCACTCGCTGGCGGCGAGAAGTGTTCAGTATTCGATGTTCCCCCACAAAAAAGCTATTTCTTTAGAAAACAAAAAATCCTGCACCGGCTCAATGCTAACGGCATGTGAAATTAATAAAAAGGCAAGTTTAGTATTGCATTAATAGCCTCGATGCCGTAATGGCAATCGTTTTATTTTAAATTAGGAAAAAGACTTGTATACAGGGTCCCCACAAAATCTAGTAGCCGCTGGCCCACTGGAGAGTTAATCCGGCCCTGCCTGTGAGTATCTACATGGAAATAAATATTTACTAATGGGCTCTTCAGTCTGGCAGGGAAAGATCTAATACGCTCCAATGGCTGGAAGCTGAAGCTAGACACATTCAGACTGGAAATCAAGGTGAACATTTTTAACAGTGGGAGTAATTAACTGGTGGGGCAATTTACCCAGGGTTGCAGTGGATTCTCCATCACTGACCCTTTTTAAAGCAAGGCTGGATGCTTTTCTAAAGGATCTGCGCTGGGAATTATGTTGAGGAACCTCTCTGGCCTGTGCTAGACAGGAGGTCAGACTAGATGAACAGAGTGGTCCCTTCTGGCCTTGGAACTGATGGAAAAAGCCTTTCCCAAGCTGATGGCTGCACTGGTAAATTGCCATGAGCCTAAGGGATGCAGTTTAATTGGCATGAAATGGAAGAGACTGATTAGACTTAAAGCCAATGGGTATTGGCCCAAGCACATAATGCTCAACTTTGAGCGGTGTGGCCTTCTGCTTGGTTGAAGCTGGGACGCTGCATCTCTGCTGTGACCTGGAATGCCACTAGCAGCCCTCCTGAGGGAGTTGTGCGCCGTCGGATGTTTTGGTGCACAATCACCCCAAGCACCCTTAAAATACTCACTAGTCACCGTGGTACCCTGTAGCCGAGAGCCACTGCATAGCGGGTGGCGTGGATTAGTGAATCGAGGAGTGCTCTCTTGTCCGGGCATGCGTAGCCTTCATGCCTCTATTGCAGAACTTCTTTTGGCCCTGGGCACATTCTGGACTTCGCTCAAAGTCCACCTCCTGGTCAGCAGGGAGTCTGAGAATGAAATCCAGGAATGCCGCGCGAGTCACGCGGGGAGTGTGAATGCAGAGGAGAGCCGTGGTTAACGCTGGGGTCTGACTGAAAAGAGAGGCTGTGACCTGCGTCTAGGGATGTGTCTGTGGAGATGTAAGCACTTCCTCCACACTCATTCTCTCTCTCTCTCTCTCTCTCTCTCTCAGGGTGGTGGTCTGTAATACCTAGATAATGTTACTGCTGAGTCAGGATATGCCAAAGCTAAATTTGTCTACGGACTGTTAACTTCTGCCCCTCTTTGTGTGTGGCTTAATTACACTCGCATACTGTTTCTCAAAGAACACAAATATTGTACAATATTTTTCTTTTAATCCTAGACACACACATAGTGTCTTGTAATCTTATTTTTCATTGATAGTTTTATGTTTAGGCAAATTTCATGTCTTAAATGCTGTAGTATTTTACTATTGAACAAACCAGAAAGGAGCATGTCCTATGAAAACCTATTTTTTAGGGCAGGCTGGGAATTTTGTTTCAACTTTTTTTTATTGGGAAATGTCAGTTTGTCAGAACCAAAATTGTTTGTGGGGAAGAGGTCAGTTTCAATGAATTTCTTGTTTGGACAGTTTTGAAATTCTTCCAATCTCCTCATCTCAACGTTTTCCAGCTGAAGAGTTCTATATTTCAATTTGAAATGACTTTTTTTGTTTAGAAATATAAATGAATTATAGTAATAAAATATATTTAACAAATTAAAGGTTGAAATGTAAATGAAACAGTTTGATTGACCTCACCCCACTGTTTCTTTGGCAGATTGTGTGCTCGCACTTTTTTTTTTTTTTTTTTTTTTTTTTTGGAGATTTTGACTTTTTGTTCCTATTCAGGACAGCAAAAAAATTCAAATTCTTGAAAACTTTCCCAGGCCAAGAACAGCATTTCCTGCCCAATGCTAGTATTTGAGGAGTTCTTTTGGCAACCTTGTACTGTTCCTATTTCTTGTCATCTGGCAATACAACGTTCTGATGATGCAACCTGTTCTGTTATGTGCATGCACACCTGCAGCATGCGGTTCTCTCCCATCTGGGCTAGCTACGTGCATCCTACCACAGCTGTACTCTTCCCAGGGCTGGGGTGTATAATCTTACTAGTCGTGACTCAGTCCGACAGATCCCAGTGTTCACTGAAATATTCAAAGGCATTGCCTTTTTGGAAGTGCTGCCTCCTGTCAAAGCCCAGGGTCTGTCCCTAGCTATTTTGGTGCTGGTGCTTTTTTGTCTAATGTTAGAAAATATTCACATCATTTCACAGTCACCCTTCTCCGTAGCTTGAACTATTTTTCCTCAAACTTTCTAAAAGATATCGCTATATAAATCATTCCAGGCTCCGAGCCTGGAATAGCTTGGTGAGAAAGAGCAAACACTTCAAAAACAACTCGGGCCGCTGGAAAACAGAGGACTCCATATGCAGCCTAACCCATAGCATTTGCTGCTGCCCCTGCTATAATTAGGTAATGCATATCAGTCTTGCAATTCGCCCTGAAGGCACCAATATCTTTTTGCTGCCACCCTGCTGGGCTTTTCTTCCTGTAACAGATAAAAGCTTAAATGTTTGCCTTGTCTATCCTCATAGTTCCATCCTACAGACTGTTGCAGGGTGAAAGTGTTACTTTGTGCATATCATTTTCTATTGATAAATGACAGATTTATACGAGCTTATATTGTCTAGGGGGGTGCTGGGCAGTACAAGGCACACATTTCTGGGAAGTCTGGGAAGTCTGGGAAGTCTGGGAAGTCTGGGACGGGGAGTTTGCTGATGTTGCCCTGCAGTGTCATGCATGGCTCTAGTGCTCAGACGGGATAGCTGGGGGTGATTTACATGCTGGAAGCTAGCTGTGGGCAGACCAGGAGTGGTGGCTCTTACAGCAAAGCAGTGTAAAAGGCACCCCAGGTTGGAGGACTGAGGGGACCCAGCAGCCCAGATTGTACCCTGGGTAATGTCACACCAGTGCACACAGGCCTGATCCAAGGAAGCAGTACCAGTACCGGGCCGATGTCACACAAAGAACTGGTTTAACTTCAGTGGCAAAAACCGGAGGGTTTGGCAGCAGGACTTGAAACTGAGTGTGGCCGCATGCCCAGCTGTGCTAAGAGGAGGCAAAGCTTTGTAGTGTAGGACAAGCCACAGTTTACATTTTTTAAAACCTAAAGGCCAGGCCTACGCTAGGAAAGTTTGTGGTGTAGCTAGGCCAATGAGCAACTTCTAGAATTGCTGCTGGCAGAAGAGTGCTTTTGCCAGGATCACTTATGCCAGTTCCACGAGTGAAATAAGCTGCACTGTCTAAAGCGTTTCTGTGCCAGTGTAACTGTGTCGGAACTAGCGCCGTGACAGGTATAGAAATGTTGCTCAGAAAACCAATCCCTCCCCCCTCTGCCAAAAGACATTATTAAATCGAGAAACGTTTCTCGTGTAGACCCGACATGTTCTGATTGGGAAGAAAAACTTGGACATGTGACCCGAGTGTAGCCAGAGCAGACCTGAGTCTGGAACAGTAGCTTTGAGCTGTCTGACGTGCCCCACTCCTCTCAGCTGATGTTCTCTCAGGTGCCTAGTGAGGATAATATTGAAATGTCAGCACTGTTAGCTCTGCTATTCCTCGGGTGAGGAGAGCGCAGAGATCTGCACCATTTACTGAGAGTGACGGCTGACAAGCGGGTGGTGTTCAGGAGAGGCCACCACTCTCCCTTCCCCCAAATCAAGAAGGAGCCTTGCAGAGCCCTTGGCCCTGTTCAAGCCCGAGCCAAGTGAAGCACAGTCATATTTTGAACATCTGCACAATCCCCTGTGAGCAGCGTCGCACTCTGGGGATGCTTGTGGATGGAGCTTGTTAGTGGGTGGAGTCTGGCAGAGCACCACCACCTACTCCACCCTCCATCATGGGTTTAAATCTGCTTGGCTTAAACCTGAGGTAAGTCCAGTAGGAAGAGGGACTGGCGCCTCCCTGCAATCCAGACCCATGTGTTCCCCTTCCTGAGCAGTGCCTGCTTCCTGAGGCTCTAGAAGGGTGGGGCAGGATGAGAAGCCGTGAGTAACAGCCACTTTCCTGGGTGCCCTGGAGCGTGGGGAGTGTTCGGAGGTGGAGATCTCCCTCTTACGTTGGGGAAGTGATAGGAACCAGTAACCTCCAATCCCACGAACGGGTCAGTGTTAGAGCCGAAAATGCTGTAACCCATTTGAACAAGGAGATAAACATAGGAACGGCCGGACTGGATCAGAGCCAAGGTCCACCTAGCCCAGTGTCCTGTCTGTGACTGGGGCCAGGCTAAGGAAGTGGGCTAATACGGGCTAACCTGGCCCTCGGGGCTTGTCTGTCCCCAGCCCCTTGGCTACAGGTTGGGTTATAGCCTGAACCATGAGGGTGAATGTCCCTTCCAAACTTCTGTATAAAACTCCTCTCAAATGTAATGTAACGAATGTCGCACTGGCCTCTCTGGAGAATCCTGCTCTGATCTTGGCCGCAATGGTGTCTTGCTTCTGGCTCCTCCCACTCCTGCTGCGCCCCCCCCCCCGACATAACGCACGTCAGCACGTCTTTCGAGCTGCCTAGTCCCTGTCATGCCTCAGTGTTGAGCCCACATCCCAGAAGCACCGGGCATACCTCTTTGTAATTGATCTTTTCTAATCAATGTATACGGACAATAGTGCTACTCAGCCAGCTGCGGAGCTCAGCTAGGAAAGGTGGCATGAAATCCTTCTCGCCGGGGCGACCGGGAGAGATCCTTTGTGTCCATTGTTTACACATACTGCCAAGTTGCATTTTGGCTGCAGTAACGTACAGTTACAGGCTGGGATCTGGTCAAATCTCAGAGCAGAGCTGGCCTCGTCAGTGCTTGAATGGGAGTCCATGGGAAGCTGAGGGCGCCACAGGAATTCAGGAGGTGGCACTGTCCTCTGAGTCAGTACTGAATCAATTCCCCTGCAGGGGCTGCTGTATGGGACACAGTGTCGTAGCATCATAGAATAGCAGGGTTGGAAGAGACCTTAGGAGGTATCTAGTCCAAACCCCTGCTCAAAGCAGGACCAATTCCCAACTAAATCATCCCAGCCAGGGCTTTGTCAAGCCGGGCCTTAAAAACCTCTAAAGAAGGAGATTCCTCCACTTCCCTAGATAACCCATTTCAGTGCTTCACCACCCTCCTAGCGAAATAGTGTTTCCTAATATCCAAATAAGCTTGACCCAGAAATTACTGAGTGAGGTTCTCTGGCCTATGTTATGCAGGGCACTGGACTAGGTGATCAGTATGGTCCCTTCTGGCCTTGAAATCTGTGAATCAAAGTGAATAGGAAAACCGAGGGCCTGGCCCACGTGGCGGTGTTAAAGATTCGAGGCAGGGGCTTACTGCCAGAGCAGGTGTGTTAGCCCTCAGGCCTTGAGAAAAGCCAGCTTGAGTAATGCTACTAGGCCTACCCAAAAGCCGCATGGCGGTCGTGTGAATACTGTTAGTCTTCACTTTGCCCTAAGCCATGGTGTAACGCGGCTGAGTGTGGTCAAACAGCTGGGGCACCTCCCAAAGCTGGCTGCATCGCAAGCCGAGCGGTGCCTTCGGGTGTATCCCGGTGCTCCTCGGTGCAAGGGTCTCTGCCACAATCACAGGCCTCCGGCTGAAAGGTGCTGCATGCGCTCGAAAAGAGCCGGACTCCGGAGAGCCCATCTCACCCCGTGCTGCACTGCGGGTAGACGAGCTGTATGGTAGGGTATGGCTGTGAGCGGGGCTGGAGGGCTACGTGGCAGGAATGTATGTATTGTATTAGTGCCCCCCGTGGAGACAGTGGTTTTCAATGTACAATTAGAGCTGGAGAGATCTTCTCTTCCCTGCCTGGAAGCAAATGGTTACAATAATATCAAGGCTATTCCAAGGAGCGAACGTTCCTTTACACTTTACAGTTATTTCAGGTACGTTATTTCACAGTTCACAGTATTAAGGTTCGTCTGCCACTTTAGTCAGTAAAACAACTTTAGCTCTGCTCAGAACCACAGCCGGGAGTTTGGGAAGACACGAATGTGGAGGGGTTCCTACAGGCTGGCTGCTGAGCTGTGCAAAGCCCGTTCAGGTCCCTCTGCTCCCAGCCCTTCCCGGGCCCAGACTGCACAAAGGAAGGGGCTTGCGCAGTTCAAAGCTCTTTAAAGCAGTGTGTTGATTAACTGCTTATGCAGCTGGGAAGTACTGCAAGCCCCGAACTACAACCAACACGTTCGAGCGCCACCGCCACTCCTCTGGTCAGCAGCTCTGATCATTGGTTCTGGTTTGACCTTCACAGGCCGGAGAGCACAAAGAAAGTTCTAGCAAAATGTTACGCCCACTCCTTGTTCACGTCCCCATCCACATTGTGCTACGTTCTGGGTCCGTTATTTTAACTGCGCCTGGGGATTTAGCGTCACTTGAACAAGAGGCTGCGTGGGATTGAGGGGCAGCTATGCCCCAGCTGCCTCCAAATATGCTGCTACTCACTTGTGTCCCCTTAAATGTAATACAGCCACTGCCCACCGGCCCGGCTCCCGGCCCTTGTTTATGGGTGTAAAACCAGGGCAGCCTGCTAGGCCACGCAGTCCACCCGTCCCTAAGCAGGGCAGCTCAAACGCAAGTTAGCGCTGGGGGAGTGCTCCAGCCTACGGGGGCTCCTGGCACGCCTCCAGGCTCGGGCCCTGCACATGCTGAAGGCGGGCAAAGGCCTGGCTGTCCCAGCCTGTGGATTGGGGGGCTTAGGCAGGAGGCCCAGAGGGAGGCAGCTGTGCCGAGGCCCAGAGGCTACATGGGAACTTTTACTGCGGAAACTTTGGTGCTGGGTGAATGTCGGCGCCCGCAGTGTCAGCCACAGCGGAGTGGGAGTTCTGGGGCTCGCAGCAGGACGTAGGCACCTCAGTACCTTTGTAAAAAGAACAGGAGTACTTGTGGCACCTTAAAGACTAACAAATTTATTTTAGCATGAGCTTTCGTGAGCTGCAGCTCACTTCTTCGGATGCATAGAATGGAACACACAGACAGGAGATATTTATACGTACAGAGAACATGAAAGGTGGAAGTATGCATACCAACAGGAAGGGTCTAATCAATTGAGATGAGCTATCGTCAGCAGGAGGAAAAAAAACTTTTTGAAGTGATAATTAAGATGGCCCATAGAAGGTGTGAGGAGAACTTAACATAGGGAAATAGATTCAATTAGTGTAATGACCCAACCATTCCCAGTCTCTGTTTAGGCCACATTTGTTAGTCTTTAAGGTGCCACAAGTACTCCTGTTCTTTTTGCGGATACAGACTAACACAGCTGCTACTCTGAAACCAGTACCTTTGTGGATCCCACCTGTCATTTTTACCACAGGCCCAGTGCACATATTCCCCAGGGCCCGGCTCTCCCCTTGGGCAGCAGAGATACGGCCAGAGCGGGCTGATCCTTGTGCACAGGGCCCTGAAGCCAGGTCAGCTGGTCACTGCAGGATCCGTGGGTGGCAGAATGAGGCTGTCCCAGCGTCCAGGTCACACCTCCTCCCTGCAGCCAGCTCCGGGGGGAAGAGGTGCGTGCCGGGACAGCTCACATGCCTCTTCCAGTCCTTGCTGTCTCCTGCTGTTGGTAGCACACACCTAGACAGTCACTCAGTGACACTTCCCAGCTCTTGTGCATGACACACATTCCAGGCACGTTGGAGTCACAACAGTGGCAAACTGGCACCTGCAGTGCGGAGGGCACCAGCCAGCCCTGGCTGGATCTGCCTCCTATCCTGGCACTGCAGCTCTCCCCTGGGCCTGCACTCTTCCAGCGCATGGAAGGGGAGGCTGACGAACACAGTGCAGCCCGGTGCTGCGTGATGCCAAAGCACCAGAGAGAAAGACCCTGAGTGTCTGTTGGGGGGGCAGTTTGGCAGTTTTACTGTGTGCTTGATTGTTTGATTGCTTGTTTGACCAGTTTGATCTGGGAGTGCTTTGTTCCAGCTGGGCCTGACTGTTATAAAAAGGCAGTCAGCTGCGAACCAGCTGAGCAGCGAACAGCAGAGAGGCAAACAGAAGGAGTTTGCCTGGGATCCCTCTGAGCAGAGGTACGCTAAGTGCTGCAGTAGGGGGACTGCACTGGTGAGTATCTGAGTGTCTGTTGGGGGGGCAGTTTGGCAGTTTGACTGTGTGCTTGATTGTTTGATTGCTTGTTTGACCAGTTTGATCTGGGAGTGCTTTGTTCCAGCTGGGCCTGACTGTTATAAAAAGGCAGTCAGCTGCGAACCAGCTGAGCAGCGAACAGCAGAGAGGCAAACAGAAGGAGTTTGCCTGGGATCCCTCTGAGCAGAGGTACGCTAAGTGCTGCAGTAGGGGGACTGCGCTGGTGAGTATCTGAGTGTCTGTTGTGGGGGCAGTTTGGCAGTTTGACTGTGTGCTTGATTGTTTGATTGCTTGTTTGACCAGTTTGATCTGGGAGTGCTTTGTTCCAGCTGGGCCTGACTGTTATAAAAAGGCAGTCAGCTGTGAACCAGCTGAGCAGCGAACAGCAGAGAGGCAAACAGAAGGAGTTTGCCTGGGAGTTCGCCTGGAGAGAGCTCTTAGAAGGAAGAGACCATGGATGCTGAGCAATCCGCCGTTGTGACCTGCACAGGATGCGCCATGTTTGTCTTCCTTCCACAGGATAGGAGCGACTTTGTCTGTACCAAGTGCAAGCTGATCTCCATCTTGGAAGAGAAGATTCAAGGTCTGGAGAAACGAATAACAACCCTGCATTCCATAAAAGAAAATGAGGATTTCCTGGATAGACGTCAGGATCAGCTGCAGCGGGCACAACGTTCTGAAGATTCAGAGCAGGCTACGCAGCGGGGACAGAAGGCCAGCGAGGATAAGTGGCGGGAGTCTGCTACAGACCACCGGACCAGGGGGATGAGGTGGACGAGGCTTTCTTCCAGCAACTAACAGAAGTTGCTAGATCACAGGCCCTGGTTCTCATGGGTGACTTTAATCACCCCGATATCTGCTGGGAGAGCAATACAGCGGTGCACAGACAATCTAGAAAGTTTCTGGAAAGTGTAGGGGACAATTTCCTGGTGCAAGTGCTGGAGGAACCAACTAGGGGAAAAGCTCTTCTTGACCTGCTGCTCACAAACAGGGAAGAAATAGTAGAGGAAGCAATAGTGGATGGGAACCTGGGGGGCAGTGACCATGAGATGGTCGAGTTCAGGATCCTGACACAAGGAAAAAGGGAAAGCAGTAGAACAGAGACCCTGGACTTCAGAAAAGCAGACTTTGACTCCCTCAGGGAACTGATGGGCAAGGTCCCCTGGGAGAATAACATGATGGGGAAAGGAGTCGAGGAAAGCTGGCTGTATTTCAAAGAAACCTTATTGAGGTTGCAGGAACAAACCATCCCGATGTGTAGGAAGAGAAGTAAATATGGCAGGCGACCAGCTTGGCTTAACAGTGAAATCCTTGCTCGTCTTAAACACAAAAGAACAGCTTACAAGAAGTGGAAGATTGGACAAATAACCAGGGAGGAGTATAAAAGTATTGTTCAGGCATGCAGGTGTGAAATCAGGAAGGCCAAATCACACTTGGAGTTGCAGCTAGCCGGAGATGTTAGGAGTAACAAGAAGGGTTTCTTTAGGTATGTTAGCAACAGGAAGAAAGTCAAGGAAAGTGTGGGCCCCTTGCTGAATGAGGGAGGGAACCTAGTGACAGAGGATGTGGAGAAAGCTAGTGTACTCAATGCTTTTTTTGCCTCTGTCTTCACAGACAAGGTCAGCTCCCAGACAGCTGCACTCTGCAGCACGGTATGGGGAGGAGGTGACCAGCTCTCTGTGGAGAAAGAAGTAGTTCGGGGCTATTTAGGAAAGCTGGACGAGCACAAGTCCATGGGGCCGGATGCGCTGCATCCGAGGGTGCTAAAGGAGTTGGCTGATGAGATTGCAGAGCCATTGGCCATTATCTTTGAAAAATCATGGCGATCGGGGGAGGTCCCGGATGACTGGAAAAAAGCTAATGTAGTGCCCATCTTTAAAAAAGGGAAGAAGGAAGATCCAGGGAACTACAGGCCAGTCAGTCTCACCTCAGTCCCTGGAAAAATCATGGAACCAGGTCCTCAAGGAATCAATCCTGAACCACTTAAAGGAGGGGAAAGTGATCAGGAACAGTCAGCATGGATTCACCAAGGGCAAGTCATGCCTGACTAACCTAATTGCCTTCTATGATGAGATAACCGGCTCTGTGGATGAGGGGAAAGCAGTGGATGTACTATTTCTGGATTTTAGCAAAGCTTTTGATACAGTCTCCCACAGTATTCTTGCCAGCAAGTTAAAGAAGTCTGGGCTGGATGAATGGACGGTAAGGTGGATAGAAAACTGGCTAGATGGTCGGGCTCAACGGGTAGTGATCAATGGTTCCATGTCTAGATGGCAGCCGGTATCAAGTGGAGTGCCCCAAGGGTCGGTGCTGGGGCCGGTTTTGTTCAATATCTTCATTAACGATCTGGAGGATGGTGTGGACTGCACCCTTAGCAAGTTTGCAGATGACACTAAACTGGGAGGAGTGGTTGATACGCTGGAGGGTAGGGATAGGATACAGAGGGACCTAGACAAATTAGAGGATTGGGCCAAAAGAAATATGATGAGGTTCAACAAGGACAAGTGCAGAGTCCTGCACTTAGGACGGAAGAATCCCATGCACTGCTACAGACTAGGGACCGAATGGCTGGGTAGCAGTTCTGCAGAAAAGGACCTAGGGGTTACGGTGGACGAAAAGCTGAATATGAGTCAACAGTGTGCCCTTGTTGCCAAGAAGGCTAATGGCATTTTGGGTTGTATAAGTAGGGGCATTTCCAGCAGATCAAGGGATGTGATCATCCCCCTCTACTCAGCACTGGTGAGGCCTCATTTGGGGGTACTGTGTCCAGTTTTGGGCCCCACACTACAAGAAGGATGTGGATAAATTGGAGAGAGTCCAGCGGAGGGCAACAAAAATGATTAGGGGGCTGGAGCACATGACTTATGAGGAGAGGCTGAGGGAACTGGGATTGTTTAGTCTGCAGAAGAGAAGAATGAGGGGGGATTTGATAGCTGCTTTCAACTACCTGAAAGGGGGTTCCAATGAGGATGGATCTAGACTGTTCTCAGTGGTAGAAGATGACAGAACAAGGAGTAATGGTCTCAAGTTGCAGAGGGGGAGGTTTAGGTTGGATATTAGGAAAAACTTTTTCACTAGTAGGGTGGTGAAGCACTGGAATGGGTTACCTAGGGAGGTAGTGGAATCTCCTTCCTTAGAGGTTTTTAAGGTCAGGCTTGACAAAGCCCTGGCTGGGATGATTTAGTTGGGTTTGGTCCTGCTTTGAGCAGGGGGTTGGACTAGATGACCTCCTGAGGTCCCTTCCAACCCTGAGATTCTATGATTCTATGATTCTAAGTAGGCTGCAGCAAAAGAGCCTGTATTCCCCCAGGCTTTGCTGCAGCAGGTTCACACAGCTACCAGGCCCAGGAGCCGCTGTGCTCTAGGATTTCCATGCCTGTGCATGCCTGGTCAGGCCTGCTTGTGGAGAAGGGTGGGATGATCCCTCATGCAGCACCTATGGGCATTAAGACATGTAAAGGTGTATCAGCTCGGGGAGGCAAGTGCCAGCACCGGCTCCCACTGTCTCCTGAGCCTGGTGGCAGAGGCAGCCATGGCAAGAGGAAGGTCACTGCGCTTCAGCATGCAGTGCTGTGCAGCCAGCAGGGAGCCTGAGCTGTAATGGGCCAGGGGAGAGTCAGCTAGGACACGGCTGTGACGGGTCCCCCCCCAGGTGCCAGCTGGAACTGGGGTACCACTGAGCCCTCTACCCCACTAGCCTGGTCTCCCTCTCACAGTGTGCTGCTGTGAGAAGCTGCAGACACGCTCCCAGTCCTACACTTCCACCAGCATTTACACGGGTAGGGACCCACCCAGGTGCAGTTACATGCAGGCTCTCTGACCAGCCACTGCATGAATCAACAGTAGAAAGGCTACAGGCAGGGTAACTCTCAGCTCCCCAGGCACGCACCCCCTCTGGAGTCTAAACCCGGAATGATACCGTCTTGCACTGCGCAGGGATTTGTACACTGTCTGCGCATAGAGTTTGCCCCCACCAATGTGGAGAGGAATATGCAACAGCATTTGCCCCTTGAGCTACAATTTCCCAGGCATTTCACTCAAACCCACGGGTTTAGATAAAGCAAAAACAAGTTTATTAACTACCAAAGATAGATTTTAAGTGATTATAAGTGATAGCAAACAGATCAAAGCTGATTACCTAGGAAAAAAAATGCAAACTAAGTCTAACATACTAGAAAGATTGGAGATGAATTAACAAATTCTCACCCTGACTAATGATACAAGCAGGCTGCACTGGCTTTACAGCTTGGAATCCCCAGGTCTTTCATGCTCAGGCTGGCAATCCCTTTAGCCTGGGTCCAGCACTTCCTCCAGTTCAGTTTTTGTTCCTCAGGTGTTTCCAAGAGTCCTCTTGTGTGAGGAGTGAAGAACAACAGATGATGTCAGTCACTGTCTTATAGAGCTTTAGCGTGTGGCGGGAACCCTTTGTTTCAAAACTTGTGGCAAAATACTGACATCTCAAGCTGGAGTCCAGAGACATGTGGTCTGGTCCCTTGCCCTTGAAGAGTTATAGCAGCCATTGGTTACAGGCTGGCCAAAATGCCCACTGGAAGGTTAAGCTATTCCACAGTCCATTGTCTTTGCTGATGGGCCATCAGCCATATCTGGCTTCTTCATTGTTGTACCAGAAAGGCTGGTTGCGGGTGTTTTCCAGAATAAGCCCATTTGAAATACAGATCTTGAGTCAATTCATAACTTCAGATACAAAAATGATACATGCATACAAATAGGATAATCATATTCAGCAAATCATAACCTTTCCAATGACACCTCACATGTCCCGTCTTGAACAATATGCATCATCATTATGCCAGAACCATATTATAATAATATTACTATGACAAATATGGGGTGCAGTGTCACAACGGCTAGTAGGGAGGAAGGTCTCGTTTTAATGATAGCGTAGCTATCTAATCATGTGCCAAGAAACAGCATGGTCTCTGTTCTGGCTATCTCAGAGCCTTCCTGGCTGAACACAGACACCCAAACCAGCTCCATGTCTTATGGCCAACCCACCACCGTACTCCAGGCTGGGAGGTCACTTGGTCTGGCTGCTGTGCCCACAGAGAAGTGTTGTGAAATGCTTCTTTTTAATCTCCCCAGCACGCTAGAGCGGCGTGCAGCCTGCGAGGCCATGCCAGCCCCGCTACCGAGCATGCCAGCTTCGGGGCCCAGGTGCTGCACAGCAATCCCTGTGCTAATCACAGCAGGCGAATGCTGCACTAGCAGAGTTCCAGCTAGAGTCAGGGCCTTCCCAGCACGCCATGCAACCAACCAGGGCCTTGGACAGATGCAACGACTGGGAATGTTTGTTCACTGCAGCGAGGGAAGGGAAACATTCACATGCAGCCATGTGCCTCGGCCTGGCGCTTGGAGCTGCCTTTGGGGCAGGTTCCAGTCCTGTTACTCTGTTTGAGGAGACGGAAATCACCCTGACGAGGATTCCCCTGGTGGGGAGGGCGGGGAAGGAGGGAAATCAGCACAGTCACATGCAACTCTGTGCCTGCGACCCCTAGCACCAGGGGTGGGGCTGTGGCCTGAGCGCCCTAGCTCATCCTGGGGCTGGGACAGAGAACCAGGGAGCTGTAACTGATTGTGGGTTCTCAGTTATTCATCCTTCCCCCTCTCCTGGGCTGCCATGCTTGTCTGTGGGGGGGACAAGAGCCATCCTTTGTGAGGGGCTCCCCCTAGGCTCAGGTAGAGCCCATTGAGCCCCTCCCCTCCTCCCCCTGGGGCATCCACAGCCCTGCAGGGAAGCAGGCATGGAGCAGCCAGAATGACCCTCTTCTCCCATCCCTGTGAAGCAGATGAAGGGATGGCCGCTACTCTGCGCACTCCTGACTCACTCCAGAGCAATGCCCCCTACGCTCCCTGCAGTAGTGGGGCTGATTCATACATGGCAGCGGAACAGCCTCAAGGTGCAACACAGACATTTCAATTCATCATCAAATACACATTTTCTTCAACATGCTCACTCCTGACAGCTGCAGTTCAGAGCCTTGAGGGGCTCAGGTTGGATGTACCTGACATTGGTCAAGAGAATCAAAATTAAACAATGGAATTGAAAAGCAGAACATTCAAAACTCAGGACTGTCTCACAGAACGCAGGATTAGACTGTGGAACTCACTGCCACGAGATGGTGAGACCAAGAACTCAAGGCAAGATTCAGAGACTGAATTCTTATATGGATAACAAGAATACCTGGAGTTATAATAGTTATTGCTGACAAAAATTTGTTGAAAGGGAGCTAAAACTCTTGCTTTGGGGCTTAAGGCAATCTCTAACTATTAGGAGACCTTCATGGGGTGGGTGGGGAGATTACCCCACATCTGCTTACTGTGGGGTTTCTTGCACCTTCCTCTGAAGCATCTGGTGCCGGGCACTGTTGGAGATGGGCTGTTGGTAGGGCCCTACCAAATTCACAGCCATGAAGAACGCGTCATAGACTGTGAAATCTGGTATGTCATCATCCCCGCACCCCCCCCCGCCCCAGTGAAATCTGGTCTTTTGTGTGCTTTTACCCTATACTATATAGATTTCACAGGGGAGACCGGCGTTTCTCAAATTGGGAGTCCTGACCCAAAAGGCAGTTGCAGGGGGTGTCACGGTATTGCCACCCTTACTTCTGCGCTGACTTCAGGGCTAGGTGGCCAGCTCTGAAGGCAGCGCCCCGCCAGTTGCAGTGCAGAAGGAAGGGTGGCAATACCATACTGTGCCATGCTTACATCTGTGCTGCTGTTGGCGATGGCTCTGCCTTCAGAGCTGGGGTCCCTGCCTGCAGCCGCTGCTCTCCAGCTGCCCAGCAGCACAGAAGTAAGGGCAGCAGTACTGCAACCCCCACCCCCACAATAACCTTGCAAACCCTCCCCCCAACTCCTCTTTGGGTCAGGACCCCTACAATGACAACACTGTGACATTTCAGATTTAAATAGCTCAAATCGTGACATTAACGATTTTAAAAATCCTATGACCATGAAATTGACCAAAATGGACTGTGAATTTGGTAGGGCCCTCGCTATTGGACTAGCTAGACCTGGGGTCTGATCCAGTCTGGCCACGCCTGTGTCCCCAGGTATATGCTGGGTGTGTGAGTGCTGCCCATTACCCAGTAGTCAGCACACAGCCTCTGCATGGCCTCCTGCGGAGTGTTTGGGGCTCAGAGCAGGAGGCAGACAGTGAGGCTGGGTCTCAGGAGACAGCTGGCTCCTACAAACCCCCAGTGGCTGAGCCCACAGCTACAGCCAGGTACCCAGGCAGCCTGCATGCCCAGGTCACGGCCACGTTTTCAAAATCCAAGCACCACCCACGGATGCCCTTGAAGGTGCCCATGATTTCCAGTGTCCAAAGCCAATGGCACAAATTTCATGCTGCAACACAGAGCTGCCCTGTGACGGGATGCACCAAAAAAGGAGCAGTGAAAGTGGGTCCTCCAGGCCTGCCTAGAGAGCCTGCCTAGAAGCAGCCAATCAGATCCCAGCAGCTCAGATAAAATGAGCTGCAGGGGCTGAGCAGGTCAGTTCCTGGCTGGGACCAGAAGGGGAGGATGGGCTGAGAGGTTACAAAGCTCTCCAGGCAGGGAGGCTTGGGAGAGACCCTGCACAAGCAGGGAACAGATGGAGCGGCCCCCAGGGACTGCATCCCTCAGGTAACAAATGAGTCATGGTGATGGGACTCAGTGGGAAGCAGCCCAGGGGATGCAGCAGCAGCAGCCTTTAAGGAAGCAGGACATGGCTGCTACTGACAAGGCTGCTGTGTTGGGACCTGGAGTACGGGGCAGGCCCAGGTCCCTGCACTGGACAGACTCATTACTGAGACAGGGACAAGACTCATTACTGAAAGCCCGGTTCAGAGAAGGGTCAACCATTGGTTGAGTTTTGTTACGTCCGTTCATCTCTTAGCTGTGGGACTTGACTGGAGGGCTGAGCCACCATAGACCCACCAAGCGAGGTCAATGGAGCATCAGGAGCAGGGGAAAAGAGACCCCAGCACCACTCACAGCAGACAAGCAGTGCTCACGAGTGTTGCCCCATCACGTGCCCCTAGGAACATCCACCTGCATGTCCACTGAACATCTGCTGGGCACTGTGTGTCCATCCCAGATCTACTGTGGTGCCTGCAAGCCAGCAAAGAGCTTTAGACAACTAGCTCATTTTCTCTGGAGCCCATCAGGACTGGGAGGCAGGGCTGCAAAGGTGGCGAGTGGCTGTTTCACAAGCGCAGCTCCCAGAAGTTTGCAGCAGCAGCACCATTTAAATGCTCCTTTCCCATGGCTTGCCCTGCCGCTGCCCAGCTGAGTAACTGTGTGCCCCTGTAGCCAGCTCTGCCCTGGCTAAATCCTCAGCAGCCTCTGATTAACACTGAGGTCAGAGTTCTCCAGTGGGCACAGACAGGCCTCGCAAGAGAAACCAGAATCAACCTTCCCTCTGCCCTCCTCCAGAAGGGAGCTCCAGTGACAAGGCGAGCAGGCAGAAATGTAGCTGCTGGCCTGAAATGGTGCTGACAGATTCCTCCTTCTTCTGAAAGCCAGCCAACTGCGAGCTGTGAACATGACAAGCCCTCCCTCGGTCCCAGGGTGTAACCCTCTGTCTGCCCCTGTTTACATTAGCCAGGGATTGGATGTCCCTGGCTAATAAATCAAGTCAGTGTGTGTGTGTGTGGGGGGGTGTCCTCTGCAGAATTCACCCGCCTGTGTTGGTAGAAACAAGCTCTGGCTGCACATAGAGCACTTGCTCCTCTCTAGACACCTGGGGGGGGGGGGGCGCGGCACTGCACAGGGTGCTTCCGTCCAGGTGGAGAGAGAAGCAAGTGGCCAAGCAAAGGAACGTCACAGATACTATTTCCAAACAAGTGTCTGTGGAATGGGCTGGGTATTCCTCCAAGGAGACACATAGGCCCCGAATGTGGCTGGATTTGATAGAGAAAAACTGTGCAGATAGCTACTGGAGGGCACGTTTACCCCCACTCCCCTTCCCTTCTGCGTGTGGTAGTGCTGGACTCAGTTGCCTTTCTGCCCTCGCCTTTGCAGTGCAATCCACCAAGCGTCCAGTATCTTCTAGTTGTGAGGAGAATTTTCTGCATATGACACAATGCCGGGTTCTCTTCCCGAGCCCCCGGGCGCCAACGTGAAAGACCCACTCCCTGGGGGGGAGGAGCTACCCCCCTCCTCACTAGTGCTGCTCCTAGTGACAACATTTGTAACAGCAACACACTTTGCTGGCGTCAGGTCCTCTGGGGCCTCAGGGAGAGCCTGGGGTCACGGGCTGAGTGTGGCTCTAGCTGGGATGCATCAATACATGGACATTTCCTCCATGCTAGAGCTGCCTCATTCAGTTTGGGGGGAAGCCCCAAAGGGCCTTCCCAGAGAGGCTGCTCCCTGCCCATTGTCCCCAGGCCTCGGTATGACTGTGCAGCAGGCCAAAGGCGAGGCAGTAGGACGATTGGGACTGCAGGGTCCGCAGTGAGTGGCCGATCCCAGTTCAGTCACACCTATTCCCGGAGCCCAGAGCCTCTGTCAGCCCGGTGCTGGGGCCAGCTGCATAACCCCAAAGAGTACGTGCATTTCGGCATGGGGCCATCATGAACGTTCCAGTCTCTGTCTGGGATGTTGTCCTGCATCGCCAAGAGCACCGTCCCAGGGCTGGGATGCCTAGCAGGCATCTGGAATCAGGCTCGTTCCAGCTACACATACACATTGCCAGTTGGCACATTTAACCCCTGACTTTCTTATCATACTGGGGAGCAGCACAACAAACCCCACAGACTTCATCTGCCTCCCAGAGAGAGGCTGAGCCGTCCCTGGGACTGAGGGAAGGCCAAAGAGGCCATGGAACCCAAGTCTTGCTCTAAAGCCCCTGACGCGGCCTGGGGCCCTGCTTGGCCTGGCTTGGGACGCAGGCCTTCTGCAGCCAGGCGCCGGGGCATTAGTGAGAAAGGGGGGCATGGTCAGAGGCGTCAGAGTGTTCTGTGACAGGCCAAGGTGCCAGTGCTCCGGGGGGTCTTGTGAAGTAGGATTCCTGGCGCTTCCCATGACAGCTGGTAAATACCCGTGAACACATTTATATTGGACACACAAACCCCCCAAGAACTCCAAGGGTGGGGGCGGCTTTTCTCAGCTGGCTTGTGGGCATTTGGGCACCTAGCCATTCCTTGTTTTCTGCTCTAACGTTGTGGGTGTGAGGCCGAGTGCGTCTCAGGCGGGGTGTTAACAAGGGTGTGAACGTGCTCCCAACATCCCTGTCTGCTTAGCAAACGCTGTCCCTGCTGCTGGGCCAGAGGAACTTTTCACATCCACCTGCCTTCACCCGCAGCCTTAGCTGAGCCTCCGTGGGTCAGGGTGTTCCTCGGCTCAAGTCTGGGCCGGCCTGGCTGCAGTGGGTGGGGCTCGGCCGCTGTACCTAAAAGAGCCCTCGCCTCGCTTCTCTTTTCTTGGTGTGTGGCTGGTCGATTGAACAAACCATAGGTGTGTAGGGAGGCCTGAGGACAGACTGGCTCAGACCTCGTTACTAACATTGTCATTAACTTATCAGTCGCTCCCTCAGAGCTTCACAAAGGAGCCAGCGCTGCCAAGTGAGCTGTTAAACATCCCTTCCAGCACATCGCTGGCGGTCACCATTGAACAGGGTAAAAAAGCCTCCAACAAGCCTTGCCTCAGGGTGCAAAGCAACCTCCAAACAATGCCAGTGCTGGGGCCCGAGGCCTGGCCCCGGGGTAACTAGCTCGGACGTGCTGGGTGCTCTGTGGCAAGCAGCCTCACACCTCCCTAGGTGGCTGGCCTGCGCTGCTCACTCTGTTTGCTGCCAGCAACACACACACAAACCTGGCCTGCTCTGCCTGACCCTGTGCCAGTGCCGCCCCCGCTGTGCCAGGCATGACCTGTGCAGCACTCAGAGCTACTAGCCTGTCCTGTGCCACTGCTGGGTCAGCCCACAGGGGATCCCTTGCTGCTGCTGCCAGGCTCCGCGGGAGAGGAACAGCCTGGCTTCTGGCTTGACAGTCCCAGAGCGAAGGGGCAGGGATTGTTCAGTGGCAGGGCCCCTTCTCGGCCCCTGCTGTAGCTCCGTTCACGCCCAGCCCTGGGCTGCACAGACTCATGTATGATGCTCAGAGGCCTGTGTCCAGCAGCCTTCATGACAGTGCATAGGTGTAATTTGACGTCTATATTTGGGGGAGGCGGCTCCAGTCAGACCAACGGGGCTGCATGCGGGGAGGGACAAATTCAGTGCCTACCCACAGGGACACCATTTTGGATTTTCAGGGAAGGGGGCAACTTGAACCATGAGCCCAGGGGCTACTTAGGCAACTGAAAACTCCAGTGTTTTTGCAGATAACAACAGAAATAGCTGACAGGAGCACTATAATCTAATTCCTATATGAAGAAAGAAAATTAAATAAATATTAGACCCACTCATCTCCAATACTAACATGATCTGACATCTTGTGGCAGGTCACTTATGGGACAGTGGCTAGGTTTAAAATTGTTGTTAGGTGTAAGAAGTATAAACTGTTTAATATGTTCAATTAGTTGTTTAATAAGATGTTTATGAAGTAAATCACTGGCTTTAAAATAAGATCCAATATGGAGCATATGAACTATTGACCCCTGGACTCCATCTCTGAAAGGCGACGTTTACCATCAGGACACAGGCTCAAACCAGTCCAAACCAGTTTTTCCCACCAAAACCAGCCCTCAGCGTTCCATCTCCTCAGCACTTTTCCCGCCACAAAAGTGATATAAGGACGTGTTCAGGGCCTGTGCGGGGCCGTCCACCCCAGCGATGGCCCGTCCATGGTCAGGTCTTCACAGTGCTCCCAAGCCGGAGAGTGAAGAACCCCCTCGGTCCCGCTGTGAGACTGAGGAACAGGAGGCCTGTCACCACCATTCCTGACCTCCTGCATTCCTAGTGTCCAGCATCCCAGAGGGCCTCCCTGCCAGCGACGAAACCCAACCGTCGTCTGGACTCCCCAGTGCTCCTCCTCAAAGGCTCTAAACCAGCCGGAGAGTGGAAGGTCCTGGGCCTCGCGCCAGCCCGTGGGATCCACTGCACCTGAACAGAGGGGAAAGGTTTCTGTGCTGGGGCATCGTTTAGTGTTTTCCAGTTTCCAAGGGAGGGTTTATGGGCCTGAGCGTTAAGCTCCCAAAGCCAGTCACTGTTTCATTGTATTAACTGAGTTTGCATTTTCCCCTATTCCCCCAGGTTTCTGTACCTTTACCCTGACTACACTGACCTTTGTTTGTGCCAAACCACCTTGTCTCCTCTTTATTTTATTCACACCTCACAAGGAGGGAGGCTAAATCCACTGGTGATAGACACAGGAGGGAGTCGAGTTTGTATCTTCTGAGAAAAGGGGCTTTCCTTTCCTATTTCTCCCCTACCATTTCTAACGTTTTCCTTTGAAGCGTTGCTTTGTTCCCTTTGAGGTAACATTGTAATGTATAGTCTTACTCAGATACTCTTACTAAAGTCAGAAGGGACCATCATGATCATCTAGTCTGACCTCCTGCACATTACAGGTGACAGAACCTCACCCACCCACTCCTGTAATAGACCCCAACCTTCTGCTGAGTTACTGAAGTCCTCAAATCATAGTTTAAAGACTTCACGTTACAGAGAATTCACCCTTTGCACTAGTTTAAACCTGCAAGGGACCCCATGCTGCATAGGACAGTGAAACCCCCCCAGGGTCTCTGCCAATCTGACCCGGGTGGAAATTCCTCCTTGACCCAAAATATGACAATCAGTTCGACCCTGAGCATGTGGCAAGACCCACCAGGCAGACACCTGGGAACGAATTATCTGAAATAACTCAGAGCCCTCCCCATCTAGTGTCCCATCTCCAGCTGTTGGGGATTTTTGCTATAGGCAGTAACCATTGGGCCACACGCCATTGTAGGCAGTCCTGTCATATCTTCGCTTCCATAAACCTATCAAACTCAGTCTTGAAGCCAGTTAGGTTTTTTGCCCCACTGCTCTCCTTGGGAGGCTGCTCCAGAACTTCACTCCTTTGATGGTTAGAAACCTTCACCTAATTTCAAGCCTAAACTTGTTGATAGCCAGTTTGCATGTATTTGTTCTGGGATCCACACTGATGCTTAACTTAAATAACTCCTCTTCCTCCCTGGTATTTATCCCTCTAATGTATCTATACAGATAATCCTATCTCCCCTCAGCCTTCTTTTGATTAGGCTAAATAAGCCAAGCTCTGAGTTTCCTCTCATAAGACAGGTTTTCCATACCTCAGATCATCCTAGTGGCCCCCCTCTGCACCTGTTCCCCTTTGAATTCATTGTTTTTAAACATGGGAGACCAGAATTGCACACAACACTCCAGATGAGGTCTCACCGGTCCTTGTGTAATGGTACTAACACGTCCCTGTCTTTACTGGAAATACCTCACCTGATGCACCCCAGGACCGCATTAGCCTTTTCACGGCCGCATCACACTGATGGCTCATAGTCCTCTTGTGATCAACCAATACACCCAGGTCTTTCTCCTCCTCTGTCACTTCCAATTGATAAGTCCCTAGCTTATAGCAAAAACTCTTGTTATTAGTCCCTAAATGCATGACCTTTCACTTCACACTGTTAAATACCCCATTTCTATTATTCCAGTTTCCAGTGTCATCCAGATTTTCTTGTATGATATTGGCAATACCTCCCGGCTTTGTCATCTGCAAATTTTATTAGCACACTACTACTTTTTGTGCCACGGTCAGTAATAAAAATGTTAAATAATATTGGTCCCAAGTGTGATCCCTGAGGAACTCCACTAGTAACACAGTTACTAGAACACAGAACTCCACAGTCTCACCTCAGTCCCTGGAAAAATCATGGAACAGGTCCTCAAGGAATCAATCCTGAACCACTTAAAGGAGGGGAAAGTGATCAGGAACAGTCAGCATGGATTCACCAAGGGCAAGTCATGCCTGACTAACCTAATTGCCTTCTATGACGAGATAACCAGCTCTGTGGATGAGGGGAAAGCAGTGGATGTGCTATTTCTAGACTTTAGCAAAGCTTTTGATACAGTCTCCCACAGTATTCTTGCCAGCAAGTTAAAGAAGTCTGGGCTGGATGAATGGACGGTAAGGTGGATAGAAAACTGGCTAGATGGTCGGGCTCAACGGGTAGTGATCAATGGTTCCATGTCTAGTTGGCAGCCGGTATCAAGTGGAGTGCCCCAAGGGTCGGTGCTGGGGCCGGTTTTGTTCAATATCTTCATTAACGATCTGGAGGATGGTGTGGACTGCACCCTTAGCAAGTTTGCAGATGACACTAAACTGGGAGGAGTGGTTGATACGCTGGAGGGTAGGGCTAGGATACAGAGGGACCTAGACAAATTAGAGGATTGGGCCAAAAGAAATATGATGAGGTTCAACAAGGACAAGTGCAGAGTCCTGCACTTAGGACGGAAGAATCCCATGCACTGCTACAGACTAGGGACCGAATGGCTGGGCAGCAGTTCTGCAGAAAAGGACCTAGGGGTTACGGTGGACGAAAAGCTGAATATGAGTCAGCAGTGTGCCCTTGTTGCCAAGAAGGCTAATGGCATTTTGGGTTGTATAAGTAGGGGCATTTCCAGCAGATCGAGGGATGTGATCATTCCCCTCTACTCAGCACTGGTGAGGCCTCATTTGGAGTACTGTGTCCAGTTTTGGGCCCCACACTACAAGAAGGATGTGGATAAATTGGAGAGAGTCCAGCGGAGGGCAACAAAAATGATTAGGGGGCTGGAGCACATGACTTATGAGGAGAGGCTGAGGGAACTGGGATTGTTTAGTCTGCAGAAGAGAAGAATGAGGGAGGATTTGATAGCTGCTTTCAACTACCTGAAAGGGGGTTCCAAAGAGGATTGATCTAGACTGTTCTCAGTGGTAGAAGATGACAGAACAAGGAGTAATGGTCTCAAGTTGCAGAGGGGGAGGTTTAGGTTGGATATTAGGAAAAACTTTTTCACTAGTAGGGTGGTGAAGCACTGGAATGGGTTACCTAGGGAGGTAGTGGAATCTCCTTCCTTAGAGGTTTTTAAGGTCAGGCTTGACAAAGCCCTGGCTGGGATGATTTAGTTGGGTTTGGTCCTGCTTTGAGCAGGGGGTTGGACTAGATGACCTCCTGAGGTCCCTTCCAACCCTGAGATTCTATGATTCTAACTTCCTTCCAGCCTGACAGTTCACATTCCGTTGTAGTCTCCCCTTTAACCAGTTCCTTATCCACCTTTCAGTTCTCATATTAATTCCCACCTTCTCCAATTTAATTAATAATTTCTCATGTGGAACTGTATTAAATGCCTTACTGACATCCAGGTAGATTAGATCTACTGCATTTACTTTGTCTAAAAAATGAGTTATCGTCTCAAAAATGATATTAGTAACTTTGTTACCACTTCTTGAATGCAACAATTGTAGACAAATCTACAATTACTTTCTATCATTTGGGCTACTTACTTTTTGCAGTTCACCAGGCTTGGAAGAGATCATTTAACTTTAGAAAACATTCTAACAGCCCTTTCTTGTCTCAATCACCTGTTAATCGCTGTGTTTATCAACAAAATTCAGACTCCCTGCCTCAGGGCACAAACTGGAAGCAGCGTCTCCTGCATCTTCTGCAGAACATTGCACGCTTGGGTTGCCTGACCCTGAGGCTTGTAGTTTGCTTCTCCCAACTCCACCCATGCGCATAGGTACAACCTGCTGGAAATCGGGATGCCTGCCTCACGTGGCGATGGAACAAACCCTGCCACTGCCAGAGCCACAATGCTGGTGTTGCAGGCCCCCCATGCCCTGGCTGCCCTCTGAACAGTCACCTCCTACTCCGAGAATCTGCCCACTCCTCGCCCATGAAAGGACTTAATTCCTTTTGCCTCAGCCCCAGTCTTCAGCACGGTCATTTGTGGACATGCTGCCCCCGTGTTTGTAACAACATCGTATCCAAGGTTCATACAAGGGCTTTCACAGTCAGTAGGCATCAGCCATTCCAGTAGGAGGTAAATGGAGAGTCCTTGTTAGGTGTCACCATTCAGGCACTGAGTGTGAATAGCAGCTATGCTAGATTACAGTGCTATTTGTTATCTTACAAATCAAATATTGAAATGCTGCACTATCTGAGTTACTACAGAGGCTATGGCTACACTTAAACTTCATTATACTCATTGGCCTGCCTGTGTGCCGTACTGTATTGCAGCAGATGTGCAAACATAAAAGCAGTTTTATTAAGTCTACACATGGACAAATGTGTAAGAACTGAGTCTGTAAATAGGTGTGTATACAATATCTGAGCATTACACAACACAGATATGTGTCTGATGGTATGCTACTGTAGTATAATCACTTTGTGTGTGCTAAATAATTAAGTATCAAGCTCCATTAAAGAAGCCAGCAAGTCACTTGCTAGAAATTATGGCATATATTTTCAACGTCTGTCCTTGCAATCAACATCATTTAAATGGCAAACACTTGATACCCAATAATAACATGGAAACAGTAGCATGCAAGTGTGAGCAGCTGTGGGAGGGTGCTGAATAATTAAGGTACTGACTTTTTTTATAAGAGTGAAATGACCTGATTAGAAATATCTGGCTTTAGCTCTATGCTTCTGTGACGTTGCACTCCATATGCTTTAGAAAAATATGTTTATAAGTGTGAATATAATGTAACTGGAATATGCTTCATGCAAAAGGTCTCTTGTACAGTATCATTACAAAGCTTATGATCTACTGAGTGTGTTCATCCTATTTGTATGAATGTATCATTCTTGTATCTGAAACTAGAAATATGAAGTATTACTCTGAAGTCCTGTTGTAATTATGCAAAGCGTGTGGGCCATTAATGGTGGCTTGGAATCTAGATGGCTCCCAGTAACTAGGACAATTGGTTGTGAATGGCTCTGTTTACTTTCTGGGTACGTTCTGGCCAGCCTTGGAAGAATGGAGACTAGGGGGTCTCACAGGACATGTGACCATGTCACATGATACTGGAATCCATCTTAAACCTGGTGCTTTTCCATTAAGAAGGAGGGATGGGGACCCAGAGACAAAGGGTTCCCGCCTTGTGCCAAAGCTATAAAAGGGGGTGGAGCAGGACAAAGAGGGGCCCAGTCATGAGAGAGCCACTGCTTACCATCTGAGATGTCTGCTGGAACTAACAAGGACTGTACCGGCGAAAGGATTGGGCCCACACTAGGACGGTGTCTAGTCTGTGAAAGAAGCTTATTGGAACATCTCTGAGGGTGAGCTATTACCTGTAAACAGTTTCTTAATGTATTAGACTTAGACTTGCGTGTTTTGTTTTATTTTGCTTGATGACTTACTTTGTTCTGTCTGTTATTACTTGGAACCACTTAAATCCTACTTTTTATACTAAATAAAATCACTTTTGTTTATTGATAAACCCAGAGTAAGTGATTAATACCCGAGGGAGCAAACAGCTGTGCATATCTCTCTATCAGTGTTATAGCGGGTGGACAATGTTAAGCTTTATACAGAGTAAAGCAGAGTTATATGGGGTTTGGATCCCATTAGGAGCTGGGTGTCTGGGTGCTAGAGACAGGTAACCTGCTGAGCTGTTTCCAGTTAAGCCTGCAGCTTTGGGGGTGTGGACCAGACCCTGGGTCTGTGTTGCAGCAGGCTGGCATGTCTGGCTCAACAAGACAGGGTTCTGGACGTCCCAAGCTGGCAGGGAAAATGGGATCAGAGGTAATTTCAGCATGTCAGGTGACAGTCCCCAGGGGGTCTCTGTGACCGAACCCATCACACTGGGATCAGAGAGGCCACCACAGGCAAAGAGTCCCCAGGGAGGAAGTCCTGGTGGTCCAGCCCCATACCAGGGTTGAGAGACAGTTGAAAGCTAGCCCGGCTGGGGCTGCAGACGTTAGTAACTAAGGGTCCAGTGATAGACTCTATTGCATTAATTAAGGACTGAGCCCAGGCAGAGGGCTGCAGATAAAGACATTATCAAGGGCACTGAGAAAGGCCTAACCCTCTAAGGAGTCCATGGTGTTTGTGCAGATACAGACTGTGGGTGACTCGGCCAGAGGTCTGAGTCAGTGAAATCTACCTGAGACACTGCCCACAGACAGGGCTGCCCAGAGGATTCAGGGGGCCTGGGGCAAAGGAATTTTGGGGGGCCCATCCATAAAGAAAAGCTGCAATACTATATTCTCGTGGGGGCTCCTGCGGGGCCCCAGGGCCTGGGGCAAACTGCCCCACTTGCCCCCCCCGGGGCCACCCTGCCCTCAGGGGCCACAGCAAACAGCACAAGCTAAGAAGAGTGCAGGCACATGCACACCCCGCCAGCGGCACTCGCGTGAGGTGAGCAGCACCCAATACAGTTGTATTAGCAGGAGTGCTGTAAGCACGACACGAGAAGTAATTCTTCCACTCTACTCTGCACTGATTAGGCCTGTGGCGGATTGCCGGCACTATTATGATGGGTCTCGCGCTTTCTCTTCTTTGGGGGAGGGAGTTCAGGGCACCATTTCTTGCCCCTGGATTGGAATATTAATTGCCCCACTAGTGTCTTTGAGGAGGGGAGTGGAGAGGGAGGGACCTGGGCCCGCCCTCTACTCCAGGTCCCAGCCCAGGGGCCCAGACGATAGTGGTGAACCACTTGAACTGGCGGTTCCTTCCCCTGGGCTACTTCCCTCTCCTGCCCTTCAGCTTGTGGGGGGGCTTCCTGCCCTCCCTCTGCACAAGCCAGGTGCCCCTTACCTAGGGTCTTGGACTTCTTGGCCCACCACAGCACTCCTCCAAACTTTCTCTGCTTTCTCGTCAAACTGTTCTCTACTCCAACACCAATCCTTTCTGCTCCAACTCCCCCACTGTCTGATTGAAGCAGGGGTTTTTTATCATGTGACTGACTGCTAGTGCTCTTCTTGGCTTCAGGTGGTCTAGTTAATCTATAGCAAACTTTCTTCCCCTTACAGGGAATAAGGCTCCCTTGTAACACTCTCCTGCTGCCTTCTGGCCATGCTGTATCACAGGCCTCAACTGGAGTACAGTAACTCCTCACTTAACGCTGCAGTTATGTTCCTGAAAAATGCAACTTTAAGCAAAACGATGTTAAGTGAATCCAATTTCCCCATAAGAATTGTAAATGTAAATGAGGGGGTTAGGTTCCAGGGAAATTTTTTCACAAGACAAAAGACTAATATATATATATATATATATACACACACACAATATAAGTTTTAAACAAACAATATAATATTGTACACAGCAATGATGATTGTGTAGCTGGGTTGAGGTGGAGGAGTCAGAGGGTGGGATATTTCCCAGGGAATGCCTTACTGCTAAATGATGAACTAGCATTCGACTGAGCCCTCAGGGGTTAACTGGTTGTTAATGTAGCCTCACTCTACAAGGCAGCGGGAATGGAGGGAGGGGAGAGAGAAAATGATAGAAGACACTTTTACATAGTCAAAATGTGAGAGGCAGAGTTGGAGGGAGGGAGGGAGGGGGCGTCTGTACAATATTTCCCGCATTCAGTCTCCTGGCTGGAGCAGTAACCGCCCCGCAGCACTTGTATAGGATAGAGAGGAGCCGCGCTGTCTACACTTTGACAGTGTAGGAATCGGGCTGCCGGTGCCTTTAAGACCCAGCCCCAGGAACCCGCCCCCTGCTCCGGGGCTGACACGGGGCAGAACTGAAAACAGCCTGTGCCCCCCCCCAACCCCGACACCCCCAGATCTGCGAGCGCAGCAGGTGGCTCATCCCGAGGGGCCCCTGTTCCCCCCCACACCCCCTCCCTAAACGGGGGTTTTGTCCCCGCACAGGGTCTGGCAGCGTCTCCCCCCCTGGGCTTAACCGCGGCTCCCACCCCCCACCCCCGATTTTTCCCCTTCAGCCTCTCTCCTGCCGCTGCCTACAGCAGCTTGATCCCCTCTGGCCAGTAAATTTCTGTCCCCCGCTCAGACCCTGGCAGCCCCCCCGCTGCGATTTGCCCCCTTGAGCATTTTAAACGCCCCCAAAGAGCAGGCAGCAAATCGTGAGTAGAAGCGAGGGCAGAGAGAGGGCAGTGGCGACAGCGGAGGTTACTGGGCATGCTCAGTTCGGCCGCGCATGCTCAGTGCAGCCAAAGTAGCGAATCGGGAGCGGTTCATGTTTCTGTCGGTACACCTGGGCCGCGCCCGCGGGGGGCTCGGAGCTGCTGCCCCCGCAGGAGCCCAGCGGCCCCCGGGCCCGGCCAGGCTCTGTCCTGGGGTCCCTGAGTGGGGCCTGGCGGGGCTGGGGGGGGGTGAGATCGGGCTGGGGGGGAGGGGCGGGCAGGAAGTGTCGGTGCAGCCCGGACATGGCGGGGGGGGGGAGCCGGTGACCCCCGAGGAGCGGGGAGAGAAAGGGGGGGGCTGAGATCTTCTCAGATTTACCGCTGCTCCTCCCCGTGGGGACCCCCCGTCCTGCCCCCTTTCTCCCTAGAGAGCCACGAGCAGCCCCCAGGGTGACCCCCCTCCCCCAAACCCCTGAGAAGTTCCCTGTCCCCCCCCCCGATTGTGCCCCATTTTCTCTCCCCTTCGCCAGTGGCCAGTTCAGATCTCAGGTTTGGGGGGTTCCCCCATTTCCACCTGCAGGGATTTGCCCTTGTGCGGGTGGGAAATGGTTCCCCCGAGTGATTCCTGAGCTGGGCAGAGGGTGAATGGGCAGAGGCTGGGGGAGCCCTGAGACAGGGACCCCTCTGGGCTGGGCTGGGGGGGCCACTCTCTGCTGGCAACGGGGCCTGGGAAGGGCCAGGAAGGGGAGGGAGGAGCAAGTGTCCCCCATGGAGAGGGTCCAGCCCCAGGTTTCCCAGCCCAGCTACTTCCCCCACCCTGCCCAACTCAGCAGTTCCCCCCACCCCCCACCAACTGCTAGTCCAGGGGTAGGCAACCTATGGCCGATTTTCAGTGGCACTCACACTGCCTGGGTCCTGGCCACCGGTCTGGGGGAGGCTCTGCATTTTAATTTAATTTTAAATGAAGTTTCTTAAACATTTAAAAAACCTTATTTACTTTACATGCAACAGTAATTTAGCTCTATATTATAGACTTACAGAAAGAGACTGTCTAAAAACATTAAAATGTCTTACTGGCACATGAAACCTTAAACTAGAGTGAAAAAATGAAGACTTGGCACAGCACTTCTGAAAGGTTGCTGACCCCTGTACTAGTCACATTCCCAGACCCCACTGCCAGCCCCTCCCCATAGCCAGTGACCTCACTCCAGCCCCACTCCTCTCCCTTGTGAAAGCCACATCACCCAGGGATCCCTGCCGGCCATGTGAATGTGAGGCAGGAAGAATCCATCCCATTCTGTTGTTGATTGAATATCACTGTATAATCCCCTCAAATTTCCCCTCTTTTCTCTTGAGTGGTTGAATGGTGACATAAAATCTCCCCACATGATGCTTGTCCCTTATATTGGCAAATATATTGTTTGTGCCCCATTTTCTCCTCAGTTCTGAAATACTGATATCAAATTCTCAAAAATCTTCCCACTTTTCTCTCCAGGTGTGTGACTGAGATCAGGGCTCTTATCGTACTGAGCGTGGCCCTGTTCTGACAGCTGCTGCAGAGACCCCAAGTGAGATCTGGGCCCTGTTCTGCCAAGCGCTGAAGAGACCCCGGGTGAGATCAGACCCCACTGTTGTGCCAGGTAAAACTGAGACCTGGACCGAGATCACGGCCCCCCTTGTGCCAGGCAGCGCATGACTGCGACCCAAACTGCTGCATCCATTGTGCTGGGCACTTCAGAGATCCTGCTGAGTCCGGCATTGCACTGACCCTAATGAAGATCACACCCCACCACTGTACTGGGCACTGCACAGACCCTGACAGAGATCCTGCTCCCACATTTTGCCAGTTGCTGCAGGGGCCCTAAACAAAATCCGGGATCCTGTAATGCCGGGAGTTGCAGAGCCCCCAGCTGAGGTCAGGCCCCTGTTGTGCAGGGCTCTGCACAGACACTGACCAAGATCAGGGTCCCCATTGTGACAGGTGCTGCACAGACACCAAGGGTATCTCTACCCTGCCACTAAAACCCCCCAGCTGGCCCATGCCAGGTGACTCAGGCTCACAGGGCTCAGGCGAAGGGGCTGTTTAATTGCAGTGTAGGTGTCTGGACTCGGGCTGGGGCCAGGCTGTAGGACCCTGTGAGGTGGGAGGGTGCCAGACCTTGGGCTGCAGCCCCAGCCGGAACATAGACACCACAATTAAACAGCCCCACAGCCTGAGCTGTGTGAGCCCAAGTCAGCGGGCACGGGCCAGCCGCAAGTGTCTAACAAGTTTGCATGGAGAATTTTGGGCAAAACTGGGAACTGAACCCAGATTGTTTGAATTCTTGCCTCTCCCCTTAACCCCAAGCCCAGCGTGTGTGTGTGCAGCGTTGTTTTGGTCTGTGTTTGCCTTGCATTGGCTTCCAAGGGAGGCTGTGGAATTTCCTTCATTGGAGGTTTTAAGACCAGGTTAGAGATACACCAGTCTGGGAATGTCTAGGGATACTTGGTCCTGACTCAGCACAGGGGGCTGGAGTAGACACCCTCTCAAGATCCCTTCCAGGCCTACAATGAAATAATTCTCTTTTGTGCTGTGTCCTGTTCTACGCTGAGCTGTTTTGCATGGGGCCATTTGGAACTGTGATCGCACCATGCTGTGTAGCAGTTTTATGGTGAATTGTTTTGCCTCAGCTTGTTTGGTGCCTGTGCTGTGTTGGTTTGAGTTGAGCTATTTTCCATTATGTGCTTTTGTCCTAGAATGTCGTCGTTTGCATCGTGTTGCTTTCTTCTCCTTTGTATTGTCATTTTATGCTGTGGAGTGTAGGTTGTGTTTTTTTCCCCCCTGAATTGCCTGACATTACGTTATGGTGGGTTTTATTCTGTATGTTGGGTTTTTATATGTATATATTGCATCGCATCCTAGAAATGTAGGGCTAGATAGGACCTCGAGATGTCATCAAGTCCAGCTCTCTATGCCGAGGCAGGACCAAGTATATGTAGATTATCTCTGACAGAGCTTTGTCCTACTTGTTCTTAAAAACTTCCAGGGACAGAGACTCCCTAGCCCCCCTTGTAAGACTATTCCCGAGCTGACCTGCCTTAGCTCTGGGGACACCCACACAGATTGTAGTGGTGAGCAGCTCTGGAGAGAGAGGAGACCCCAGTGAGTGGCAGCTGGGTAAAGAGACTGAAGTTGGGAGGAGAAACATTGATGTGTCCAGGGTCACCCAGGCTGTCCGTGACCGAGCTACAAATAGGTTCTAGTGCCACTGTACTGCTGTTTCTGAAGGTCTCTGCCACCCTGGTGTTTTAGGCACTGGTGCAAACCCTTAGTACAGACAGAAGTTACACTAGTGCACTCTGATTGGTACTGGTGCACCATGTCCCAGTTTGAAGGTTTGAGGTGGGGGTTGGGGGAAGTGACCTCACAGAGGCCTGGGGCTGGCTAACCAGTGCAGCTGGGAAGGGAGGGGCAGCAGGGAGTGCTGGAGGTATGAGCCAGGAGCACAGCCCCACAGGGCTGGACACTGACTTCTCCTGACCCAGGGGACACCCCCAAGCGAGGTGGTTTGTCCACGGATGCACAGGCTGTCTTGGCAGGGCAGCTCAGCTTCAGTCCCTGCACACCTCTTCCTGCAGCCTAATACAGTGTGCTTGGGGGACCTTCCCAAGCTGCAGGTGACGGGGCTCTAGAGTTAACAGGGTCTGTTCCTGGCTCTGTCACAGACCTGTTTAGTGACCGTGGGGAAGTCACAGCCCCTCTCTCTGTAACGCTGTCTCCAGTGACTTGAGAGCACGAGCACCAGCCTCAGGCAGACTGGTGAGAAGCAGGGAACAAACCCCAAATTGGGTGTGAGGTCAGTATAGAGATTTCACCAACCAAGAATCCAGTGTAAACGCTTCAGAGTTATGGTGCAATGAGGACCCAGAACTGATGCCTTCCCCTCTTCTCTGTGGAAGGGTTTGGGGAAAATCAGCACCTGATAGGTTTGATCTCTCCCACATATATTTTGCTTTGTTCATCCCTTTTTCCATTCCTCTCTCTGACATTTCCTTTTTCTCAGGCACAGGGAGTGACCTATGTCTGGATTCTCTCTGTCTCCCATCCGGCGATGGGCTGGTGAGTGAGAACGAGGAGGAGAAACCCCAGAAGGAAGACACTGTGCAAGTAGATCCACATTGGATGTTATCAAGAAGATCCAAAGGGAATGTTTCCAGGAGTTGTGCACTCCCAGAAAACACAAATGCCTGTGAGACTCAGCAGAGGCCAGAGGAAAACTACAGTAGCCACTCAGACCTTATTCCACGCAACAGAATCAACTTGGAAGAGACACACTACATGTGCTCTGAGTGTGGGAAAAGCTTCAGGTGGAACTCTCACCTTATCAGACATCAGAGAATCCACACAGGGGAGAAGCCCTACACGTGTTCTGAGTGCGGGAAAAGTTTTGGGTGGAGCTCAAACCTTATCAGACATCAGAGAATCCACACAGGGGAGATGCCCTACACGTGTTCTGAGTGCGGGAAAAGTTTTGGGTGGAGCTCAAACCTTATCAGACATCAGAGAATCCACACAGAGGAGATGCCCTACATGTGCTCTGAGTGCGGGAAAAGCTTCAGTCAGAGCTCAAACCTTATCACACATTAGAGAATCCACACAGGGGAGATGCCCTACTCGTGCTCTGAGTGCGGGAAAAGCTTCAGGCGGAGCTCAAACCTTATCACACATCAGAGAATCCACACAGGGGAGAAGCCCTACACGTGCTCTGAGTGCGGGAAAAGCTTCGGGCGGAGCTCTACCCTTATCACACATCAGAGAATCCCCACAGGGAGACGCCCTATATGTGTTCTGAGTGCGGGAAAAGTTTTGGGCGGAGCTCTACCCTTATCACACATCAGAGAATCCACACAGGGGAGACGCCCTACACGTGCTCTGAGTGCGGGAAAAGCTTCGGGCGGAGCTCTACCCTTATCACACATCAGAGAATCCACACAGGGGAAAAGCCCTACATGTGCTCTGAGTGTGGGAAAAGCTTCGGGCGGAGCTCTCACCTTATCAGACATCAGAGAATCCACACAGGGGAGAAGCCCTACACGTGTTCTGAGTGCGGGAAAAGCTTCAATCAGCACACAAGCCTTATTGCACATCACAAAATCCACATGAGAGAGAACTGTTATAAATCCCTTGACTAGGGCTGGCCAAAGTTTGGTTTTTTTAATCACATTTGTTAATTCCCACATAGTGATTTTTGCACCATCTTCACCGAGGTCTCTCAGCTCCACCAGATCAGTTGCCTGCTTCTGCCTTTTGCAGCTCACCCTTCTTTGGGGTCAGTCCTGTGATCTTTTCTATCAACTTCTTTCCTTTGAGTCGTAGGAGTGTGTGTCCCTCCAGCCAGGAATGTTCATCAGCTCCAGGTGGTGGGGAGAGAGGTTTGATCCCAACAAGCTGCACTGAGGCTAAAACTACCTGTGCCTGACATCCACTAAGGCTGTACATGGCATTGGCTGCTCAAGTTAGTGATCTTGGTGTAAAAAGTTGTAGAGCAGATGCCGCCCAGGTGCAGTGGTTGGCATTAGCTTTCCCCTTGACCTGAACTCCATCACTTTCCCTAGTCTAAACAAACCCTGAGCATCCCGGTTATATTGTTCCCCCATTTCACAGCAATTGTTAGTCATCGAGTTCTCCCTGGGGAACCAATTGTTTCATTCCCAGTTGCTCTGATGTTGCTTCAGGTTGTGCTGGGGAGCAGATATTTTTATTATCATTTTCCGCACTTAAAATATATTGAACTATAACAAAGAGCAGGAACAGGGCAGGGATAGGGGAAAATGTCATTTCACCCGCTGTAACAACAGACGTAGTTGGGGTAAGTCGGAGGGAATCCCTTATTCCCCATCACCATCCTCCTTCAATCCGTGCTAGAACATAAGAATCCTTTTCCTTTCCTCTGTTGTGGGATGGGAGACTTCCAAAAGTGCTCCCTGTGCTATAGCACATGGCTAAGCTCAGAGAATAAACCCCCAATAGCCCCTGAGCTTTGCTTTTTGAATTCTGTATTTCCGATTACTTCAAGCCTGGGCATTGTGATTATTTACCAGTTTCTCTAGCATTGTTCCTACCACTGTTTCTGTAACATATTTAGTTTTTTATGGGACTGGTTGTTGTTCCTTTGCCTAACCCCAACCTGGAAGGCCAGGGTGTCTGTTTTCTCTGGCCCCTCCCCACATACAAATCTGACATGGTTGCACCTGCCAGGAGCAAACAAAAAGCCCCACTGGTCACACACACAAAGCAGATAGAGACACACACAGGACACAGAAGAAACTGAATTATTTGAGCTATCAACATTTCCACTTTCCCACAGCATGTTAGTTCTGAAGGTTGTTTTAATTTGCTTATTTTGTTGGAACCAGAAATGGGGAAAGCGAACACTGGAGTCAGTGGAATTACAGCAGGAAGGGATAAGTCTCATGATTTGTCACTAACCAAAGGCTTTGTGAACAGAGCGATAATGTTACTGAATGGTTTGGCTAACCCTGCGGTTAGAAAGAATCAGCTGTATGGGTGGTAAATTGACAGAGGCTCTGCTGCTGATCATGAAATAGAAGCACATTACCTTTAAACAGCTGCTATTTCAGTGCCTCTGGAAGTACAGAACACAACGATCTGTGTTAAAGGAAAGTTGCCATTTCTCAGAGCCCCAATTTCTGTTGTGTGTGTACAGGAAGGTTTGAATGTGTAGCAGGTAGTTTGGTCAAGCTTAGCTATTTTATGTGTGTAACAGGCTCCTGCCCACCTCCAGCAGAGGTTTCAATCACATATGATGGCAACTTACCGAATGTCACACAAATTAGTCCATCCCTCCCCATATTCAGTCTCTGACCGGAATGTTAGAATGAGGCAGAGAACTGGGAAAGTATCGCAGTAGGAATACATTAAAAAGTGGGATTAATCAGAGCTGGGATGCAGACAGAGCCTGTTCTAGAGCTGGTGAAGTGACAGGGACACACTCCCGCTAGTGCTGGCTCTGAAATAACAGCAGGAGCAGATCGAAGAGAATGAGCTCATGGGCAGCTGCCCTGTCAGTGCATCACTCACCTGGCAGGTGTTACACAAATCACAGCACTTCCCCCCACTGCCACCACTTCATTATACTGTCCATGGGGCTGTTTGTCCTGCAGGACTTTGATCTCTCCGGGTGGTCCATGGTGATCCATAAAAGAGCCATTAGGGGAGCAGGAGTCATCCCAATGGAAATCTCCCCACTTCTTTCTCAGTGTTACCTTCTTAGCCCTGGCTTTGGAGATGACATTAGCCTTATCCTGTCTTGATTTTAGGTAGGATTTTGATCACCTTCTGGGGCTTGGCAGCTTAGAACTTTTGAGCGCTTTTCTCTGCCTTTTTGGTCCCTGCTGCAGTCAGTACATTCTAGAGATGGGCATGGTGACCTCCCTGGGGATCTTGACAGCTTTAGCCAGCTTCTTGGTGGCTATTTTCCTGCTCACAGCCACTGTCTTCTTCTCATGCCTTGTCCTGGGGGCCCAGCTGCTGGTTGAATGGGAAGGAGCCAAAGTGCTGGTGACTTTAGCCTGCAGCAAGTTGCCTTTGCTCGTCAGACTCCTGAACCCCAACTGGATGTGGTTCTTGTTCTTCTGCACAGCACAGCCCTGGAGAGGAGGGATCGGCAAATGTACATTCATATGATCCCTTTGTTTAATTGATGTAAACATAAACTAGACACTTAGGGGATTGGAACTGATTTCAGCTGATGGACAGGTTTGCTAGGTTTTTATGCATTTGGACAGTGAAATGTTGAGTGTTTACATTCATTTCAAGCATCCCCATATAGTGGAGCTCCTGAACATAATGGAGAATGGTAATCAAAATGTTTTCCCTTTTTTTAAAAAAATAAAAAAATAAAAGAATAATAAGAGGCTTATTAGAGGGCACTTGGATTTGAAGCAAGGACCACTTGATCTGCAGTCAAACACTCTACCACTGAGCTATACCCCCATGAGAGCAGATGCTTTCCCCATTGTAGCTGAAGCACATCAGTGATTCCAATAGCAGGGGCAGGTTCTCTCTGGGGCACAGAGATTTTTTGGGGAGTTGGTGGCTCCTTTCTTTCCTCACCCTGGAGTAAACTCAGCTTTTTATTCCATGGTACATGTTTTATGGACCAACAGCAGCAGCTTGAAGAAAGAGGAGAGTGAATATCCCACTCTCAGGGCTGAAGGTGGCCACGTCCCCTCTGTCTGACCATTACCATTGCAGGAGAGAAGGTTTCAATGGAGTTGAATGCCCTGACTCAGACTAGAGACACAGAAAGGTTTTGCTGTTCATTGAACAGCAAAGGAAATTGTGTCTGTATGTGAAACTGAGGAGGGACATGAAACGCCCACAGGGTGGCGCAATGCCCTAAGCTAAGGCAGGAGGGTGAAGGAATGAGGCTGAGGAATGACTGAAGTGGACTCACCTGGGATTGAAATGACATTTTTTTGCGTCGGGTAATGAGAAATGTGACATTAATTCAGATGCAGGGTTGAGGCTTCTTTAGCTCCTTGTAGAACGTGAACTTGATTTCCCTGAAGGGAGAAAGGGAAAGTCTGGGGCGGCCTTTAGTCCCTGGCTGGAGCAGTGTATAAAAAAGGCTCCAGAGACGCAGCTGGCAATTACAGGCCACTAAGGCTAACGTCAGTACCAAGCACATTGGGTGGAATTGTAGAGCCCAATGATTATACTCATAGCTAACCAGGATTTGCTGGGCGTATCTATTGGGTTTCCGGGAAACGGGGCGGGCGGAAGCCCGCCCAATGCTAATGGATCCCCCCTGTTGCATCGCAGGAGCAGGAACGGAGTCTGACAGCCAAGTGTGATCACAGGTAGAGAGTTTCTTTATTCCACTCCAGCAGGCTCTTATATACAATCACATCAAGCAATCAGGCAATAACTAATTGGTTGATTAAATTAACACAAGCACAGCTGTAACCTTGTAGGATAATTATCATCCTACACACCTGTCTAACTTATCTCACATCCCACACACCCCCTCAGCCTAAGGGGAGGATCCACAGGGCCTCAGAAACCCACTAATTCCGGGGGACAACTAATAAAAGAACAGGGACAGGAGTGCGGTCAAAGGGTCATAAGAAGGGAGCCTGACGGGGACACCGAGCAGAGAACCCCAGACAGCGCCCACTGCTCCTCGAAGGCGTCAAGGGAGCCAGCGGACGCCGCCCAGAGGAACGCCGCCCGGAGACGTGAATGGACTAAGGACCGGAAACAATCCCCACAGTCGCAGGAGTCTCTGTTGGCCAACCGCCTCTCCCTGGTCGTGTAGATGGCCATTTTAGCCAGGGCGAGGAGGAGGTTGACCAGGAGGTCCCGCGACTTTGTGGGGCCATGGATAGGGAGTGCATGGAGAAGGAGATAGGGGGAAAAGTGCAGCCAGAAACGCAATAGGATATTGGTGAGGAGCTGGTATAGGGGCTGCAGCCTGGCGCACTCTAAATAAACGTGCGCCAGGGTCTCCACTTTGTTGGGTGTAGCGGGGTGGTCCCCTGCTCCTGCCCTGAGGGGCTTGAAGCAGCCCAGGAGAGGGCTGGGGCTGGGGCAAGGAGCCTGGGCTGATTGGGGGAAGCAGGCTCAGCTGTGGCCATGCCCCAGTCAGGCCCAGCTGGCCCCTAGAAGAGGCTGTGAGCCAGGAGCCCAGTCAGTCTCCCTCTGCTTGTAGCGAGAGAAGGGCCTGGCTGCAGGGACCTAAGCAAGACACCTAGATTGGGAGCAGGGCTGGGGAAGGGCCAGAGGAGCTGGGAGCTCTGGCCTGGAAAGCCCCAGGCTGCAGGCCTGACTATAGGCTGAATAGGTGCAGGGCTGCAATGGGGCAGCCCAGGGGGAAGCAGAGGCGGCAGGTCCAAACCCCTTTGCCTGTGATGAGTGGCTCATACTGCAGTCTGCCCCAGTGAACGGGGGCTGGATGGAGACTGGGCAGTAGCCAAGACTGAGGTGAAGTGGGGGATAGTGGGTGGGGGTTCCCCTGGGAGGGGGAGACCCAGAACTGTGGGGGTACTGCCAGGGTAAAAGGGGCACTGGGGTCCTGGGAGGGACAGGGGTCCAGCTGCGGTAAGGCAGATCACGGCCTGCAGAGTGTGCTCTGACGGCTGGAGAGCTAATTCCCAAGATGACCAGCAGGAGGTGCCGCTGGGTGAGTCTGCCCCTGCTTACATTGGGGAAGAATGAACATGGTTTTTGTAAAGGAAAATCATGCCTCACGAATCTACTATAATTCTTTGAGGGAGTCAACAAGCATGTGGATAAAGGTGATCCCGTGGATATAGTATAGGTTTTCAGAAAACCTTTGAGAAGGTCTCTCCCCAAAGGCTCTGAAGCAAAATGGGATAAGATGGAAGGTCCTCTCTGGGTTAGGTAACTGGTTCAAAGACAAGAACAAAAGGGTCTGATTTTCAGAATGGAGAGAGGTAAATAGTGGTGTCCCCCTGGGGTCTGTACTGGGACCAGCACTATTCAACATAGTCCTAAGTGATCTGGAAAAAGGGGTAAACAATGAGGTGGCAACATTTGCAGATGATACAAACCAACTCAAGTTAGTTACGTCCAAAAGACAGTGCAAAGTGTGACAAAGGGATCTCACCAAACTGAGTGACTGGGCAGCAAAAAGGCAGATGAAATTCAATGTGGATCAATGCAAAGTAATGCACATGGGAAAACATGATCCCAATTCTACATCTAAACTGATGGGATCTAAATTAGCTCTTACAACTTAAGAAAGAGATCTTGGAGTCACTGTGGATACGTCTCTGAAAACATCTACTCAATGTGCATCGGCAGTCAAAAAAGCCAACACAATGTTGGGAAGTCATTAGGAAAGGAATGGCTAGCGAGACAGAAATATAATATTGCCCGTCTATAAATCTGTGGTATGCCCACATCTTGAATACTGGAGCTGGTCCCCCATCTCAAAAAGATATATCGGAATTGGGAAAGGTACAGAAAAGGGCAACCAAAATGATTGGGGTGTGGAACAGCTTCCATGTGAGGTGAGATTAGTAAGACTGAGGGGAGTTTTCAGCTTGGAAAGGAGATGATTAAGGGGAGGCTAGGATAGAGGTCTATAAAATGATGACGGATTTGGAGAAAGTAAATAAGGAAGTATCAGAGGGGTAGCCGTGTTAGTCTGGATCTGTAAGGAAGTGCTATTTACTCCTCATAACACAAGAACTGGGGTCACCCGATGAAAGGAATAGAGAGCAGGTTTAAAACAAACCAAAGGAAGTATTTCTTCACCCAACACCCAGTCAACCTGGGGAAACTTTGCCAGAGGATGCTGTGAGGGCCAAGACTATAACAGGGTCCACCAAAGAACTAGATAAGTTGATGGAGGACGGGTCCATCCTTGGCTATTAGCCAGGGTGGGCAGGGATACAAAACCATGCTCTTGAAGTGTCCCCGGCCTCTGTTTGCCGGAAGCTGGGAATGGGCGATGGGATGGATCGCTTGATGTTTCCCTGTTCTGTCGATTCCCTCGCGGGCACCTGCCATTGGCCACTGTGGGAGGACAGGATTCTGGGCTGGCTGGACCATTCATCTGATCCAGTATGGCTGTTCTTATGACCAATAGAGGGCAGTCCCCACCAGCAATATTTATATTTGGTGCACTGAAAGGGCCAACTTTCCAAAGCTTACCAAAATGATTAGTGAAAGTGTTTTGGAGAAAAACACTAAACAGAACAATGTGAATGAAAACTGGGAGCTATTGTTTAAGGAGCTTGTTAGATGGGGCATAAGCCATGTTGCCTAATTAGCTGAGCTTGCAATGGCCTTCCACTCAACTCGCTGACATTTCTCCATCTGCAAATGTGGTCACTTTTTTAAAACCTAGATCCAATCAATTACAACATGTCAGGGAAGATTCTAGGCATCAATGATCTGATCATTGGGTTGATGGCGATAAACAAGAGATTCCCATAAGGCTCCCTCCCTCCCTCTTCCCAAGAGCCATCTTCATCCTCTCTCCCCTTTCTGCTCCCACATCCTCTGCAAATGTTCAAAGACAGATGCCTTGTGATGGCCTTCGCTCTTGGGGAAGTTGCCTAGTGGTCAGGATTTCAGTCCTTCGGGGTGGAAGGACACAGCAGATGGCAGGGGAGCCCAGGGCCTCTGACCCAGGCCACTCTGAGGACCACACTTCCTGCCACCTCACTATTGTCCAAAGTTTGCCACAGGAAGCTCTGAACGGTGTCAGCTCACTGCTTGGCACCTCTTTGCAGCCAAGTATGGCAAGGCAACTCTCTTCTTCTTGGGGTGGCAGCTGTGTCTGTTATGCTGACAGATCTCAGTCAGTGACTTATCAGTGGGTGGGATTGAACTGGGAACTCAGGAGCTTAGTGTGTGGGCTGCTACAGCATGAACTGAAAGCCACCTGGCTGCTAGCTAAGACTGTAGAAAAGACTCATTTTATCTCTCCCTCTAAGTGATCTCGGTCCCACTAGCTGGGACACACCATCACACCCTGGAGGTGTGTGGGTTACGTACTTCCCCTAGCTGAGGAAGCACATCCTGAGCTTCGGAGAGTTCCCAGCTGTAATCCCGGACAACCCCTGTAACAATGCGACCTCTGGCAGGACGCTGCTGAGAGTATCAATTCAGGACAAATTGCTTGGAGCAGGGCAGTCACAGCCCGAGGCTGGGTGCCTTTTACTATTAAAGCACGTCACAGCAGCCATGCAGAGAGGACTTTGGTTTTACCCCACTGGCCAATCGGACGTCATACAAGCAATTCCCTCAGCTATTCCAGTTCCCTTCTATCACCACTAGCACCGCTCCTTATGGGGATGAATGGTTATGAAAACCAATACCCCAGTAAAAGAAAACGGGTTCTCTCAAAGGATCCCAAAGGACCAAAGCCCAGATGCTGGTCAATAAACAAGTCAGATCTTACCCACCAATCACGCTCTTGCAAATCCTTTAGCATTGTTATGGAAAAATCGATCCACCTGTTGTGTATTCAATCAGATCAGTCTGAGGTGAGAGGGATAGCTCAGTGGTTTGAGCATTGGACTGCTAAACCCAGGGTTGTGAGTTCAATCCTTGAGGAGGCCACTTAGGGATCTGGGGCAAAAACTGCTCCTGCTAGTGAAGGCAGGGGGCTGGACTCGATGACCTTTTGAGGTCCCTTCCAGTTCTAGGAGATGGGAGGTCTTTTATTGATTAGAAGCACGCAGGGGAGAACCGTTATGGAAACGGCCTCCCCGAAGCTGGTTACAGACAGCCTTATAAAGCTTAAAACCACAATCATAATATGCAAGTTACATACATAATTTCCTTATTATTTTGCTAAAAAAATATTGCAAAGTTAATGCTGATTGGAGCAGGAGTAAATTTCCTCCATATTAGGCTTTTCCTGTTATTACTTATCTGTTCTATGCGGTTACGTGTTGACAGTAGGGGATATTACAAAATTGTTTTTCAGTCGGGGACTGTTAGGACTTTCCACTGTCTCCTCTGTGCCCCCCTACTTGGCTTGTCTGGCCGGCCCTGGCAGCTTGACATGAGGCCTGGGCCTACAAGGCCTTGGATAACACTGGATTTTCCCTTACAACATCTAAAATATAAAGGTTTATTCATAAAAAGAAAGAAATATAGATGAGAGTTAAAATTTTTAAAGGAATCAATTACACACAGTAATGGCAAAGTTCTTGGTTGAGGCTTGTAGCAGTGATGGAATAAAGGTTCAAATCAAGTCTCTGGAGTCCATCCACAGCTGGGATGGGTCATTCAGTCCTTTGTACAGAGCTTCAGTTTGTAGCAAAGTCCCTCCAGAGGTATGAGGCAGGATTGAAGACAAGATGGAGACGAGGCATCAGCCTTTTCTAGCCTCTTGCCATGTGGTCTTTGCTTTCTTTGTCCCAAGGACACTCTGTCCAGCACGTGGCATAGAAATACCTTAAAGTTCTGTCCATAGGCAGGTCCCTGCAGACCTTGCTGAGTCACAAGGCATATCTGCCTTCTCTCAATGGGTCGATTGTATAGCTGATGATCCTTAATGGGCCATTAAGCAGGCTAGGCAGAACTGACACCAACTTATCTGAGGTATTCCCCAGAAGCAGAGCACAAGTTTGAAATACAGGCAGCATAGAGCCAATATTCATAACGTCAACTACAAAAATGATACACATCTAGAGATAGCATCATTATAATCAGCCAATCAGAACCTCTCCATAGACCTCTTACACGACACCTTTCTACAATATTGGCTGCAAATATAGAACAGTGGTTGCAACGGTGATCTATACAGTTACAGATTATGTCAATAACGTCACAGGAGGTGACAGGGCATCAGTGAGACTGATACTGGAATACAGCCTCCAGTTTTGGTGTCTTCATTTGAAAAAGATGTTGTGAAATTGGAGCTGGGGCAGCAAAGAGCCACCAAAGGTTCTGAGGGCTGGAGAAAAATGCCTTCTAGTGAGCTACTGAAAGAGCTCAACCTGCTTATCTTATCAAAAGAAGATTGAAAGGTGACTTCATTGAAGTGCTGAAGTGCCTTAATGGAGAGAAAGGATTGGGTATTAAAGGGCTCTTTAATTGAGCAGAGAAAGGCATAACAAGACCCAATGGCTGGAAGATGAAAAGAAACAAATTCATATTACAAATAAGGCACAAATAGTCAACAGCGAGGATGATTCATCACAGGAACAAGCTACCAAGGAAAGTGGTGGATTCTCCATCTCCTGATGTCATTTAATGAAGACAAGATGCCTTTCTGGAATGTGTTTGCCCCAAAAGTAGCTCTTCTGTCATACAGGAGGACAGTGATATGCAGGGGGGTCAGATTAGATGCTCTAATGGTCTCTTCTGGCCATAAAGTGGACTAATTTCTGACAAACTGAGTGTAGCATTGGGAGCAGTGTCTGATGTTTCCCTGTCCAGCCGGCTTCCTGCCTAGAACGAACGCTCCTGGAGTGGGGTGATCCACAGGGAGTAGCTCAAACCTCCACAGTGCCTGGGCAGGGGCAGGACATTGGCACAGCAAGGGGGGGAGGGTGGCAGTGACACGACAAAGGCCTTTTGCAGGTGGTGACCTCACAGAGAGATGCTGACATCAGCCAGGCAGGACAGGCGCGAGGGGCCAGGGAAACCTCAGAGACCCTGTGGCTTTGCTTCAGCAAGTCTCCTTCTCCAGGTCTCTCTCTGAGGACTGAGAGAGTATTCGGGTTCACGGACGTGAGCGCCAGGAGGAACCTCTTTCGAGTTTTCTCCTTCCCTTTTAGTGATTTTACTAGAAAGCAGCCGTCCCTGTTTAGAAGGTAAGAGCCTCCTTTCTCAGCCTTAGCTTCTCCCTCTTTCAAGTACGGATAATAATGATCCGCTCCTACCTACCTCACGGTGCATGGAGGCAGGGCCGGCTCTAGGTTTTTTGCCATCCCAAGCAAAAAAAAAGTTTTGACTGCCCCCACCCCAGACCTGGGCTCTGCCCCCTCCACCCACACCCCCTGCCATCCCAGCCTTGGGCTCTCCACTCCCAACCCGCACCCCTCTGCCATCCCAGCCCTGCACTCTCCTGCCACCCCAGCCCTGGGTCACTGGTAACTTGCTCCCAGGGTGGGTGTGACAGTGCAGTTCTGGCAGGACCCAACTGAGAGTGCCAAATCAGGACCAATTGCTCAAACAGGGCAGTCACAGCCCTAGGCTGGGGTTTTTCCACCTCTAAGGCAAACCAAACCAGCCAGACAAAAGGGACTTCGGTCTCACCCCACTGGCTAACCACAAGTCACACAAGCAATTTCCTTAGACACTCCAGTCTCCCAGTATCACCACCAGTGCACTCGTCCTGGGGATGAATGGTTATGAAAACCAACACCCCAATAAAAGAAAAAGGTTCTCTCGATCTCAAAGGACCAAGCCCCAGACCCAGGTCAATATACACATCAGATCTTACCCACAAATCACGCTGATGCCAATCCTCTAGATCTAAAATCTAAAGGTTTATTTACAAAGGGAAAAAGGTAGAGATGAGAGGTAGAATTGGTTAAATGGAATCAATTACATACAGTAATGGCAAAGTTCTTAGTTCAGGCTTGCAGCAGTGCTGGAGTAAACTGCAGGTTCAAATTAAGTCTCTGGAACATCCCCCACTGGGATGGGTCATTCAGTCCTTTGTGCAGAGCTTCAGTTTGTAGCAAAGTCCTTCCAGAGGTCAGAAGCCGGATTGAAGACAAGATGGAGATGATGCATCAGCCTTATATAGGCTTTTCCAGGTGTAAGAATCTCTTTGTCTTCACTGTGGAAAATCCCAGCAAAATGGAGTCTGCAGTCACATGGACAAGCCTCTGCATACCTTGCTGAGTCACAAGGCGTGTCTGCCTTCTCTCCATGGGTCAATTGTGTAGCTGATGGTCCTTAATGGGCCATCAAGCAAGCTAAGCAGAGCTAACATCAGCTTGTCTGGGAGGCTTCCCCCAGAAGCACAGCACAAACTTGAAATACAGACAGCATAGAGCCAACATTCATAACATTAACTAAAAATGATACAGACATACAGACAGCAAAATTATAACCAGCACCCCATATCCTGGTCTTAGACACCTTATATGACCCCCTTTACCTAAGATTTGGTGCCACTACAGGACCTTGGTTGCAACCCATGTTCTATATGGTCCCAATTTATATCAATAACGTCACAGTGGGTCATTCAGCAGGGATTTTAGATATGCACAGAACACAGACAGGATTGGTTCCCATATGGTTACAGAGCTGCAGTAAAGTGGAACAATTTTCAACTTGTGCGATTGGAGGATATCTGGATGCATATTCTAAGACTGTCTTACCTAAATGAAGAAAAGTTGAGGTGCCTTTATTATTCTTTTGTTACATTCTTTCTTTCTCTGGGGAATTTGCCAATGCAATATCACTGTCTTCCTTAAACAAATAAAACAAAAACAAACAAAAAGTCAATGGCTGTTGAAAATTGCAATTCCAGTCCTAATAACCACTGGGAAGCATTTCTTGCTCAATTTTATCCTACTTTTTCTACAGCAAATGACAGTGGATCAGCATATTTGATTTGGGAGAAATGAAGTAACAGCTGCCCAAACTGAGCTGGAGCACTCCTGAATGTTGAGGTGTTCAAATCTGGAAGGCAGGCGCTAGATTCCCTTTCTGAACATTAGCTAAATCTGGAAAGGAAAAGTCAATTTCTGTTTCCATGGCTCAGGAGTGGAAATCCTCCTACGTGCCTGGTGCTGTATCTAGAGCTGCCCAGGTCCAGCAGAGCCTCCCCTCCCTTACTTTTCATTTTAAATTCTAGTGGGATCCACGTACCTCCCTTGCCAGGCTTCAGCTAGAGAGGAGCCCTGTCCATTTAGTCCCCCCAATTCCTTCTTTGGGGGCTGCCAGGTGAGGTCACAGCAGTATCCCTCAGCCAGTCTGGGGAAGTCTTCTGAAGGGGATGTCTGGGGCAAAGCTTTCTAGTCCAAAAAGTCGGTGGCTGGAAGGGGGGGCGCCATTTTCAGCAGTTTGTTTGGTACTGCAGTGAGTGACTGCTGGGTGCAGTGATATAGTGACCCCTGGGTCTCTGAATGAGGCTTTATACCTGGGGGGGGGTGAGGAGGTAACCGGCGAGTCGGCGGATGGAGAGGGGCAAATCTCCCAGATTCAAAATCTGGGACAGTGTCTGTTGGTCCTTTTTGCTGCTTTTCTCTGGGCTGGGGGTTGTCCCAGTGCTGCACAGAGGGGGTTCCCACAGGAAGGTGCTTGCTCCTAACCCCCGAGGCCGTCAGTGTGTCGGCTCTTCTCTAGCCAGCCCACTTGCCAAGTCTGATTGGCCTTAGTCGGGCTCCCAGCCCCTCTCCAAGGGGTGCAGCTGTCTGGAGGTGCTGCCTTCCTCAGTCCCACCTCATTCACTCCACAGGGCATAGGCGGCGAGTTCTATGGGCCCGTGGGGCCCAGGCCCCACCAATAATCCTGAAGCTGGGCCCAGCTCCACCAATGTTTGGGCCCCAGGCCCTGTGCTTTGGGGGTCCCCGTGTTGCAATGCCGGGTGCTCTCACCGCAGCGGCAGCTCCCTGGAGAGGCCCCAGCAGCGACTGGGCTCACAGCCCATTGGCCGGGAACCCCAGCCAATGGGAGCTGCCGGGGGCGGTGCCGGAGCTGCCTGGCCGTGCCTCCACAGCAGGGAGGGGGAGCGAGCCACCGGCAGCATCTGAGCCCTGGGCATTGTGAGCAGCAGCAGGGTCTGTGCCTGTCAGACAGACTCAGCCGGTGGCTGTGGGGGGCAGCCAGACACATGGACACAGCCGGGGAGGGGGGTTTGGTGGGGACAAACAGACACACACAGCGGGGGGGGGGACAGACAGACACAGCAGGGGGTGGTGGGGGCAGCCAGCCAGACACAGCCGGGGGGTTGTGGGACAGACACACACAGCGGGGGGGGGGGGGACAGACAGACACAGCCGGGGGTGGTGGGACAGACAGACAGACGGACACAGCTGGGGGGTTGTGGGGACAGACAGATGGAGCCGTGGGCGGAGAAAGGAGCAGCAATGGGCACCCCGGGGCTGGTATAAAATACACAGGATGGGGGGAGCTTCCTGAGGGGACTATAGCAACACCCCCCGCAGAGCAGACCCAGGTTGCAGCTGGCTCCGCCCATCACAGCCCCCTGCCCCACAGAGACCCACACAACCCTCTGCCCCCTTGAGAGACTCCCAATGACCCCTGTGCCCCTGTCACTCCTCTCCAGAGAGCCCTCTCCTTTGTGCCAGCCCACTCCCCTCCCCCACTGCCTCCCCTCCTCCAAAGCTCCCTACAATCTCCCCCTTTGCCTTCCGCCCCCCAGCCCAGCCCATTCCATTGGCCGGGAGGCTCCCAGTCTAGTGGCTAGCAGGGCCCACGGGAGCTGCACCTGAGGCAGGGTGCCTGCCTGCAGATGCAGACCTGCCTGGCTGTGCCTCCACAGCACAGGGAGGGGGAGCCCGAGCCACAGGTGAGCAAGCCCTGGCCATCATCACAGGCCCAGTAATTCTCTGGATATTTAATTTCACTGAGCCAAAATGTGTGCAATTTTATGGGTTGAATGATTGAATGACATAATACCCACCTGCCCGCATTGTCCAGCACTAAGTCCAGTAATTTTGTCAAGTGTTTGTTGCACAACATGGTGGTGCCTACCCCTACCTTGTGCTTCAGGGGGTGATGGGGTCCAGGGCAGCCTGTTATAGCCTGTTATAGAACTACCTGATTAGTAATTGGATATGTTGGCTGGCATCTTTTTTTACGTGTTCACTCCCCCTGATGTTAGAACCTGGCTACACCACTGGGGAGGGGAGCTTCCTAGACCTGTGCAGCTGGGGCTTAGGTGAATTTTGTGGTACTGTGCCCCTCCCCAGCTACCACCCTGCAGTCCCCACTCCTACACCATGCTGGGCAAGGGGCAGCCCCATCCCCAGTGAGGCTATGGTGAGGGGTGGCAGCAGGGGAGGCCACACGTGATGGCAACCTCCCCCCTCGGTACCCACCATAGGGGAGGTGAGTGGGCTTTCTGGACCTGAGAGGGACCCTAGGAGCATGTGCAGTGAACTGCGGGGGAGAGGAGGGGTCCCTCCCCTGGAGCTTGCTGCTGCCAGGGAGGGTGGAGGGGAGTCCTCTTTGGCCCTAGCCCTGGGGCAGCCTGTCTGCACCCCAAGTTCCTTATCCCCAGCCCTGCCCCAGAGTCCTCACCTGACAGGAAAAACACGCAACTTAAATTTGGTGGTCAGTTTAGAGTATCATAGAATATCAGGGTTGGAAGGGGCCTCAGGAGGTCATCTAGTCCAACCTCATGCTCAAAGCAGAACCAATTCCCAACTAAATCATCCCAGCCAGGGCTTTGTCAAGCCGGGCCTTAAAAACCTCTAAGGAAGGACAGGGCCACCCAGAGGGGGGGGCAAAGGGGGCAATTTTCCCCGGGCTCCGCAGGGGCCCCCACGAGAACAGCGGAGGCTCCCGCCTCCGCCCCTCTCCTGGAGACTCAGCGCATCAAGCGCCGTGTCTCCGCCGGGGCCCGTGAGCCCCGCCCCGCTCAGAGCCGCGCGGTGAGGGGGCGGGGCTGCGAGCTCTGGGCTGAGCTCAGCTGCCTCCGCTCGGCGTGAAGCTCCCAGCCCCGCCCCGTCCCCACGCGGCTCTGAGCGGGATGGAGCTCAGGCCCCGCCGGAGGCACGCTGCGGCTGTCGGGCGAGGAGAGGGTAAGAGGCTGGGGCCGGGGCCGGGGCGGGGGGGAAGCGGGACCCACCGCCGAAGCGCAGCCCGGTCTTCGGCGGCAGGGGGCCCTTCCGTTCCGGGACCCGCTGCTGAAATGCCCCGAAGACCCGCGGCGGGGACCCCCCCACCGCCGAATTACCGCTGAAGACCGGGCTGCACTTCGGTGGCGGGTCCCGCTTCGGCGGTAATTCGGCGGCGGGGGGCTCCCGCCGCGGGTCTTTGGGGCACTTCAGCGGCGGGTCCCGGAACGGAAGGGCCCCCCGCCGCCGAAGACCCCGGGCCCCCGGAATCCTCTGGGCGGCCCTGAGGAAGGAGATTCCACCACCTCCCTAGGTAACCCATTCCAGTGTTTCACCACCCTCCTAGTGAAAAAGTTTTTCTTAATATCCAACCTAAACCTCCCCCACTGCAACTTGAGACCATTACTCCTTGTTCTGTCACCTGCCACCACTGAGAACAGTCTAGATCCATCCTCTTTGTAACCCCCTATCAGGTAGTTGAAAGCAGCTATCAAATCCCCCTCATTCTTCTCTTCTGCAGACTAAACCATCCCAGTTCCCTCAGCCTCTCCTCAGAAGTTATGTGCTCCAGCCCCCTAATCATTTTTGTTGCCCTCCACTGGATTTTCCAATTTTTCCACATCCTTCTTGCAATGTGGGGCCCCAAACTGCACGTAGTACTCTAGATGAGGCCTCACCAATGTTGAATAGAGGAGAATGATCATGTCCCTCGATCTGCTGGCAATGCCCCTACTTATACAGCCCAAAATGCTGTTAGCCTTCTTGACAAAGGCCAGAGGAGGGAGTGTTAGTGCCTGTGCGGACTTCTGGGAAGTGCATGTGGTAGAAGGGGATGCTGGGATGCTCTGGAACCACTCCTTCAAAGCCAGTCAGGACTCTGGGGAAGCCTCCTCTGTGAGCAGACTGTCTCCAGGGCAAGAAGCTTATACCTTCCTGGGTCTGACCTCGGAGCATTCAGCATGCCGTTCCACACCATGCACTTTCCGCAGTGAGTCCGCCCAGGCGGGGTCCTGGGGCAACCAGAGGTCCCTGCACCCCAACTCCGCAGTCAGATGTGACTCTCAGCCAGACTGTAAAACAGAAGGTTTATTAGATGACGGGAACACAGTTTAAACAGAGCTTGTTGGTACAGAAAACAGAACCCCTCTGTCAGGTCCATCTTGCTGGGTGGGGAGCCCAGAACCAAGTTCTGGGTCTCTCCCCATTTCCCCAGCCAGCTCCAAACTGACACTCCCTCCTCTGGCCTCTGTGTCTCTTCTGGACAAGGAGGCCACCTGATCTCTTTGTCCCCAACACCTTCAGTTGGCACCTTGCAGGGGAAACTGAGGCACCCATACAGTATTCAGAGAAAATATTAAGAACATTCCCACTTCATCACAACAGGTGCAACAAAATATAATATTGAAGTAGGCAAGTGCTGCTTCTGACTTTCCACTTTTAATTGACCCTTGTAATCTTGTGGCGCTGACGCGTTGTAGCTTCATTTTATATCAGCTTACAGGGCGGGAGCGGGGGGGGCACCACCATTTTGGGCCCCACCAAAAATTATACAAACCTGCCGCCTATGCCACAGGGCGACTGATTACAAAGTGGGGGGAAGATCTTATTCTACTTCTAGCAAAAAGACATTTTTCTGTTACCTTAATTACACTACCTTAGGGGCCCCCTATAGCATATTACCAAGGTTCAATACAAAGTCATAGACAAGTTATACAAGAATGCATAATGCAGAGATTTATCTACAACCGCACTGAGTGACTGCGGGGTGCAGTGATATAGTGACCCCTGGGTCTTTGAATGAGGCTTTATACTTGGGGGGTGGGGGGCAAGTGGGGAGCAGGTGGGCGAGCGGGTGGACAAGTGGCAGGTGGGTACAGAGGTGAGCAGTGAGCCAGCAGGGGCTCTAGGGGGGGGCAGGGGGGTTTCTGGCAGGGGAGGGAGGAGGTGAAAGGAGATGAGTGGTGGGTGGGGGACTGACTAGCAGGAGATGCAGCAGGCCAGTGGGGGGCTAGGGGGTGAAGAGGGGTGTGATGGTGAGATCTGGTCACCCTATGGGTGCCATTTCTTCTCCCTCCCCCAAACCTTCCTTTTCGGCCCACAGCTGTTTCGGGGGGGCGGCGCTGGGGAAGGAGGGTTTGTTTCTGCGGGGCGGGCAGCGCTGGGGGGGGTTGTTTCCACAGGGATGGGTGGCGCTGGGAGGGTGTTTCAAGGGGGCTCGGTGGCACAGCGGGGGGGGGGCGCAATTTTATATTCTTGCCTTGGGTGTAAAAATAGCTAGTTATGGCTCTGGGACCCCATATTGTGCAAGGTGCTGTACGATCCCTGGCCAACACTGGGACACACAGGGGGTTCCCCTCAATTTCCCTGAGCCTCTGCTGCCCAACTTCTTCTGACTCCATATGGATCACCCACCGCCTTGCAAAAAACCCACCTTTCCAAACAGTCCTTCTTTCCCTGCCCCCTGATTCTGCTTTCACACCCTGGGCCCATCTCCTCTCTTTGTCCCGCCCCCACCCCCAGGTGAGCAGAGATGGAGGCAACTTCAGCCACTGGAGACAGCCCCAGCGAGCGCTGCAGCCTGCCCGGGGTGGGGGGAGGGGTTTGCAGACACAGGAAGGGAGCAGCTGGGAGCGGTGGGTGCTGGGAAGAAGGAGGCAGGAGAACAAATCCCAGGGGTGGGGCAGCTCCTGGGGGCGGGGCTCTGGCACAGGCCGGGGGCGGGGCAGCTCCTGGGGGCGGGACTCTGGCATAGACCGGGGGTGGGGCAGCTCCTGGGGGCAGGGCTCTGGCACAGCCCGGGGGCGGGGCAGCTCCTGGGGGCGGGGCTCTGGCACAGCCCAGGGCCGGGGCAGCTCCTGGGGGCAGGGCTCTGGCATAGCCCGGGGGCGGGGCAGCTCCTGGGGGCGGGGCTCTGGCATAGCCCGGGGGCGGGACAGCTCCTGGGGGCGGGGCTCTGGCACAGCCCAGGGCCGGGGCAGCTCCTGGGGGCGGGGCTCTGGCATAGCCCGGGGGCGAGGCAGCTCCTGGGGGCGTGGCTCTGGCATAGCCCAGGGGCGGGACAGCTCCTGGGGGCGGGGCTCTGGCATAGCCCGGGGGCGGGGCAGCTCCTGGGGACCGGGCTCTGGCATAGCCCAGGGGCGGGGCAGCTCCTGGGGGCGGGACTCTGGCACAGCCCGGGGGCGGGGCAGCTCCTGGGGGCGGGGCTCTGCCACATTGTGACGCGGGAGCCCGGGCTCAGCAGCTGCTCCCTGGTGGCCACGTGCTGCCAGCAGCGCTGGAGACGCCCGAGCCGGAGCGGAGACGCTGTTCTCAGCTGCAGCAGGAGCTGCCCCCGGCCCCGCTGGGCTCCAGGTGGGGACAGAGCCTGGGGCCGGGGGTTCCCCTGGGTGCGGCTGGCGGGGCGGGAGGGGAGGGGAGAGGCCGGAGCTGCAGGCGGGGAAGGGCGGGGGGCAGGCAGGGGGTTGATCGGTCTCTGGGCACCAGGAGAGCCCCGGGGCAGAGTGTGTGTGTGTGTGAGTGTCCCGGGGCCAGGCGTCAGAGGCGTAGCGAGCACCCTCCGTACCCTCTGACCGGAGGGGGCCCCGCAAGAAAGGGGGCCCCTAAAAGTGGCAAAAAAAATTTAAGGTATAACTAGGTAAGTGACATTTATTGACGCTATTGCACAATCCATGTCGGTTTTACTGACAAAACCGTGAAGTCATTATGATACATCATAATGCTATTGGCTACATCAGTTGTCTGTCGGTCAGTTTCGAATTTTAGTTGGACCCATTCAAAGAATGTGTATTTGCGTTCATAATGGCGGTCGGAGGATAAATGTTATTAATTTAGTTGTTTAATTTTTTATCGTTTCCAACGAAGAAGCGTGCTTTGTGATGTCTAAGGCCTGGTCTACACTAGGAGTTTATGTCGAATTTAGCAGCATTAATTCGACTTAACCGTCCACACCAGGAAGCTAATTAGTTCGACCTAGAGGGCTCTTTAGTTCGAATTCTGTACTCCTCCTCGATGAGGGGAGTAGCGCCAAATTCGACATGGCTATGTCGAATTAGGCTAGGTGTGGACGGAAATCGATCTTAGTAGCTCCGGGAGCTATCCCACAGTGCACCACTCTGTTGACGCTCTGGACAGCAGTCCGAGCTAGGATGTTCTGACCAGCCACACAGGAAATGCCCAGGGAAAATTTGACACGCTCCGGCGCCTTGTGGATGTTCTGCAGGACCGCAGGCAGGAAGACAGAGCCTCCCTGCAGTGTATCTGCAACCGCCCTCCCCCACCACAAAGTCCCATACCCCCCCTCACCCAAAATAACCAGAAGGAGGGGCACCAGGGACCGTGAAAACTGTCACTGCACCCCAGCAGAGTGCTCAAGTACCCAAAAGCTCTCATACCCTCAATTTTGAGAAGTCCTTCCCTTCCTGACTCACCCAAGCCCCAATCCCAGTTTCAGCCCCTAACTGTCTAGTTCATTATTAAAAATACTTTGCTGTTAATTACTGTTTCTGTCATTTTTTTACAGAAGACTGTGTTTGAAGGGGGGGTGGGAAAGGGGGTTGGTAATTGCATAGGACAGTCACCTTTACCAGGGTACAGACACGGGGGCAGGATCAGCAGCAGGTCACACACACAGTGCAGTCAGTAGGCACCCTGGTCGGTATGGGAGGTGATTTCCAGGTTCTGTGTGGGTGTGGGGGGGGTACGTGAGTTTGTAGCGGGGGAGGGCGGTTACAGATCTTATGCAGTGGTCCTTGACCTGGACCACAGAGCCACGCAGCAGAGGAATCTGTATCCGTCCTCCTCTGCCACAAGGTCACATAGCCCCCGCACACAGAGTCCCAAAAAGGAGGGATGGCAGGCTCCGTTAAAACAACCAGTCCGGCACTGCGGACCGCTCTAGGAGCAGGAGCCTGTCATTCCTCAAGTTTAGAGGCGGTCTTTACATCACCGCACACCCTACCCAGCACAGTCTGCATCCCAGTTTCAACCATTTAATGCAAAGTCATTAATAAAGAAACCTTTGTTAAGTAACAATGGAACATGTATTTTATTTTTACACGTGTGTTGGAAGTGGGGGAAACGGGGTGAACAGGGTATGTAACTGCAGAGGATAGTCAACAGTAACTGGGTAAAGAAACAGGGGCAGGTTCAGCTTCTCTGTAAAGAAACTGAACAGTCACAGGTCACGCTGCTTGCTGAGGAACCTAGCTTTCAAAGCCTCCCGGATGCACAGCGCTTCCCGCTGGGCTCTTCTAATCGCACGGGTGTCAGGCTGAGCGTAATCAGCAGCCAGGCAATTTGCCTCAACCTCCCATCCCGCCATAAAGGTCTCCCCCTTGCTCTCACAGAGATTGTGGAGCACATAGCAAGCTGCAATAACAATGGGGATATTGGTTTCGCTGAGATCCGAGTGTGTCAGTAAGCTTCGCCATCTCCCCTTGAGACGTCTGAAAGCACACTCCACCGCCATTCTGCACTTGCTCAGCCGGTAGTTGAAGCGTTCCGTGTCAATGTCCAAGGCACCTGTATAGGGCTTCATGAGGCAGGGCATTAGCGGGTAGGCTGGGTCCCCGAGGATCACTATAGGCATCTGCACATCCCCAACAGTTATTTTGTGGTCCGGGAAGAAACTACCTTCCTGCAGGCGTCTAAACAGAGCAGAGTTCCTAAAAACACGCACGGCATGAACCTTGCCTGGCCACCCGACGTTGATGTTGGTAAAACGTCCCCTATGGTCCACCAGTGCTTGCAGCACCATTGAAAAGTAGCCCAATTTCTCAGCAGCTGACTGTGGAAGAGGTGGACGATAAGGTGTGAGGAGTTGACAACGGCCATAACTGCAGCGGGCTCCGTGCTTGCAGTGCTGTGGCGTCCGCGCTGTCACTGACCAGAAAAGTGCACAAACAGATTGCCCGCAGGCGCTTTCAGGGAGGGAGTGACGGAGGGCGTGATTGACGGTTCAATGATGACAGTTACCCAAAACCACCCTCGACACATTTTTTCCCCCAGCAGGCATTGAGGGCTCTACCCAGCATTCCAATGGGCAACGGGGACTGCGGGAACTGTGGGATAGCTGCCCACAGTGCACCGCTTCCAAAGTCGACGCTTGCCCCGTTAGTGTGGACTCACAAAGTCGAATTAGTGTCCTTAGTGTGGATACACAAATTCGACTTCGTAAGGTCGATTCCACTAATTCGACTTATGTTGAATCGAACTACTCTTGTAGTGTAGACATACCCTAAGAGAACGTATAAGAGCGGAGCTAGTAAACGAAAGGCAGCAAAAGATGCCGAGAAGGAACTTGAGAAAATTCCAAAGTTGTCAATGTATTTTGCGCTGCAATCCAACGTACAGGTACAGGCACATGAAACGGACAGCGCTAGCAGCAACGAATCGTATCCAGAAGTATCCAGAAGTGCTTCAAGTGAGGTCGAAGGTGAAGCCAGTTGTTCTACCAAACAAACTGTGACAGATATTCCAGCTGCTGCCAGGAAAGAAGTATCTGAATCTGAACCACTGACTGATGATCCAGGAGATTGGCCGTCTATAATATCGGACAGGCAAGTGTGTGACATTGTTGCACGTGGTCCACCGCAGCAGAATGAAAGTTACGAATTTCCATTTAACGAGGAAAGATGGAGGTTCACAAGTACTCATTTCTATCGAACCATGGCAAATGGTGAGAAAATAAGACGTTCATGGTTAATGTACTCAGTTCAGAAAGATGCCATTTTTTGTTTTTGTTGTAAATTATTTGGCACTGGCGACATACCACTACGTCGTGGAACATCTGCTTGGAAATGTGAAAGCTATAGCCCCCCCGCCGCCTTTTCATAGTTTTGCAAACGGCCAGTAGGTGGAGGCAGAAGCCTCCACAAGGCCTCACGTACACAGTACCTTGAACTTTGTAACTAATCTTTTCTTTTGCTGCCAGAGAGATCCTGCTTTAAGCCAGCTTTTTCCTGACCAGATAACGGTGTTACGGGGTTTAGTAACCACCAATGAAGTGTTAACAAGGCATGGTCTTTGTCTGAAAGTGTATAAAAAGCTTGTGAAACTTGTGTGTAGTAGAGTTTTCTGTATCTACTACAGAGCTCTCCTTTCTTCTGCAGAATAAAGCATTTTTCCTTATCCCTGTCAGGCTGTTATTGGCTCTCAGCTAGGCAGACCCGATATTTCGGTAACAGTTTTTGGCGACTCCAGACGGGACTCTCCTAGCTCGGACATTGGACTCCGGACGGCTGCGGCGAACTGGGAACGGCGCCAACAGGGTGTTTGGCCCCTCTTTCTCTGCTTCACCGCGGCCCCTGGGGTTCGTGTTCCGATAAGGTGAGCCCTAATAGGATAAGGAAACACTATCTGGTTTTGGTGCACTATCTGGTTTTGTTCTGTTCTGTTTAACCGGTTACTGTTGTTTTTCTGCTCTGTTCATTTGGGCGTTAGGTGTCTGGGCGGAACTGAACTTCTCGTTCGTAATTCCCCAGAGTGGAAGCCATGTGTGCGATGAAGCTCTGAGGTTGTATTGAGATCCTTCTGTCCCGCCCCCTGTAACGGACAGTGTAATAGAAGTAGGAAAACCTGGATTAGACTGTAATTCCCACTGATCTCTGAGTAATTCTCTTTTCAGGTTGAGTGTCTGCAGACAGATGGGTGGGTCTCTGGAAAAACCCTCTAAGGATAGCCCTTTAGATTACCGGTATATGTTAAGTAAATGGCCTTTACCCGGTGTTCAGAAAGGTATATCAAGGAAGTGCTTTGTACAACTTTGCACCCAGGACTGGCCAGCCCTGGGGACTGCGTGGCCCGAATTTGGCTCCTTTGATATTCCAACTTTTTTAACTCCTTTGCACCTGATATTAGAGAATCAAGCGCCTGGTCAAATGGATTATTGGTTTTTGTGGGACGATGAGGCTCATCGTCGTTTAAAGAAGATAAAAATCCAGGCCCCTCTATTCCCGAAAGCTTCTGCCCCAAGTGAAGCCGATTGTTGGGAAGATACCCCCCCATGTATTGTCCTAGACCGCGGCCACCCTCGGCAGCAATATCACAGGCTGTGACGGATCAGGTTTCCTTGTCTACGGGGCCCAAGACAGTGATTCCCCCACTGAAGACTGAGGCAACCACAATTCAAGTTAATGAATCCACTAGTGAAGTGATGGGTAGTGGGTACACTTCTGTTCCATCTCGTACGAGACAGAGAGTAGTCTATGGGGAGGATGCAGTTAAAATCCAGGCACCCCTTCGGACCATCCCGGTACCCACTACAGATGGAGAGGTTGTAGACCGTTATGTACATGTCCCTTTTACTACAGCAGATCTTATGAACTGGCAAAACACTACACCTCGCCTCAGAGACGACCCGGATGTCGTTCACAGGCGATTCCGTGCTATTTTTCAGTCTCATAATCCTGATTGGCAAGACGTGGGCCAACTTTTAGATTGCCTACTGCGCACGGAGGAGAAAGAGCGGGTCCTAAAGGGGGCCCGGGAGGCAGCGGAGAATTGTTCTGTCCATGTAGCTATTACAGGGATGGGAAAGCCCCTCCAGTCATTGTCTACTCCAAAGTGCTATAGCAGTGCCACAGCAGCATTTTAAGTGTAGACAGAGTGAAACTAGATCTAGCGCCAGTTTGCACTGTGAATGCTCAGGCACTAAGACTAGAGTAATAATAGCAACAGTGCAGTGCTTGCATAGTTCGCAGGATTCAAACCTCCGCAGGGAGACCCCAATGGATTTCTAACCCATCGCCTTAACCACTCGGCAACAACTACTTGACATACACACCCTTTCACTACATGAGGATTCTGTTCTCACTGAATTGTCACTTCAAATTGTTTGCTCAGACCAGCTTCCCCAGCACACTCATGGCTGCATCAGTGTAAGTGTGTCCTGGGCTGAACAGCGAGAATTCCTGCCCATTTCCCTTCCGGCTGGAGCAGGATGAGAGTGTGTTTGTGTGAACGACATTGCTGTAGATTGTTGTTCATTCCCCACTCTGACAATTCAGACAGTCCCTTTCCTAGTCAAATCTCCAGCACATCGTTCCAATAGCCGGGGGCAAGATTTCTCTGGGGCACTGAGGGCTGGTGCGTGAATTCAGCCTTGCATTGCACCCTTGATGTTTCATGGACTAACAACAGCAGCAGAAAGAAAGAGCCGAGCCAATATCTCCCTGGCAGGGATGCAGGTGCCACGTCCCCTCTGTCTGACCATCGCATTGCAGGAGAGAAGGGTTCACTGGAAGCAAATGCCCTGGCTCAGACCAGAAACACAGGAAGGTTTTGCTGTTCATGGATCTGTGCAAAGGAAATTTTGTCTTTGTGTGAAACTGAGGTCGGAAATGAAACATCCGCATGGTGGCCCAATGCTCCAGGGAATGTGGGTGAAGGACTCGGGCTGAGAAATGATTTAACAGGGGTTTGTATTTATTGCCCTGATTAAAATCTATGGCTAAAAGGCAGCCACTGTTGTTAGTACTTGTACCTGTGTAGGGACACCCCAGTGGGTGTCAAGTCCATTGTCTTCACCAGGGGAAGTCGATTATTTTATCAGGGTACAAATTTCTTGGTCAAGGCCTAGGCTCCAGAGGAAACAATACACTGCTGCTAAGAAGAAGTACATCAAAAGATTTTGCAGCCACCGTGGGCATAACTATGATGTGTCGTGTTTCACTCTTTATACCTGGCGCCACCTCCTTTCCCTTTAGCCTTGTAGTTGACCAAGGGCAAAGCTGAACATCTCCTCAGATACCAGGGAGTGTTTGTGTCCATTCCTGTGAGCTACACAGGGGTTTGATGTTGCTGCTTTCAGTCCTCTGGCTCTGCCGGGATAAGGAACAATTCAGGCTGTCACTGAACTGAAGGAGGAAGATCAGTTTTTGACAGGGAGAAGGACGCCTCCTCTTAAAGGTGTTTGTCTGGCTGGCAGTCCTGGTATCAGGTCTCGCCCGTGGGGCTCCAGCAGTTTTGGGACTGGGTCACTCCCTTGGCCCCACCTGATGCCCCCAGGCGCTCCTCCCCCCCCCCGGGGCCCCGTCAGTGCAGTGGAGCTGAGCGGCGTCTGTCTGCTCGCTCCAGTGGCTGCCGGCCCCTCCCCATGGCAGTGCAGGGTGGGGCTGGGCCTCCACGCGCTGCCCCCACCCCGAGCCCCTGCAGGCAATGGGACACTGTGGGGGTGATGCCTGGGGGCAGCAGCACACGGAGGCCCCCCAGCCCACCCCACCTTGGAGCCCCAGGTAAGCACCACACCCCCAACTCCCTCCCACAGCCTGCGCCCTCTCCCTCCACACACCCCCTCCCGCCTGCCCCAATCTCCCTCCCACAGCCTGCACCCCCACCCCTCCTCCTGTTCCCCCCACCCCCTGCCGCAACCCAGAGCCTGCACCCAGCACCCAAACTCCCAGAGCCAGAACAAGGAATTTTTGTGCCTGAGGCAAGGGCCGGCTCCAGCCTCTTTGGCGGCAGGTCCCTGAGTCCCTGTCGGAAGGAAGGACCTGCCGTCCAATTGCCGCCGCTGCTTCATTCATCCTTCGGCGATAATTTGGCAGCGGGTCCCTGAGTCCCTCTCGGAGGGAAGGACCCACTGCCGAATTGCTGCCAAAGAAGCAGCATCGGTAGAGCTGCTGCGGAAGTGCCGCTGATCGGGGTAGAGCTGCGCCCCTCCACTTTGCGCACCCGAGGCAAGTGCCTCACTCGCCTGGCCCTTGTTACAGCGCTGCAAACTCCATCCCAGAGCCTGCCCCCCAGAACCCCTCCCCCACCCAAACTCCCTCCCAGAGCCTGCCCCCCAGAACCCCTCCCCACCCAACCTCCCTCCCAGAGACCAGCCTCTCGCCCTTCTTCTCACCCCTTCTGCACCCAAACTCCCCCAGAGCCTGCCCCCAGAACCCCTCCCCCACCCAACCTCCCTCCCAGAGCCTGCCTCCCCCAGAGCCTGCCCCCCAGAACCCCTCCCCCACCCAACCTCCCTCCCAGAGACCAGCCGCTCACCCCTTCTGCACCCAAACTCCCCCCAGAGCCTGCACCCCCGAACCCCTCCCCCACCCAACCTCCCTCCCAGAGACCAGCCTCTCCCCCTACTGCACCCAAACTCCCCCCAGAGCCTGCCCCCAGAACCCCTCCCCCACCCAACCTCCCTCCCAGAGCCTGTCCCCCAGAACCCCTCCCCCACCCAAACTCCCTCCCAGAGACCAGCCTCTCACCCCTTCTGCACCCAAACTCCCCAGAGCCTGCCCCCAGATCCCCTCCCCCACCCAACCTCCCTCCCAGAGTCCCCCACCCAACCTCCCTCCCAGAGCCTGCCCCCCAGAACCCCTCCCCACCCAACCTCCCTCCCAGAGCCTCCACCCCAGAACCCCTCCCCCACCCAACCTCCCTCCCAGAGACCAGCCTCTCGCCCCTTCTGCACCCAAACTCCCCCCACAGCCTGCACCCCAGAACCCCTCCCCCACCCAACCTCCCTCCCAGAGACCAGCCTCTCACCCCTTCTGCACCCAAACTCCCCCAGAGCCTGCCCCCCAGAACCCATCCCCACCCAACCTCCCTCCCAGAGACCAGCCTCTCGCCCCTTCTGCACCCAAACTCCCTCCCAGAGCCTGCCCCCCAGAACCCCTCCCCCACCCAACCTCCCTCCCAGAGACCAGCCTCTCGCCCCTTCTGCACCCAAACTCCCCCAGAGCCTGCCCCCCAGAACCCCTCCCCACCCAACCTCCCTCCCAGAGACCAGCCTCTCGCCCCTTCTGCACCCAAACTCCCCCAGAGCCTGCACCCCAGAACCCCTCCCCACCCAACCTCCCTCCCAGAGACCAGCCTCTCGCCCCTTCTGCACCCAAACTCCCCCAGAGCCTGCACCCCAGGCCCCAGCCCAGGGCCTGCACCCTAGACCTCCTCCCCCCACACAAACTCCCTCCCAGAGTGTTAGGCAGGTGAGGGGCAGAGTTTTGGGGGATGGGTTCTGGGCAGTATGAGTGACATTATTGGCCCACTGGGAGGACTGGCCCTGGCCCTAAGGTAAACTGAGGTTGAGACCCTGCTTTAAGGGATTGGAGCAATGCTGGAGAGACTGACGGGCAGGGAGCTGGGGAGCTGTGTGTGCCCCAAGGAGAGTTGTTGTTGTGCTCTGGTGACACAGAGCGGGGGTGGGGAGTTTGTAAGCTGTGGTGTTTGTACAGAGAGAAAGTTTACTAACCCTCACGTTAAAAACTGTTCCTGCTCTGGGCTATACATGACACTCCTTGTTGAGAGTATAGATCAGTGGGTGAATGTTTCCCTGCAGGGTAATGGGTTCCTGCGGCCTCATTCCAGGACAGGAGGCCCTCGCCACACTCAGGCCTGCCTCTTGCCTTCAGCCCAGGCAGCCAGAGAGCTCCCTGGCAGCCCACCGCTTGGCCTCAGCCACCTCTTGCCTCATGGCCTAGGCTCTTGGTGCTCTGCTGGACACCGGCTTGCTTGAAGGCCCAGAGGGAAAAGAAACAAGCGCACGCCTAGCAGAGGATGGTTTCCATCCATTGACCTCTGGGTTATGGGCCCAGCACGCTCCCGCTGCGCCATTCTGCTGGCTCTTCACACCCTCCCCCTGCCACCCAGATGCCACTATCCGGATTAGTGCCTTACGCGCTCTCGCGCTGGCAGGCAGATGCGCAGGCTGCTTGGCAGCTGCCCTGGTCACAGGATTGTACAGCTTCTACAGGGTAAAAGGGATCTATTTGGGGTTTGGACCCCATTGGGAGCTGGGTGCCGGAGACGGGAGCACTTCTTAAACTTTTTTCAGTTAAGCCTTCAGCTTGTGGGGGACGAGGTTCAGCCTTGGATCCGTGTCTGTGGCAGGCAAGCGCGTCTGGCTCAATCGCCCCCCCCTCCCGCCCGCAGTATTACCAGACTGAAATCTGGAGCAAACGCACACGCCTTGCAAAGGAACAGGAGCCAGCATATCAAACGTTCAAAAAAAAAAAAAGTCTACGGTACAGTGTTTGGGTGTAGAAGTTTCTGGTGATCAGGGAACAACATACAGATTACCCAGGTGGTGCGAAGTTCGGTTTAAGATCAGGTGACATAAGGAATACATAATCTGCAATAGCCCCAATTGGGGGGTAAAAGGTTAACGGGTCGACATACAGACACTGAGTTAGGAGGGTATGTTGTCCATATGAGGGCTACGTTCAGGGTTGGAGTATAACGAGCGGATACGACGATGAGGATGGATTGACCCGCGTTTGGTGAGTTTTAACGTTCAGTGTTTTTTAATCTTTGCCACACTCCCAGCCCTACCGGTGCCCCTCACTCCCGACCCGCAGCCCCCTGGGCTCCCCCGCTGAGCTCCTCAGTCACTGCAGGGCCGGTGCTCCTCACTCCCGACTCGCAGCCCCTACTATCCCAGTCCTGACCTCCAGACTCACAGCTCTGCTGGTGCCCCTCACTCCCGACCCGCAGCCACCTGGGTTCCCCCCAGCAATACTGGTGCCCCTCACTCCCGACCCGGAGCCCCCTGGGCTCCCTCCAGCTCTACCAGTGCCCCTCACTCCCGACCTGCAGCCCCCTGGTCTCCCTCCAGCTCTGACGGTGCCCCTCACTCCCAACCCGCAGCCCCTGCTATCCCAGTCCTGACCTCCAGACTCACAGCTGATTGCTTTGAGAGACTGGTAGTGAGTTGGGTGTGGTGGCTGGAGAACAGACAAAGTGGTTACTGGTTTATGATTTTCTGTTTGCTTCTTTCAGGTTAGGGAAATAGGGAAAGAAAAATAAGCAAAATAATGAAGAGTGAAGAAGCTAGAACTGCACAGGTTCTAGCTGCCCAGAAAGGCTGAACACTGGGCGCTGGGAAAGCCAAATACCCCATTTAATGGCCTTACAGAAATGTCTGCATCCCCTGGCAGCGAGGCAACTGACAGAGCTGAGCACCACCTTTCTGCCAGCCATCTTTAGAGAAGAACCCCACCCTAGAGTCACCCCTCCCTCCATCCGCACCTCCACGGCTGTGGCTCTGAATGGCAGTAGGATGATTAGGGGGTGAATCCGGGGCTGGAAGGGGGGTGAGGTCCTGTAAGGAGTAACCAGGTGGGGCAGACCCAGGGGGAGGCTGTGAGCTGCTGGTCGGTTGTTGGGATCTGAGCTCTAGATCAAAGCTGCACAGTGACCTGACCCCAGGGTTATAGGGCTGACATAGTGACCCCCTTACTGGCCTCGGTGACCCCCAAACCCTTGTCACTAAGGGCATTGAGGAGTCTCTGTCCCATAATAACTTCTGGGAGCTCCCCAGCAGGCTGCGGGCGTCAGCCGCCTCCTGCCTCACAGGTTAGACTCTTGGCGCTGTGCCAGCCGCCCCCTCGCTTGCAGGCCCAGTGTGAGAAGCAGGAGGCGCGGTGCTGGCACAAGAGGGTTTTGATTAATCGACCTCTGTTTTATGGGCACAGGATGCTTCCACTCAGTAGCACAGCTGGGGGGGAGCAGCTAAGGGCGCCGGGTTCCTCCGGTGGGGGTGTGGAGCAGCCGTTCGTTTTCCTGTTCGCACTCCTCTGCGGTGTGAAAATCGGGGAGGGGAGGCAGAAGCCCCACGTCCCTCCCGACATGACACCTAGTGGGGGAAGCCAGAACAGCAGGGTGGGGCGGCAGGTGGTGGCCAGACTCTCACCACCAGGGTCGCGTCTAGCTCAGGGTCCAGCTCAACTTCCTCCCTGCACCACTGGCCCCCAGTCCCCTTCCACCACCAGGTCAACCCGGGCACTAGGGCAGGAACGGGGTGAGGCAGCAAGTCAAGCTGAGCAAGGCAGGCAAAAGCGAGTCTTGTCTTCCTGGGCCACTCACAATGACGTCCTTTTTGTGTGCAACTGCTACAGAAACCTCCTGGGCAGAGAAGCAAGAGGCCAAATTACTGCCATACAACTGCCAAAGTAGTTCAGTTGCATGAGCATTGGACTGACACTCTAAAGGTCCTTGGTTCAATCCTGGGCTTTGACAGGTACTTTTATCCCTCTTCGTGCAGGGGCAGCTTGTCCTCTGGAAGCACCTTTACCTGAGGCAAGTACCTGGCTTTGAGCTTCCCAGCAGGACAACAGCGTGGGGGCTTCTGGCCCACCTGCAGGGCTGGCTCCAGGCTTTCTGCTGCCCCAAGCAAAAAAAAATTTTGGGTGCCCCCCACCCCAGCCCTGGGCTGTCACCCCCCGACCTGTGCCCCCCCACACCCTCTGCTGCCCCAGTGCTGGGCTCTCCCCCCGACCCCACCCACACCCCCTACTGCCCCGGCCCTGGGCACCCCCACACCAGTGCTGACTGCCCCCTCCCCCCTCGCCTCCAGCTGGTCGGGTGCTGGCAGGGTCGGGGTAAGCAGTGGGGCTCCCGGGCCGGGCCTCAGCCCAGGGTCCCTCCAGCCAGGGCTCCCGCCTCCAGGACCAGCTGGGACCCGGGAGGGCAGAGCCGGGGGACTGTCCCGGCAGGAGGCTGAGGAGCTGTGGCAGGGGACCCCCAGAGGGAGTGGAGCCCCAGAGAGCGGGACATGGGCCCCACATGGCAGCGCCTCGCCCCCTATGACCCCGCTGCTGCTGCTACTTCTGGCCGTCCTGCTGTGGCGTTGGGGGGCAGCCGCCCGGCAGCACCTGGTGTCCCCTGCTTGGAGCCTGCCCGGACAAGCCGCAAGTGTTGTACAGACAAAGCGACACGGGATCTTTTCAGGGGGCAAGACAAAGACGCCACATTTATTATGAGAACAATTTGATATATGACCAATAACTAATATTTTAATCCTTACACACACACATTATACCTAATACCTACACACACACACACACCCGTCAGATGTTCTGCAGCTGCTGCATAGTTACCAGTCCTGAAGATAGCTTGAGTTTGTGGCTTGATTTTGCAGCCTGGGTTCGTAGCTTGTGGCGATAACTGGCCAGGAAAGCCGGGCACAAGGACGAGCTGGGTCTCTGTTGGGCCTGCACCGATGTCCTTCCATGTTGGCAGCGGAATGTTACCCTCCAAAGTCTCCCATCTCACCCATCCTTTTTGTAGGCTTTCGTTTGAATCCAGAGTCTGTAGGTCTTGCTGTGTCACTGCCTCTGGGTTTGGTGACTGATCACCCGTCAATTGCAGGCGTGACTGTCAGCCTGGGACCTGGCTTTGATCTTCCTTCTATTGCACCTTTTCTTTTTAGGGTGGCCTCTTCTTACTTTGTTAGGGCTCTTGTCTGCATCTCCAGCCGGTGGGGTTTGAACTCTATTTCATCAGGACAGGCGGGGGCTGGAGGTTGATTCTATCATCCATCCATACCTCAGTCACACATCTAACCTAAACTAATAAGAGTACAGCAGGGTTTGCAAAAATGAAGATTGGAGGAAGCTATTACAAAATGGAGTAAGCGTTTTAAAACGGGGTTTGAATTACAATATGGCAAACAGTGAACAGAAGTTACAATATAGACAAGTGTAGTGAATGGTGAACAGAAGTTACATTGATAAAGTGAACAATTAAAAACAATTTCATTCATCAGTTTTACAGGGGCTGTAGGTCGGGAGTGAGGGGCATCAGCAGAGCTGTCAATCCGGAGGTGAGGACTGGGATAGCAGGGGCTGCGGGTCGGGAGTGAGGGTCACCACCAGTGCAGTGATTGGGAAGCTCAGCAGGGAGCCCAGGGGGCTGCAGTTCAGGAGGGGCACCGCTAGAGCTAGGGGAAGCCCAGGGTGCTGCAGGTCGGGAGTGAGGGGCACCCGCAAAGCTGTGAGTCTGGAGGTCAGGACTGGGATAGCAGGGGCTGCGGGTCGGGAGTGAGGGGCACCGGTAGAGCTGGGGGAAGCCCAGGGGGCTGCGGGTCGGGAAGTGAGGGGCACCACCAGAGCTGTGAATCTGGAGGTCAGGACTGGGATAGGATGATGGGCAGAGGGTGTTTGGTGGAAGGGCCCATCTCTCTGGTCCTCTGGGCCAGGGAAGAATGATGGGGTTGGAGTCTTGTTCTTCACATTCACGGTGTGAGTACAGAAGGTGCTGGAGCTCTGACCAGGGAGGGCATTAGGAACCCATTACCCTGCAGGGAAACATTCACCCACTGATCTATACTCTCAACAAGGAGTGTCATGTATAGCCCAGAGCAGGAACAGTTTTTAACGTGAGGGTTAGTAAACTTTCTCTCTGTACAAACACCACAGCTTACAAACTCCCCACCCCCGCTCTGTGTCACCAGAGCACAACAACAACTCTCCTTGGGGCACACACAGCTCCCCAGCTCCCTGCCCGTCAGTCTCTCCAGCATTGCTCCAATCCCTTAAAGCAGGGTCTCAACCTCAGTTTACCTTAGGGCCAGGGCCAGTCCTCCCAGTGGGCCAATAATGTCACTCATACTGCCCAGAACCCATCCCCCAAAACTCTGCCCCTCACCTGCCTAACACTCTGGGAGGGAGTTTGTGTGGGGGGAGGAGGTCTAGGGTGCAGGCCCTGGGCTGGGGCCTGGGGTGCAGGCTCTGGGGGAGTTTGGGTGCAGAAGGGGCGAGAGGCTGGTCTCTGGGAGGGAGGTTGGGTGGGGGAGGGGTTCTGGGGGGCAGGCTCTGGGAGGGAGTTTGGGTGGGGGAGGGGTTCTGGGGGGCAGGCTCTGGGATGGAGTTTGCAGCGCTGTAACAAGGGCCAGGCGAGTGAGGCACTTGCCTCGGGTGCGCAAAGTGGAGGGGCGCAGCTCTACCCCGATCAGCGGCACTTCCGCAGCAGCTCTACCGATGCTGCTTCTTTGGCAGCAATTCGGCAGTGGGTCCTTCCCTCCGAGAGGGACTCAGGGACCCGCTGCCAAATTGCCGCCGAAGGATGAATGAAGCAGTGGTGGCAATTTCCTTCCCTCCAACAGGGACTCAGGGACCTGCCGCCAAAGAGGCTGGAGCCGGCCCTTGCCTCGGGCACAAAAATTCCTTGTTCTGGCTCTGGGAGTTTGGGTGCTGGGTGCAGGCTCTGGGCTGGGGCAGGAGGTAGGGGAACAGGAGGAGGGGTGGGGGTGCAGACTCTGGGCGGGATATTGGGGCCAGGTGGGAGGGGGCATGTGGGAAGGAGGAGGGGGTGCAGGCTCTGGGAGGGAGATTGGGGCAGGTGGGAGGGGGTGTGTGGAGGAAGAGGGCACAGGCTGTGGGAGGGAGTTTGGGGCCTGGGGGGGTGGGGAAGGAGGGCGTGCAGACTCTGTGAGGGGCCGGCAGCCACTGGAGCGAGCAGGCAGATACTGCTCAGCTCCACTGCACTGACGGGGCCCCGGGGGGGGGGGGAGCGCCTGGGGGCGTCAGGTGGGGCCAAGGGAGTGACCCAGTCCCAAAACTGCTGGAGCCCCACGGGCGAGACCTGGGGACCAGGACTGCCAGCCAGACAAACACCTTTAAGAGGAGGCGTCCCTCTCCCTGTCAAAAACTGATCTTCCTCCTTCAGTTCAGTGACAGCCTGAATTGTTCCTTATCCCGGCAGAGCCAGAGGACTGAAAGCAGCAACATCAAACCCCTGTGTAGCTCGCAGGAATGGACATAAACACTCCCTGGTATCTGAGATGTTCAGCTTTCCCTTGGTCAACTACAAGGCTAAAGGGAAAGGAGGTGGTGCCAGGTATAAAGAGTGAAACACGACACATCATAGTTATGCCCACGGTGGCTGCAAAATCTTTTGATGTACTTCTTCTTAGCAGCCGTGTATTGTTTTCTCTGGAGCCTAGGCCTTGACCAAGAAATTTGTATCTTGATAAAATAATCAACTGCCCCTGGACTTGACACCCACTGGGGTGTCCCTACACAGGTACAAGTACTAATAACATGGCTGCCTTTTAGCCATAGATTTTAATCAGGGCAATAAATTGAAACAAACCCCTGTTAAATCATTTCTCAGCCCGAATCCTTCACCCACATTCCCTAGAGCATTGGGCCACCATGTGGATGTTTCATTTCCGACCTCAGTTTCATACAGAGACAAAATTTCCTTTGCACAGATCCATGAGGCTAGGACTATAACAACAATGTTTAAAAGGGGACTGGATAAATTCATGGTGGCTAAGTCCATAAATGGCTATTAGCCAGGATGGGTAAGAATGGTGTCCCTAGCCTCTGTTCGTCAGAGGATGGAGATGGATGGCAGGAGAGAGATCACTTGATCATTGCCTGTTAGGTTCACTCCCTCTGGGGCACCTGGCATTGGCCACTGTCGGTAGACAGATACTGGGCTAGATGGACCTTTGGTCTGACCCGATACGGCCCTTCTTATGTTCTTAACAGCAAAACCTCTCTGTGTCTCTGGTCTGAGCCAGGGCATTCGATTCCAGTGAACCCTTCTCTCCTGCAATGGCGACGGTCAGACAGAGGGGACGTGGCACCTGCATCCCTGCCAGGAAGATATTGGCTCGGCTCTTTCTTTCTGCTGCTGTTGTTAGTCCATGAAACATCAAGGGTGGAATGCAAGACTGAATTCATGCACCAGCCCTCAGTGCCGCAGAGAAATCCTGCTTCCTGCTATTGGAACGATGTGCCAGAGATTTGACTAGGAAAGGGACTGTCTGAATTGTCAGAGTGGGGAATGAACAACAATCTACAGCAATGTCGTTCACACAAACACACTCTAATCCTGCTCCAGCCGGAAGGGAAATGGGCAGGAATTCTCGCTGTTCAGCCAAGGACACACATTAATGCAGCCGTGAGTGTGCTGGGGAAGCTGGTCTGAGCAAACAATTTGAAGTGACAATTCAGTGAGAACAGAATCATCATGTAGTGTACTGTGAGTATATCAAGTAGTTGTGGTGGAGTGGTTAAGGCGATGGACTAGAAATCCATTGGAGTCTCCCTGCAGAGGTTTGAATCCTGCCAACTATGCAAGCACTGCGCTGTTGTTGTTGTTATTATTGTAGCCTTAGTGCCTGAGCATCCACAGTGCGAACTGGAGCCAGATCTACTTTCACTCTGTCTACACTTAAAATGCTGCTGTGGCACTGCTATAGCACTTTGGAGTAAACAGTGTCTGGAGGGATTTTCCCATCCCTGTAACAGCTACATGGACAGAACAATTCTTCCTTTTCTTTAGCACTATCTAACCAGGGCTTAGGTCTCTCTCGTGCAGGCCCCTTCTTTGGCATTTTCTGCTGGGTAAGAAGGTTTGAGCTGCGATTGAAGCTTTTCCCACACTCACTGCATTCATAGGGCCTCTCCCCTATGTGGATTCTCTGATGTTTAGAAAGGCCTGAACTGCGACTGAAGGTTTTCCCACACTCACTTGCATTCGTAGGGCCTCTTCCCTGTGTGGATTCTCTGATGCCTAATAAGGTGTGAACTGCGAGTGAAGCTTTTCCCACACTCACTGCATTCATAGGGCCTCTTCCCTGTGTGGATTCTCTGATGCATAATAAGGCCTGAGCTGTTAGTGAAGCTTTTCCCACACTCACTGCATTCATAGGGCCTCTTCCTTGTGTGGATTCTCTGATGCCTAATAAGGTGTGAACTGCGACTGAAGCTTTTCCCACACTCACTGCATTCATAGGGCCTCTTCCCTGTGTGGATTCTCTGATGCGTAATAAGGTGTGAACTGCGACTGAAGCTTTTCCCACACTCACTGCATTCATAGGGCCTCTTCCCTGTGTGGATTCTCTGATGCCTAATAAGGTCTGAGCTGTTAGTGAAGCTTTTCCCACACTCACTGCATTCATAGGGCCTCTTCCCTGTGTGGATTCTCTGATGCCTAATAAGGTGTGAACTGCGACTGAAGCTTTTCCCACACTCACTGCATTCGTAGGGCCTCTTCCCTGTGTGGATTCTCTGATGCCTAATAAGGTGTGAACTGCTCGTGAAGCTTTTCCCACACTCACTGCATTCATAGGGCCTCTTCCCTGTGTGGATTCTCTGATGCCTAATAAGGTGTGAACTGCGACTGAAGCTTTTCCCACACTCACTGCATTCGTAGGGCCTTTCCCCTGTGTGGATTCTCTGATGTTGATCAAGGGCTGAGCTGCTAAGAAAGCATGTCCCACACTCACTGCATTCGTAGGGCTTTTCCCCTGTGCGGATTCTCTGATGTTGATAAAGGGCTGAGCTGCTAAGAAAGCATTTTCCACACTCACTGCATTCATAGGGCCTCTCCCCTGTGTGGATTCTCTGATGCCTAATAAGGTGTGAGCTGCGACTGAAGCTTTTCCCACACTCACTGCATTCATAGGGCTTCTTCCCTGTGTGGATTCTCTGATGCTTTATAAGGATGGAGTAATCACATACGTTTTTCCCAAACTCAGTGCATGTATTTTTTCTCTTTCCGCTGAGGATTTCCTGTTGTGCTGTGATTTCCTTGAGGTCCTTCTGAGTTTCCTGAGAGGAAATACATTTACCCACTTTCTCCCCTGGCTGCTTTCCCTGCTCTCTTTCTGGTATGTGCAGAACGTGATGGGATTTTTCCTGCTCATGACTCCGGGACAGATTCCTTTTCGATCTTTGTGATAATTCTCTGTGTTTAGCCACTTGCTCAACATTTTCCTGCTGAGAATTCTGCTCCTCTTTCTCACATACCATTGCGTCACCTGCTGTGATAGAGACAGAAACCTCAAACAGGGATGGAAAGGGGAAGGCCAAACCAATACAAGTACTGGAGAGAGGTAAAATAAAAACAAGAACTGAACTCCCCCAAACTCTTCCCCAAACAGGAGAGAGGAGGGGATCAATTCAGCCTTCACATCCCATCCAAATTCACAGGGGGAAGGGAGGAAGCTACTGCCTGGTGTCTGCTAGGGTCTACAGGAAGCCATGAGCTATATTTACCCTAAGGATACGACCCCTGCAAGGGACAATAATGAACCGAGAGACCTCCCAAGGGCATTGTAGGGCATCCCAGATGTTTCCTTCAGGCACTTACAGATTCTGAGTTGCTTTAATGTTTCCTCACCTGTGCAGGGAGCTCTCAGGATCTCTCTTTCTTCTGAACGCTGGAGGTCTGGGACCCAGGGCTCTTCCTGTTGTTCTAGCTGGGAGATCACATCAGGTTGGCGAACTGGAAACCCTGCTCAGATGAAAGAAAACAAAGGAGTTCACTTGATTTCATAAGACTGTCATAAAAAAAAACCACTCTATTAATTTAACTTCAGTACTTAGTGTGAGCTGGTGTGCCTGGGTCAGTCCTCACTGAAAATGCCAGGGTCAGGGCAGGCTGAAAAAGGGAGAGCAGATGCTCCCAAAACTGGTGGTTAACACTGAAGTTAAACTCACTGACCAGCAGGGGCAGCTCTAATAATTTCGCCGCCCCAAGCAGGGCAGCACGCCGCGGGGGGGCGCTCTGCTGGTCGCCAGTCCAGCGGTTCCAGTGGACCTCCTGCAGACATGCCTGCGGCGGGTGCGCTGGTCCCGCGGCTCCGGTGGACTTCCCGCAGGCATGCCTGTGGATGCTCCACCGGAGCCGTGGGACCAGCAGACCCTCCGCAGGGCATGCCTGCAGGAGGTCCACCGGAGCCGCCTGCCGCCCTCCGGCGGGACGCCGCCCCAAGCGCGCGCTTGGCGCGCTGGGGTCTGGAGCCGGCCCTGCTGACCAGTCACAAACTGCTTCTGATCCCCACGCTAGTTATCGAGAAGCTGAAAAAAGAAATCACACGGCCCCTTTTATTGCATTCCAGTTCTCCGACTCCCAATCAGCACCTAGGTCCAGTACAATGAGAGGTTATTTAAAAACTCGGGTCATATACAAAATGTTTTTCTGACCCCAAAGGGTCAGCCACATTACAAGATCACTATAGGTTTGGATCTTACCCAAAAGACCACACTGCCAGCCAATCCTTTAGCTTGGAAAGACAAGACACGACACAAAAAAAGTTGTTAAATGGGAAAGCAGTGAGATGCATTCAGAAATCTATATATCAGGTTCTTAGCAGTATTGGTGAGTTGCTGGCTTGAAAGTCCGTCTGGAACACATCCACAGGTTGGATGGGTCCTTTGTTCAGGGCTTCAGTTTGTAGAGAAGTTGCTCCAGAGGTAGGAAGAGGGACTGAAGACAAAATGCAGCTGCCCTTTATATTCCTTTTGCCATGTGGCTTGTACTTCCTGTGTCCCAAACACAAGGTTCACAGCACATGGCATGGAAAAGCCTCGGAGGTCTCAGCACACAGACATACCCCTGCAGGTCTTGCTGCCTCAATAGGTTTATGCCCTTGATCAGGGATGGGCAAACTACGGCCCACGGGCCACATCCAGCCCACAGGACCATCCTGCCCGATCCCCGAGCTACCGGCTGGGGAGGCTAGCCCCTCCCCCACAGCCACACCACCACGCGGGCAGTGCTCCTGCGGGGCGGGGCTGTGCGCTCCTGCTGCGCACTGTGTCTGGCTTTGCGTGGTCCATGTGGCTGCCAGACACGCTGCTCTGAGCGGCATGGTAAGGAGCTGGGGGCGTTGGATAAGGGGCAGGGAGTCCCGGGGGGCAGTCAGGGGACAGTTGGATGGGGCGGAGGTTCTGGGAGGATGGGGGTTGGACAGGTGTGGGAGTCCCAGGGGTTTCTCAGTGGGCAGGGGGGTGGATAGAGGTCAGGGCAGTCAGGGGACAGGTACCAAAGGGGTTGGGTTGGGGGTGGGGTCCTGGGAGGGCAGTTGGGGGGGTCTCTGGAGGGGGCGCTAATGGGAGAAGGAGCAGGGGGGGTTGGATTGCTCGGGGATTCTGAGGGGGGCAGACAGGGGGCAGTAAGTGGGAGGGGGCGGATAGGGGGTGGGGCCAGGGTGTTTGGGGACCCCAATGTGGTCCTTGGGCTAAAAAGTTTGCCCACCCCTGCCCTTGATCCTTTCCATGGTCTAACTGTACAGCTGATGGGCCATCAAACAGCCTAGGCAGCGCTGATGCCAATATGTCTCACCCAGAAACATTGCACAAGTCTGGAAATACAGATCTACTCTACAAATCTGTAACTCACAATACAAAGGTGATACAAACGTAGAAACTAAATGATCATACTTGGAAAAACATAACATTGTCACTTACACCTTACATGGCATATCTAGCACGAGTCATTTCAATGTTATCAAATTGGTATTGATAATAAAAAATATATATATATAAAATGTCTCAATTCTATACAGTGTCACACTTGGTAAATCAGTGAATTCCCAGGACCAGCTCCCCCGGTCCTTGAAGATGCTGAAGACTGTGCTTATGATGTATTGAAATACCCACATATCTGCTGGGAACACACAGACAGACACTGTGTCAGTCTGTACCCCTATGTTCACTCTTCTAGAAAATTATGATCAATTTTGTACCAGTCACAAACTGTGCTTCTGATCCCACACACGGATTACTGAGAAGCTGAAAAAAGAAATCACACGGCCCCCTTTATTGCATTGCACTTCTCTGACTCCCAGTCAGCACCGAGGTCCGATACAGCGAGAGGTTATTTAAAAACTCTGCGCACATAAACAAAATGTTCTTTTGACCCCAAAGGGTCAGCCACATTACCAAGTCAGTATGGGTTTGGATCTTACTGAAAATACCATGATGCCAGGCAATACTTTAGCATCTAAACTAAAAGTTTAGATAAGAAAGAGAAAGGAACCAGAAACAGAAAGTTGTTAAATGAGAAAGGAGTCGGATACATTCAGAAATCTATATATAAGGTTCTTAGCAGTATTGGTAAGTTGCCGGCTTGAAAGTCTGTTTGGAACACAGCCACAGCTTGGATGGGTCATTCAGTCCTTTGTTCAAGGCTTCAGTTTGCATAGGTGCTGACTTTTGGTTTTGCCAGTGGGTGCCCCATCCTGGCTCCACCCCCTTCTCCAAAGCCCTGCCCCCACTGTACTTATTTCTGCCCCATCTCCCTAGACTCTCCTGAATGCCGCCTCTTTACTGACCCCCTGCCCTAAATGCCTCCTACTCACTCCTTTGCACCCTTCCTGCCTTAAGGGCGAGGGTTCTTGTGCTGGAGGGGTGCTCTGGCAGTTTTGAGGGGAGGCTATTTTCAGCATATTTATACACTTTCAGTGTCCTCATTGACAGTGTGTCTATAACGGGTATCTCCCCTTCCTGATGTTTCCCAGTTCTTGTTCTCTACCTGGGTCCCTTTTCCCATCTCTCTCTTTCTGCTCCCCACCTCCTGGTGCCTCTGTTTAGTGCCCGCTCCCACCCACGCACTCAAAGCAGCTCTGTCTTCCCCCAAGCCCCACCCACTGTGGCCAGCCCAGAAACTGCCCACCCTGAGCCAGAGAAATTTAATTCAACAGCCCAGCATAGAAATGGCCCATTTATTCATCCGGCTTTATGGCTGCTGTGTTACTCCAGCTCCTCCCAGTCCCCCAGGCTGCAGCCCACCCCCACTTTGAAGCTCGCTCGCTGACTCCCTCACCCGCTCTTCAACATTGTGGGTGGGGAGCCCCGGTGGGATCATGGCCAAAGGCAGGGGGGAGGGGTTGCTTCCTCCCTTGGGCTGCAGCAGCCCAGCACCCTGAAGGAAGACAAGCTCAGGTGTCCCAAGGTGAAGCAGGGCCGTGTCTCCTGACTTGAGGCTCATACACGGGGGTGAATGCAGCAAACTAACACCTAACATGACACCTAACATGGCATATCTAGCACAATTCATTGCAATTTTATCAGATTGGTATTAATAATAAAGTAATAATAATATAAAGTGTCGCACAGTTCCAGACAGTGTCACACTTAGTAAACCAGTGAATTCCCAGAACCAGCTGCCCAGGTCCTTGAAGATGCAGAACACTCTGCTTAAGAGGGATTGAAATACCCACATATCTGCTGGGAACACACACAGACAGGCCCTGTGTCAGTCAGTAATCCTATGTTCACTCTTCCGGAAAATGATCAATTCTGTACACAGTATGGTTTGTGAAGTATCACTTGAAATTGCATAATCTACTGAATAGTATCCTCCTGTTAAAATGTGTAACACTGTATGTAAAGTGATGAGATGTTACTGTATGATATTACAAAAAGCTCCAATTCTGGGGAACACCCACAGACCAGTTTCTCAGAGACAGCAAGGCAAACCGCTGGTCAAACAGCCATTCGCTGGCAGGGGGAAGGTGTGAGGAAGACGTTTACATTCCATCACAGGGACACTTGAAACTCATATCTATGACAGACAGCCCGGCACCATGACTCAGCTGAGAACTGAAGTTGTTTCTAATAGAAAGGACTGAATTATAAAAAGAAGTGAGGAAAAAATCTCTCTCTCCCATTGTCACTGAAAAGATTTTTTTCCGGCAGTTAACAATTTTGTTTTATTGTTTTACCTAACCAGTGTGTTTGGATTCAAGTGTGTTGGAAACTCCATTTGGAATGACAAGGTTGGCACATGTTTCCACATATTTCCACTGATGAAATAACAGACTTCATATGAGCTTGTGTTGTTCAGTAGTGTGCTGGACAGTGCAAGATGCACATTTCTGGGGGAAGTCTGGGAACAGAGAATGTTCTGGGGTTCTCCGGTGGGGTACTGTAATTCGTGAGTCACTGACTAGCAGCACTCAATACTGCGTAGGTGGGAGCGAGTTACATGATGGAGACTGTGTGTTAACTGCCCAGGAGTGGCTGGTCTCACAGCAGAGCAGTGTAAAAGGCACGCCAGCCTGGGGAACTGGGGGAACACAGCTGTTCAACAGTCCAGATTGCATTGTGGTTAATGACACAGACACTCAATTTCAAAGAGTTTCCTAAAACTCAGAGAAAGTAAATCCATGTCCCAGAAATCGAAGTCTCCAGACAGAGGGCAAGTCTCCCTGGCACTGCTTCTTGCTGACAGACAGGTCCAGAGACAATGAGAGAGTCCTAGGGAAGCTGGGAACAGTAACCATGGGTTGGTGGGGTTCAGGGGAAAAAGGGAACAGGAAGGGCAGGGATATTACTGAATGCAGGAGCTCAGCAGTGCTAGATGTCAGGATAACACATAGTGCAGCCCATTGGAAAACAAATCTCAACTATACATATAATATGATGGGGTATAAATTATTTGTTTCCACTCAAGAGAGATCTTGGAGTCACTGTGGATAGTTCTCTGAAAACATCCACTCAACGTGCAGTGGCTGTCAAAAAGCAAACAAAAACGTTGGGAATCATTAAGAAAGGGATAGATAATGCAATATGATATTTTCTATTGTCTCTATAGAAATCCATGGTACACTCACATCTTGATTACTGCGTGCAGATGTGGTCTCCCCATCTCAAAGAAGATATATTGGAATTGGAAAAGGTTCAGAAAAGGACAAAAAATGCTTAGGGGTATGGAACAGCTTCTGTACGAGGTGAGATTAAAAAGACAGGGACTTTTCAGCTTGGAAAAGAGACAAAGGGGGGATATGAGAGAGGTCTATAAAATCATGACTAGCATGGAGAACGTAAAATAAGTGGTATTTACTCCTCATAACACAAGGACTAGTAATCACCCAATGAAATTAATAGGAAGCAGGTTTAGAACAAAAGGAAGTATTTCTTCACATAACGCACAGTCAACCTGTGGGACTCCTTGCCTGAGGAAGTTGTGCAGGCTAGGACTATAACAGGGTTTAAAAGAGAACTGGATAAATTCATGGAGGTTAACTCCATTAATAGCTATTAGCCAGGATGGGTAAGGAATGGTGTCCCTAGCCTCTGTTTGTCAGGGGGGGTGATGGATGACAGGGGAGAGATCACTTGGTGATTGCCTGTTGGGTTCACTCACTCCGGGGTACCTGGAGTTGGCCACTGTCAGTGGCCAGGATACTGGGCCAGGTGGACCTTTGCTCTGACCCAGTACGGACATTCTTATGTTCTTACATTATGCTGAACCTAAGCCCCAGTTTTACTTGAGCAAACAGGAGATATTTGACACTGGTTGATACTGCTCCTGTGCGCTGTTCCCAAAGTGTTCTGCAGCAGGGAAGGGTCTCTGGCAGTGTGTGTGTCACTGGCATATTGCAGTGATGCAGAAACAGGGCAGAGTAGGGATGGCATTGGTGGGTGGCATGAACCATCTCTCTTCATTTCCCCTTCCAAGAACGGAGGGGATGGGAATCCTTACCCAGCGAGGTCACATTCTCACAGTTCTCCTGCATGACGTCTCTGCAGAGGGCTCTCTGAGTGGGGTCCAGCAGAGCCCCCTCTTCCCTGGTGAAATACACAGCCACCTCCTCGAAGGTCACCGGCCCCTGAAAGAGCAAGAGTCCAACAGTCAGTACCTGCTGCCCCACTCACACTTTCAATCAAATGGAAGCTCTGTGGATGATAGTCAGAGTCCCAAACCCACCCCACTCAGAGAATCCTGGAAACACCAGGGTGAGGGGATGAAGAAAGAGCCCCTTGTCTCTCCCAGCAGATCCATCACACACCTACTGCCACAGACTGATACAGGAGATGGAGCCCTTAGCAGGGTCCAGGTAGAGCTCCCTGGTAGGAAGCCCAACACCCTCCTCATTGTGAGGAGCTGGATATGAAGAGAGAGGAATCTCCCCTATATCTGACTAGTGGGTGCCCCCTTCATATCTCACAGCAGTCAGTGGTTAGTCGGGTCAGGCTCCAGCACTGGGAGTCTGGTCAGTTTTCCTAGCCCCATGTAGGTGGGTTATTTTCTGTTCCAGAAATGAGGGCATTTCAACCTCCTAATCTCATGGGTCTGCTCCTAGAGTCTAGGCCATTTATTAAACAACTCCCAGCAGGTTTGCCACAATCTGTCCTTCTCCCTTTCCCAGCCTGTGCATTTCCTGTCCCGCTCCAACCTCCAAACCAGACTATGCAAACCTTCCCATCTCTGGTGTACTTGCTGTCCCCCTCCCTCCTGCAGGAACCTATCAGCAACCATGCAATAATCCCTACCTTAGCTGGCTCCACTGCAGCCATTTCTCTCCTATGTCCCATGGCAGGATGGGATGAGCTGGAGCGAAACATGGATGTCATTCTGCAGCCTGGCAGGGCGAGAAGGGCAGTTGTGGAGGTTTCAGAACAGGTTTTAGTTCATTTCACATCATGATTCCCTCAGGCCCTTTCCCTGCAGACAGACATCCTAGATTCTGCCATGCTGAGAAAATGCTCAATCTCTTTATTATAGTGTAGGCCTGGCCCCTCCTGCCAGGCTAAGCCCAGAGAGAGATTTTTAACCTTCCTTCTCCATCCCTCCATCTCATAACAAAAACCTGGTCTACACTGGAGGTTGAGATTGATCTAAGATATGCAACTTCAGCTATGAGAATAGCATAGCTGAAGTCGGCTTACTTAGATCGACTTACTGCAGCATCCGACTGCTGGTGCTAACCCATCGACTCCGCATTCGCCCCTTGAGGCAGTGGAGTACTGGCGTTGATGGGAGAGCGCTACCTGCCGATCCGGTGGTAGTGTAGACCTGCCCTTTGTCTCTGAACACAAGGCTAGAAAAGAGCAGAAGCAAAGGAGTCACTGTGGGGGATTCCCTCGGACACTGACCCCAGGGCAGCCACACCCCAGCAGGGGGAATATGGAGTCAGGAACTGGTTTTTCCTCTGTCTGATCCTTTGCTTGTTCACTGGAAAGTGGTTCTGCCCAGGGATGCTGCAATACATGTGTCTCCCCCCACTCATTTCTCCCACTGCCCCTTTCAGTCTCTCCTTCCCCTGTCCTCTCCCTGCCCATCTGGCTAGGAAAGTCCATTCCTGGTTCTTTGCTCTTCCATGGCTGGATTTTTTCCTGGCAACTACTAATGGGAGGAGAAATTGGGGTAGGGGGGTGCTGTTTGTGCAGAGTCACTTTCTTGCCAGTCCCCAGCACTTTCTCTGAGGTCTGTCTGTTACCTGGAGTCCGTGGCTCAGAATTTGTATTAACAGAGCCCAGGTCTGCTAGTACCAGCTGGGCTTCCCCTAGCTCTAGCGGTGCCCCTCACTCCTGAACTGCAGCCCCCTGGGCTCCTGCTGAGCTTCCCAGTCACTGCACTGGTGGTGACCCTCACTCCCGACCCGCAGCCCCTGCTATCCCAGTCCTCACCTCCGGATTGACAGCTCTGCTGATGCCCCTCACTCCCGACCTACAGCCCCTGTAAAACTGATGAATGAAATTGTTTTTAATTGTTCACTTTATCAATGTAACTTCTGTTCACCATTCACTACACTTGTCCTATATTGTAACTTCTGTTCACTGTTTGCCATATTGTAATTCAAACCCCGTTTTAAAACGCTTACTCCATTTTGTAATAGCTTCCTCCAACCTTCATTTTTGCAAACCCTGCTGTACTCTTATTAGTTTAGGTTAGATGTGTGACTGAGGTATGGATGGATGATAGAATCAACCTCCAGCCCCCGCCTGTCCTGATGAAATAGAGTTCAAACCCCACCGGCTGGAGATGCAGACAAGAGCCCTAACAAAGTAAGAAGAGGCCACCCTAAAAAGAAAAGGTGCAATAGAAGGAAGATCAAAGCCAGGTCCCAGGCTGACAGTCACGCCTGCAATTGACGGGTGATCAGTCACCAAACCCAGAGGCAGTGACACAGCAAGACCTACAGACTCTGGATTCAAACGAAAGCCTACAAAAAGGATGGGTGAGATGGGAGACTTTGGAGGGTAACATTCCGCTGCCAACATGGAAGGACATCGGTGCAGGCCCAACAGAGACCCAGCTCGTCCTTGTGCCCGGCTTTCCTGGCCAGTTACCGCCACAAGCTACGAACCCAGGCTGCAAAATCAAGCCACAAACTCAAGCTATCTTCAGGACTGGTAACTATGCAGCAGCTGCAGAACATCTGACGGGTGTGTGTGTGTGTGTAGGTATTAGGTATAATGTGTGTGTGTAAGGATTAAAATATTAGTTATTGGTCATATATCAAATTGTTCTCATAATAAATGTGGCGTCTTTGTCTTGGCCCCCTGAAAAGATCCCGTGTCGCTTTGTCTGTACAACACTTGCGGCTTGTCCGGGCAGGCTCCAAGCAGGGGACACCAGGTGCTGCCGGGCGGCTGCCCCCCAACGCCACAGCAGGACGGCCAGAAGTAGCAGCAGCAGCGGGTCATAGGGGGCGAGGCGCTGCCATGTGGGGCCCATGTCCCGCTCTCTGGGGCTCCACTCCCTCTGGGGGTCCCCTGCCACAGCTCCTCAGCCTCCTGCCGGGACAGTCCCCCGGCTCTGCCCTCCCGGGTCCCAGCTGGTCCTGGAGGCGGGAGCCCTGGCTGGAGACCCTGGGCTGAGGCCCGGCCCGGGAGCCCCACTGCTTACCCCGACCCTGCCAGCACCCGACCAGCTGGAGGCGAGGGGGGAGGGGGCAGTCAGCACTGGTGTGGGGGTGCCCAGGGCCGGGGCAGTAGGGGGTGTGGGTGGGGTCGGGGGGAGAGCCCAGCACTGGGGCAGCAGAGGGTGTGGGGGGGCACAGGTCGGGGGGTGACAGCCCAGGGCTGGGGTGGGGGGCACCCAAAATTTTTTTTTGCTTGGGGCAGCAGAAAGCCTGGAGCCAGCCCTGCAGGTGGGCCAGAAGCCCCCACGCTGTTGTCCTGCTGGGAAGCTCAAAGCCAGGTACTTGCCTCAGGTAAAGGTGCTTCCAGAGGACAAGCTGCCCCTGCACGAAGAGGGATAAAAGTACCTGTCAAAGCCCAGGATTGAACCAAGGACCTTTAGAGTGTCCAGTCCAATGCTCATAGCAACTGAACTACTTTGGCAGTTGTATGGCAGTAATTTGGCCTCTTGCTTCTCTGCCCAGGAGGTTTCTGTAGCAGTTGCACACAAAAAGGACGTCATTGTGAGTGGCCCAGAAGACAAGACTCGCTTTTGCCTGCCTTGCTCAGCTTGACTTGCTGCCTCACCCCGTTCCTGCCCTAGTGCCCGGGTTGACCTGGTGGTGGAAGGGGACTGGGGGCCAGTGGTGCAGGGAGGAGGTTGAGCTGGACCCTGAGCTAGACTAGACCCTGGCGGTGAGAGTCTGGCCACCACTTTGCCGCCCCACCCTGCTGTTCTGGCTTCCCCCACTAGGTGTCATGTCGGGAGGGACGTGGGGCTTCTGCCTCCCCTCCCCGATTTTCACACCGCAGAGGAGTGCGAACAGGAAAACGAACGGCTGCTCCACACCCCCACCGGAGGAACCCGGCGCCCTTAGCTGCTCCCCTTGCTCCCCCCCAGCTGTGCTACTGAGTGGAAGCGTCCTGTGCCCATAAAACAGAGGTCGATTAATCAAAACCCTCTTGTGCCAGCACCGCGCCTCCTGCTTCTCACACTGGGCCTGCAAGCGAGGGGGCGGCTGGCACAGCGCCAAGAGTCTAACCTGTGAGGCAGGAGGCGGCTGACGCCCGCAGCCTGCTGGGGAGCTCCCAGAAGTTATTAAGGGACAGAGACTCCTCAATGCCCTTAGTGACAAGGGTTTGGGGGTCACCGAGGCCAGTAAGGGGGTCACTATGTCAGCCCTATAACCCTGGGGTCAGGTCACTGTGCAGCTTTGATCTAGAGCTCAGATCCCAACAACCGACCAGCAGCTCACAGCCTCCCCCTGGGTCTGCCCCACCTGGTTACTCCTTACAGGCCCGACCTCACCCCCCTTCCAGCCCCGGATTCACCCCCTAATCATCCTACTGCCACTCAGAGCCACAGCCGTGGAGGTGCGGACGGAGGGAGGGGTGACTCTAGGGTGGGGTTCTTCTCTAAAGATGGCTGGCAGAAAGGTGGTGCTCAGCTCTGTCAGTTGCCTCGCTGCCAGGGGATGCAGACATTTCTGTAAGGCCATTAAATGGGGTATTTGGCTTTCCCAGCGCCCAGTGTTCAGCCTTTCTGGGCAGCTAGAACCTGTGCAGTTCTAGCTTCTTCACTCTTCATTATTTTGCTTATTTTTCTTTCCCTATTTCCCTAACCTGAAAGAAGCAAACAGAAAATCATAAACCAGTAACCACTTTGTCTGTTCTCCAGCCACCACACCCAACTCACTACCAGTCTCTCAAAGCAATCAGCTGTGAGTCTGGAGGTCAGGACTGGGATAGCAGGGGCTGCGGGTTGGGAGTGAGGGGCACCGTCAGAGCTGGAGGGAGACCAGGGGGCTGCAGGTCGGGAGTGAGCAAACAGGAGATATTTGACATTGTGCAATACAGCTCCTGTGCTGTTCCCAAAGTGTTCTGCAGCAGGGGAGGGTCTCTGGTAGTGTGTGTGTCACTGGCATATTGGGGTGATGCTGAAACAGGGCAGAGTAGAGGTGGCATTGTGGGGCTGGCGTAAACCTTCTCTCTCCATTTCCCCTTCCAAGAACCGAGGGGGACAGTAACCCTTACCCAGCGAGGTCACATTCTCATAGTTCTCCTGCATGACATCCCAGTAGAGGGCTCTCTGAGTGGGGTCCAGCAGAGCCCACTCTTCCCTGGTGAAATACACAGCCACCTCCTCGAAGGTTACTGGCCCCTGAAAGAGCAAGAGTCCAACACTCAATACCTGCTGCCCCATTCACAGCCCCACTACTTGTGAGGAGAGGAGCCCATCAAAGGGAAGCCCTGGGTGGATTGCAGTCAACAAAGTCCCACCCCCACCCTGCTCAGAGCATCCAGGACACATCAGAGTGAGGGGACAAAGAGAGAGCCCCTTATCTTTCCCAGCAGATCCATCACGTACCTACTAGCCACAGACTGATAGAGGAGAGGGAGCCCCTAGCAGGGACCAGGGAGAGCTCCCTGGTAGGAAGCCCAACACCCTCCTCATTGTGAGGAGCTGGGTATGAAGGGAGGGGAATCTCCCCTAACCCTCACTGGTGGGTATCCCCTTCATATTTCACAGCAGCCACTGGTTAGTCGGGTCAGGCTCCAGCACTATGAGTCTGGTCAGTTTTCCCAGCCCCATTCATGTGGGTTATTTTCTGCTCCACAAACTAGAGCATTTCCACCTCCGAACCTCATGGGTCTGTTCCTAGAATCTAGGCCACTTATTAAACAACTCCCAGCAGGTTTGTCACACCCTGCCCTCCCTTTCTCCACCCTGTGCATTTCCTGCCTCACGCCAACCTCCAAACCAGACTGTGCAAATCTTCCCATCTCCGGTGTATTTGCTGTCCCTCTCCCTCCTGTAGGAACCCACCAACCCCATCTCAAAAGAATAATCCCTACCTGAGCTGGCTCCACTGCAGCCATTTCTCTTCCCTGTGTCATGGGAGGCTGGGATGAGCTGGAGAAAAACATGGACGTCATTCTGCAGCCTGGCAGGGCGAGAAGGGCAGTTGTGGAGGTTTCAGAACAGGCTTTAGTTAATTTCACATCACGAGTCCCCCAGGCCCTTTCCCTCCAAACAGACATCCTAGACTCTGCCATGCTGAGAAAGGCTTGATCTCTTTATTACAGTGTAGACCTGGCCCCTCCTGCCGGGCTAAGCCCACAGAGACATTTTTAACCTCCCTTCTCCCTCCCCTCACCCCGTAACAAAGTCTCTGAACACAAGGCTAGAAAAGAGCAGAAGCAAAGGAGTCACTGTGGGGGATTCCCTCGGACACTGACCCCAGGGCAGCCACACCCCAGCAGGGGAAATATGGAGTCAGGAACTGGTTTTTCCTCTGTCTGATCCTTTGCTTGTTCACTGGAAAGTGGTTCTGCCCAGGGATGCTGCAATACATGTGTCTGGGTGGACTAGAGAGCTGGAAATCTCTCCCCCCACTCATTTCTCCCACTGCCCCTGTCAGAGTCTACCCTCACATGAAACTGGGCGGTTTCAAAGTGAGGACCCGCATGTCTTCCCCCCACCCCAAAATCCTAGGGTAGGTCTCCCCTTCGGCTGCCACCACCCGGTCAATTCCGTGGGCCGGGACACCCCTGTTTCCCCCCTTGGGAACACAGATCAATTCACAGAGGAGGAACCTCCCCCCTCCTCCCTCTCTCCAGCCTGCTCTGGAGACAGAGGTGCCTGGATTCAAACGCCTTGAATCTCTACACACAGGGAAGCAGCCCACTTCCCCCTCCCCTTCCCCTGAATTTCCCCAAGGGAAGGAATTAACCAAGTCCAAAGAAAAGAATTGAATTTATTAAGAGAACAAAAGAAAATACAGAATCTCTATGAATCCAAGCTGGGCACTCATAGGATATAACCTTGCTAAGTTCTGGAGAGAATCCTCTCTCTTTCTCAGTACAACCAGTACAAGCAGAATTAAGAATAATCAATAACAAACACACAGAATTGCAAACATAGGATTATCAGATAAGGACACAAAGTATCTTTCTAATACTCACTATCTTGACTAGAAGAAATTAGTTCAGAAAGGTGGAACTTGTAGGGACTTGATTAACTCGTCTGGTCTCTTGAACTCCAAACGGCCAAAGACAAAGACCCCCCCAAACAGAGGGAAAAGTTCCCTCCTAGGAGTTTCAAATTCTCTTCCCTGATTGGTCCTCAGGTCAGATGCCCACCAGGTACTATGCTTTAACCCTTTACTAACTATTCATGACGCCCCCCAAATCGTCACAGTGGGATCCACTGGCGGCGATTTCCTCCTAGAACTGTAAAACAACCGGAGTAATAAAACACATGCACTATTACATCGACTACTAAGCATGAAAACATATTAAGAACAGTTTTTTAGCCACTTGATTCTGGGAAACTTTCACGAGAGAGTGCATCAGCAACTTTGTTGGAAGCTCCTGAAATGTGTTGAATGTCAAAGTCAAAGTCTTGGAGAGCTAAGCTCCAGCGGAGAAGTTTCTTGTTGTTTCCCTTGTTGGTGTGAAGCCACTTTAGCGCAGCATGGTCAGTTTGTAGCTGGAACTGCCGGCCCCAAACGTATGGGCGTAGCTTTTCCAAGGCATACACAATGGCGTAACATTCTTTTTCACTGATGGACCAGTGGCTTTCCCTCTCAGACAGTTTCTTGCTGAGAAACACGACAGGATGGAAGTTGTGATCCGGTCCTTCCTGCATTAGTACCGCTCCTACCCCACGTTCAGATGCATCGGTGGTAACTAGGAAGGGTTTGTCAAAGTCTGGGGCCCTTAATACAGGGTCCGACATGAGCATCGCCTTAAGCTGGGTAAAGGCTTTCTGACACGCATCAGTCCACTTAACTGCATTTGGCTGGGTTTTCCTGGTCAGATCAGTTAGTGGGGCAGCGATTTGGCTGTAGTGTGGTACAAATCGCCTGTAATATCCGGCCAAACCTAAGAAGGATTGGACCTGTTTCTTTGACCTTGGGACAGGCCACTGTTGGATAGCCTCCACCTTGGCCTGTAGGGGGTTGATGGTTCCTTGACCCACCTGGTGTCCTAGGTAAGTCACTCTGTTGTGGCCTATTTGACACTTTTTGGCCTTAACCGTTAGTCCTGCCTGCCTGATGCGCTCTAAAACCATTTTCAAATGTTCTAGGTGTTCGGGCCATGAATCAGAAAAAATGGCCACATCATCGAGGTATGCAACTGCACAGTCTTCCAATCCTGCTAGTAGACCATCCACCAGCCTTTGGAAGGTGGCAGGTGCATTCCGCAGTCCGAACGGAAGCACAGTAAACTCATACACCCCTGCATGGGTGATGAAGGCAGATTTTTCCCTGGCGGGTTCATCTAGTGGTACCTGCCAGTATCCCTTGGTTAAATCAATGGTAGAGATGAACTGGGCACGTCCCAACTTTTCCAATAGCTCATCAGTGCGTGGCACTGGATAGTTGTCTGGACGAGTTACAGCATTTAGCTTACGGTAGTCCCACACAAAAGCGTATTTCCCCATCTGGTTTGGGAACCAGAACCACTGGAGATGCCCATGCACTGGTAGAAGGGCGGATGATACCCATCTCCAACATGTTGTCAATCTCCTGTTTAATAGCAACTTTGGCATGAGGTGACACCCGGTAGGGTGGTGTTCTAATCGGGTGAGCATTACCTGTGTCAATGGAGTGGTAGGTTTGCTCAGTCCGTCCTGGGATGGCTGAGAACAAGGGGTCGAAGTCAGTGCACAGTCCCTTGATCTGTTGCCGCTGTAGACGTTGTAGGGTTGTGGAGAGGGTCACCTCTTCCACACCACCATTTCTTTTACCTTCGTAGTAGACACCTTCAGGCCACTCGGTGTCATCTCCTTCCTGAACTGTAAAGTGACAGACCTGTAATTCTCTGGGATAAAAGGGCTTTAGAGAGTTAACATGAAACACTTTAGGCTTTAAAGAGGAATCAGGGAATGTTATGAGGTAGTTAACAGCTCCCAGGCGCTCCTGGACCATGTATGGTCCTTCCCAGGACGCTTCCATCTTATGGGCCTGTTGCGCCTTCAAGACCATGACCTGGTCTCCTACCTTGAAGGACCGCTCCTTGGCATGTCGATCATACCAGACTTTTTGCTCCGCTTGAGCATCTCTTAAGTTCTCTCGAGCAAGGGCCCAAGAGTCTCGGAGGGTGTTTTGAAGGTTGCTTACAAAGTCCAGAATGTTAGTCCCTGGAGGAGGTGTAAACCCCTCCCATTGCTGCTTTACCAGCTGTAATGGCCCCTTAACCTCATGGCCATACACCAGCTCGAATGGTGAGAATCCTAAACTCGGATGTGGAACAGCCCTGTAGGCAAACAGCAACTGTTGTAACACTAGATCCCAATTATTGGAGTGTTCATTGACGAATTTGCGGATCATGGCCCCCAAAGTTCCATTGAACCTTTCCACTAGGCCATTAGTTTTGGTGATGGTACGGGGTGGCAACCAAGTGATGCACCCCATGAGTTTTCCCACAGGTCTTTCATGGTCCCTGATAGGAAATTTGTTCCCGAATCTGTAAGAATTTCAGAGGGCCAACCCACCCTGGTAAAAATGTCAGTTAAGGCCTGGCACACCAGTGTTTAGCCCTGGTGTTGCCTAGAGCTACTGCTTCCGGCCATCTGGTAGCAAAGTCCACAAAAGACAGTATGTACTGTTTTCCTCTGGGGGTCTTTTTTGGGAAAGGACCCATAATATCCACAGCTACTCCGCTGAAATGGGACCTTCCATTATGGGGAGTGGTTGGAGAGGGGCCTTGACCTGGTCTTGAGGTTTTCCTACCTTTTGGCATACCTCACAAGACCGGACATACTTGACAACGTCCTTGCCCATCCCCTCCCAGTCAAAGGACCTTCCCAACCTGTCTTTGCTTTCGTTTCACACCCCAGAATGGCCACTAGGGTGATCATGGGCTAAGCTTAAGAGCTTTTCCCGGTACTTGGTCGGAACGAGCAAACCGTTTTTGAGGATGCCAGCCCTCCTGGTGTCCACCAGAAAGACATTCCTTGTATAAAAGTCCTTTCTCCACAACGAACCGGGATCGGGTAGTAGAGCTGAGAGGCGGTGGGTTGCTGCGTGCCGCCGCCCATGCTTTCTTGAGGCTGTCATCAGCTTCCTGCTCTCTCTGGAACTGTTCCCTTGAGGCGGGAGACACCAGTTCCTCTGGAAGCGATGTAGGTGATGAGGTTGTTTCCGTTGACTGTGGACCGCTCCCCGCTGGTGCACAAAGTGTCATTTCAGGCTCCGGCTGAGCCTCTTGGGTAGGGTTGTTTGCTGCTTCTGCCAGTTCAGGCCCGTTGGCGCCCTCTGGCGGTGGAGTTTGCAAGCGCTGGGGCCGGTGCTGGCGCTGGTTGCTCTTCCAGTTCCGGTTCTGGGACTGGATGTACTATGGCTGCTGTAGGTGTTGGCCTGGGATCCGGTTCCACCACCTCTGTCTGGGTCTCTGGTAACACAGACGGGGTCCCGGTGGATGTCTCAGGAACAGGGATGGGTCCGGCAGCTCGTCTGGCTTGGCTGCGTGTAACCACTCCCTCTGTTTTTTTGCTGTTCAATGTGTCGGGCCAAGTCGTTCCCCAGTAGCATGGGAATCGTGATGGTTGTCATAGACAGCAAAAGTCCACTTCCCTGACCAGCCCTTGTACTGGACAGGTAAACGCACTGTAGGTAATGTTACAGGTTTTGACATGAAGGGTCGAATTGTCACTTTGGTTTTCTGGTTGATGAATTTTGGGGTCCACGAAGGTTCGGTGGATAGCTGACACATGTGCTGCAGTGTCTCTCCATGCGATGATCTCCTTTTCGTCCACTCTCAAAGTTTCCCTATGTTCTAAGGGTATTTGAGATACATCTATGTCCGGCTTTCCTTGGTGTGAAGGTGCAAGGAGTTGCACTCGGTTTAGGTTCTTTGGCATTTGGCTTTGAAATGCCCCAATTCATTGCATTGAAAACATCGCCCAGTTGATGGGTCACCGGTTTGTGTTGGTCTACTGGAGACTGGTGAGGTAGAAGAAGAGGTAGAGTGTGACTGTCCGTGGGTTGTAGGTGTGGGTTTGATTGGTCCGCGACGGTAGGGTTTAGTGTCGGTGTGTACCCTGTTTGGATTCGCTCCCCTTGGCAGTAGCTTTCGTGTTGTCTACCGATGCCATCCCATCTGGGCTCCAATCTCTCCCTGCCTCAGTGAGAGTTTTTGGTTTACCATCTTGGATGTAGCGTCTAATGTTCTCAGGAACACCATCTAGGAACTGTTCCATCAATATCAGGAGGTGTAGGTCGTCTATCTCCTTAACCTTGGATCCTGATATCCCAGGAGAAATAGTGTTTTTCCAGGTAAGCAGCGTGCTCTGGAAATGACATCTCTGGTTTCCATTTCTGGGCTCTGAAACGCTGACGGGCGTGATCAGGGGTGATGCCCATCTGAGTCTGGCCTTGCTTAGGAACAGTGGAAAGTCGTCCATCAGGTCTCTAGGCATTTCAGCTGCCACCAGGGATAATTGTCCGCTGAGCTGTGACCCTCAGCTCCAGCATGTATTGATCTTTAGGAAGATGGTATCCAATACAGGCCCTCTCAAAGTTTTTCTAAAAAGGCCTCAACATCATCCCCTGCCCTGTACGGCGGGAAATTTTCTCCGAGAAGGTTGATCAGTAGGTTGAAAAGGGGTTGGATTGGTTGGCTCCTGCTGCTTAGTCTTTGCTAATTCCAGAGCCTGCTGGTGGGTCTCCCTCAGGATTTCCATTTGGTCTCTTGTGCTCAGCCTCTTGTTTCTCCAGCTCCCTCTTGTGGTTAGCTTCTTCCCTGGCCCTTTCTGCAATAATTAGTTCCATCTGTCTTTGATGTTCTTTTTGTTTTTCTTCAGCCTGCAGCCTGGCCAGGTCAAGTTTGCTAATTGTTTCACCAGTACTCATGGTTGTGTGCCTTCTGGTGCTGGCCACACCCCTATGCAGTCAGTGAACTGTCTGTGGTTGTTTGAGACAGTCCCTAAACCCTAGGACTATGGATAACTTGAGTTAAAGAAAGGAGACAATATCAATCCTTTGTATAGCAAAATTGTGGTTTGTGTAGTATGTTATATAGGTTTGTACTGAGGAAAGAGGGAAAGAGTAAAAAAAAATTCCTCTGTCTTCCTCTCCTCTGCTCCTGAAGTTGCCTGTACCCAGCAGGCCCAGCTGAAAGGCTGCTGTGCTAACAAAATACCCCTGAGGAAAAATCTGGTCCTATTCCTCAGGGATTTGTGTTCTCCTGTCTTCTGATCTTTTCCAAAATGACATACAGGGAAGAAAAAAAATAAAAAAAAACCTGGCTGGGAGGGTTGTGTCTCTTCCCCCCTCCAAATCCTGTTTTTCCTGTTGGATGGGGTAATGTAACTTTGGCGCGTCACTTCCCCCCCCACCTTAGGAATCCTGAGTGGATACCTGATATCCACAAAAAGGAAGGACACAACCTTCTAAGGGAAGGAGTTTTTTCCTCTGAGCAATAGCCATAGCAGTAGAAAAAAAAACTCCTCCCAACCCTGAGAAAACTGCTTTGAAACTTGCCTTTTCCTTCAAGCTGCCTCAATGCAAACAGAAGAAAATCTGCTTCCAACAAAGCCTGCTGGACACTTAATTCCCTCCAGTCCAACCTGGCCCCTGAAACTGTAAACTCCCTCTTCTGTTCCAGGTTGCTTTTTCCTGCTCTAAGAATGAAGAGAACAGCCTCCTCTTCAGCCGTAGCCCAGACTGAAAAAAAATAAAAGCTTGTAAACAATGGGCTTCGAAACTCCGCTGCAATCCCCCCCCATGTCAGGAGTCCTACCCCTCATCTTGAAACTGGTGCTGGTTTCCTCAAAGTGAGGACCCGCATGTCTTACCTTCCCCCACCGCCCAAAATACTGGGTCTAGGGCCTATGGTCTCCCCTTCGGCTGCCGCAACCACCCGTCAATTCCGTCGGGCCGTGGAGAATCCACCTTGTTTCCGCCCCTTGGGAACACAGATCAATTCACAGAGGGAGGAACCTACACCCCCTCCTCCCTCTTCTCCAGCCTGCTCTGGAGGACAGAGGTGCCTGGATTCAAACGCCTTGAATCTCTACACACAGGGAAGCAGCCCACCTTCCCCACTCACCCTTCCCCTGAATTTCCCCAAGGGAATGAAGGAATTAAACCAAGTCGCTCCAAAGAAAAGAAAAGAATTTATTAAGAGAACATAAAAGAAAGTACAGAATCTCTATGTAAATCCAAGCTGGTCTCTCATAGGGTAATAACCATTGCCCTAAGTTCTGGAGAGAATCCTCTCTCTTTCTCATAACAACCAGTACAAAGCAGAATTAAGAATTAATCAATAACAAAACACACAGAATTGTAAAAAACAAAACATTAGGATTATCAGATAAGGACACAAAGTTATCATCTTTCTAATGCTCATCAACTATCTTGACTAGAGAGATATTAGTATCAGAAAGGTGGAACTTTTTTTTTGGTTTTAGGGACTTGAGTATTAACTCAGTCCTGGTCTCTTGAACTCCAAACGGCCCAAAGGACCATAAGACACCCCCCCATAACAGAGGGGAAAAGGTTTTCCTCTCCTGAGGAGTTTCAAAATTCCTCTTCCCTGATTTGGGTCCTCAGGGTCAGATGCCCACCAGGTACTATGCTTTAAACCCTATACTAAAACTATTCATGGACAGCCCCTTTCAGTCTTCCTCCTCTCCCCTGTCCTCTCTCCCTCCACACCTTGGGCTGGGAACAGCGCCCCCTTCTCTCTGGGGGTCGCTTCTGCTCTCACCAGGGCTGGATTTTCTCCTGGGAATTGTCTGTCAATGGGAGGAGAACAAACGATGAGGGGCTTGTTTGGTGCAGGCTTCATGGCTTAGGTCTGACACACTTTGCAAAATTTTGCAGCGCTGCTGCAGTCTAGGGTGTGAAAACACAACCCGTCTTTCCACGTTGCTGCAAATGGCGGTTCGGTCGCGCTGCAAAGCGCCAGGTGGTGGTCAAAGCCCCAGCCACTGGGAAGCGCGGCTCCCACGCGCTGGCTGTACGTCTTATTCCCCACTAGGGAGGTGGGGAAGTACAGACAGCGCTGGTGAGAGCTAGCTCTCTCCACAGCGCTGGGGCTTTGACTACACTTAGGACGTCATGTTTCAAAGCAGCCATGTAGCCATGTAGCACATAGCCGCAGAGCTCACTTTCCTTGCCCACAGTCCCCCCAGCACTTTCCCTGAAGGTCTTTTCAATAACCTGGATGTCATGTGGCTCAGATTTTGCCATTTAAACAGGGCCCGAGGGCTCTGCCCCAAGGGGCTAGTGACCTAGCAGCGAGAAAGTCATCACCTGGGCTGGGCAAGAAGAAGAAGCTTTATATTCAGGTCACATCCCAGCACAGAACCCCGCTGGGGGTTGCAGACAGCTCGCTAAGCCTGGTCTCCCAGATCACAATTGGAGGGGCTGCAGCGTCTGACCAAGGAAGCTGAACCCCAATTGTCCTGAGCAGGAGAGGGGAAAGAGCGTTTGATGCAGCTTCCCTCCTTTAGCTCATATCTGGGGAGAGCGGCTAACGAGAGCACACTCATCACAGGGAAAGAATTGCTGAGTCTCATTTGCCCCACTGTCCATCCAGAGTCACTCCTTGTCTTTCCCATACAAATACTCTGGATTAAGACAATGCGTTCTCAATGAAACCACGATTTCCAGAAGGAATGAGTCCAGACCACTGGTGGAAGATAGTGTCCATAGCTGTGGCAGGGCCATATACCCCTTCCCACCTCCCTCACCCCGCCGAAGAGATCTAGGGACAAGCAATCAGGGCAAGGAATTTTCCCAAAGAAACCAGAAGTTCCTGCAGTTTTCAAGAGGGGAGAAAAGCAAAATCTGTGATTTCACCTCACAGTTTTGTTTGAATAAGTGGATAGAAAGTTATTATGGTGACTGGGCCTGAGCTTGGGGAATTGCCAGGAAGTGCTTGGAGCCAGGATTTTGGCCACAAACTGTTTGTGATAGAAGGAGCTATGGTTAGTGAGCAGCCCCCAGAGCCTACCATCCAGGGAGCACTCCTAATCACCCCCAGAATCCAGACCCCCCCCCCCCCCCCTTCCAGGGTCCCACACATTTATTTCCCTGGGACCCATCCCCCAGAAATCCCTGGCCCATAGGACCCCAGCATTACCCCTCTCAATGCCCCACCAGACAGAGAACCCCCCCCAGATTTCTTCACTGTCTAGGTCTAGGAATCCCTAATGGTTACCCCCAACTAGCCATGGGACCCCAATTAGGAACTCACTGCTCTGCCTGGGATTCCCCCACTGCGTGTCTAGGACCTCCGACTGCTCTTCAGCAGAAAGGTATTAGATCATGTCCATGCCATTGTCACTAGCATATAACGGTCACCATGTATCCTACCCCATAGGTGGCTACATCTTAGCAATGTGGGAAGCAGCCCCTCACAGAGACCATTTGTCATGGGCTTTGGGGATACTTCTGGACCCACGCTGCACTCAGAGAGAGACCTCCTCTCATCCCGTGCCAGGCTGGAGAAAAGGAAAGGGTCCAGCCAACTCTCCTGTTACCAGCTGGGATGCACTGATACCCCCAAACAGGGGGAGGCCTCTGGTTTTGTTCGGGTTTTTAAACATGTGTCTGGTCTTCTTTCATTGGCAAACATTTTAACAGGGTATAAAGGAGGAAGAAATGATTCGCCCCAAGGAGAGGGGGAAACGATGTTCACCTGGGCAGAATTAAACCCCCTGGCGACATCAAGAGATGGAGATATGACTCAGTTGCAACAGGTTCCCTCATAGGATGAAGTTGCTGGAGTTTAGGAGACATGGGGAACAGCTCCGAACCAGACAGGGTTTTTTAATTGACAATTTGATAATGTTTTTTTTTTTAATTGTAGACAGGAGGAAATCCTGAGCTTTGAGATCCAATGGTTCAGAAATGGAATGAAAGAGAAAGGGTGGAAATCTTGAGCGATTTTGGATCCATTTTTGCCAATTATAGAGAGGAAAGTGGGAAAACAGGAGGGCATTTTTATATCAGTTGCTGGATGTATGGTAAAATCGGATGGAGTGTGTTTCAAATCAATATCTTGATAAATGAATAGAGCAGAAATGGGCAACGATTTGCACAACATTTTTTATCCATGTTCAAGAATCTGAGATAAAAGTGTTAAACTTTGAGGATTTTTCTTTGTATTTTATCATTAGAGAGACAAGGAATAAAATCTCAGGGCATAACTCACTTAGAAAAACAGACAACTAAAGAGGAGAAGTGGTCGGCAACATGTTTAGAGTATTTTATATCAGTTTTTGAGATTTGCAGAGGAAAAACATGTCACAAGGTAAAAGCAATTGGACAACATGTAAGAGAAAAATACCAAAGATTTGAGGGGGATTTTATGTTGCTATTAAATTAACTAAGAAGGGATAAAAGGGGGATTGTTTGATTGGTAATTTTATGAGGACTAGATGCAATACTATAAACACAAAGTGTATGGTTTCCCCCACTTGCCCACCATTCACATGGGCAGCTGGGAGGCCCTTTGAAGAGGCTGATTTAAGAGGGTGGGGGTGGGGGTGTGGGGGGGATGCTGGAAGGCTCCCCTGGATAAAGATAAGTGGAGGGCAGCTCGGTGGGGAACAAGCAGGTGACTGGTAAACTTGAGGGCTGGGGGGGGAAACAGGGCTAGGATTAGTTTACGGGAGTAAGGATGTGGGAGTGGGAAACCGGGGTCCCAGCGATAATTCTCCCATGGGGGACACATGCCTCCTCCCGTCCCCGCCCTGGCAGAGAAAGGGCATCTCACCCCCCCCTCCCCCCCACGCCAGGGGCTTGCCATGTGGCTGGGGGACTGACCCAGGGCAACGCAATTTCCCCACCCAAATGTGGACAAATCGCTGCAGATAAAATGGGTGAGAAAAAAACTGCCACATTGGAGCGATTTTAAATTGACACTTGAGAAGTATGGGTGAGACCAGGGCACTATCGGGGGAGATCAGAGAGCTGATCATGTGGGGAGGGGGGTAATCTCCCTGGATTTTTATAGCCAGGTGTGTATAACAAGAGAAAGGGGGGGAAACTTGACAGACTTTTGTATGTGGGAGGGACAGTGGCACAAACAGGGACGGATTCAGTGAACTGACCTCCACGCGGGGAGGGAATTTCCTGGCTACACAAAACAGTTCAAAGATTTCCCGCCCCAATGACCCCCCCCCCCCCGTGCAACCCCCCGCCGACTCTCACCCTCCCCCCGCACCCCCACAGCTCAACTCCCCCCCCCCCGCCCGGATCGGGCCCTTTTACCCCCCCCCATC